>NC_092872.1:582439267-583039267 GCF_028372415.1 Notamacropus eugenii
ATATCCGTTGACCATTTATCAATTGGGGAATGACTTGTATTCTTGTAAATTTGACTCAGTGCTCTATAAATTTTAGAAATGAGGCCTTTATCACAGCCACTAGTTGCAAGAATTCTTTCCCAGTTTTCTATTTCACTCCTAATCTTGGTTGCACTGAGTTTGTTTGTGCAAATACTTTTGAATTTAATGTAATCAAAATTATCCATTCTGCATTTCATAATATTCTCTATCTTTTGTTTGGTCAAAAATTTCTCCATTCTCCATAAATCTGACAAACACACTATTCCTTGCTCCCATAATTTGTGTATAGTATCAGTCTTTATACCTAGATCATGTATCCATTTGGACTCCATTTGAGTATTAATAACATGGAATCAAATCTCATAATTTTTTGGCATCTGCTAGATAGAAGTGACCAAGCTAAGTGCTATTCAATCCTCAAAATATTTTCCTCTTATTCACACACAATGATGAGGCTGTTTCTAGAGGGCACATTCAAATAAGCACATTGCATCACACTTCTTTTGTGAAGGAAAAATCCTAGTAAACTCTCTAGGATTCAAATAGATCAGTTAGAGATGGTTGAGCTAACAGACTCTCTGAACTAATTGATTTGAATTATTGACTTTAGTTAATTCCAGAGTCTAATTCATCAGAGAAGTGTTCACAGATATTTTTGTCAAAGCTTAGCAGAAAGAAAATTTCAGTAAGAGGAAAAAGTTAAAGCCCTCACTTTCTAGCTCTGTGACTTTGTGTCAGTTCCTCCTTGAAATTCAGTTTTCTTGCTGGTAAAATGAAGATAGTTCCATAATAAAACCAATACTAACTGTCTGTCTCTTGTCTTATGTACCGTACCTTAATTTTATATAAAAAATTCATGAGGTTGATAACCATAACACCACCAGCAGCTTGCATCACCTTAAGGTTTGCACAACCTTGTACGTATGTTATCTAGTGTGGTCTTCATAATGAGGGTGTCCTTGAGAGCAGGAAGTGCTTTTTGTCTTTGTATCTTCAGTGCTGGGAACAGTCTGGTCCACAATATACACTTAATCAATGTGTATAGACTGAAAGAGGTAAATGGCTTATTATCCACATTTTATCTCTCAAGAAACTAAGGAAGAGAGGACTAAAAGATTTGTCCAATGTTGCACAGCTAATAAATATAGGAGATTGGGTTTGAATTTAGGTTTTCCTGACTCTAAGTCCAGGGCTCTAACCACAACACCAAAATGCTTCTCATTATGGACAGTTTATGTTCATGTTTCAGGAAACTGAAGGGCAGAAAGATTGGAAGAACTTGACCATAGTCATAGAGTTAGTCAATATAAAAATTGGAATTCCATCCTCGGTCTCGTCTGCAAGTGTAGAGTTATTTTGGCTACATCATAATGCATACTTTACCTGTCAGAAGGGAAGGGGAAGGGCCGGATGATCTCTAGACCTCAAACTTTAAGATCTGAATCATAAGATGTGGTCACAATGACACACAGTCTTTACTCTATAAACCTTAAATATGGAGCACCATAGCATGGTGCTACTCAGGCTATAACTTCAGATAATGATTTTGTAACTCTTGCCAGTGAAGTGTCTATGTGTGCATTCATACCTAAAGGTAAGAGGGGTGTGCTACATCTTTGAATCTTCTCTTTGAATCAGTCTTTACAAAGTACTTTGTGTTTTGGTCATCTCTCAAAATAATCACTTTGTCTTTGAATCATAGTATCATAGATTTGGGGCTAGAAGGGATCAGAGAGGCCATTTAGTCAAGCTCCCTCATTTTACAGATGAGGAAACTGAACCTCAGGAAGGTTAATTTTCTTGTCCATGGTCACACAGTGAGTAAATATTAGAAGCAGTATTCAAACCCAGGTCTTCTTCAATCTCATCCTTTAACACATCCACGTAGTATATTTGACCTCAGAAACAACCAAATCATAGTTGCTAGCTAGGCTTACCTTTTGTAATAGACTAGGTCTACAGAATTCTTTTCACAAAGGAAACTTGACAGATGAAGACATGTGATAGCTCAATCACCTAATTTACTTATCTAGGATGATTTTTCTCATATGTTCTTTTAAGGAAATTCTCAAGAAAATTACAGAAAAAAAATTTTTTCCCTGTTGAAAATGTTTTTATTCAAAATTTACTGTCATGCAAAAGTTATTAGTAGTTTTTCTGGTTATTAAAAAAAAACTCTTTTAAACATCTCTATATTCTGGATTTAATTTAGACAATTTTGTCACTTGAAACTCCAGGCCTATATAGTGTTCTAGTAATTATGCTTTGGATCTTAAAATCTCACATATTGATTACATCAACATGAGTGCATTTCCAATACACATGTTTTTTTGCTGATTTTTATGAAATGAAATTTGTAATTCTATTTACCCCAAAGAATCTCGATCAGCTTGCAAAAACAAACAAAATACCTCCAGGAAAATTCAAATAGAAGTAGGTAATCTTATACTAAATTATTTTTTCCTCAAATGTAACAATTAGAAACTTATTAATGACAAAAACTCTTTAATGATACTTAGAGAAAGCAGAAAAAGTTTTTCTTCCAAAACTAAATTTGTATTTGTAACACTGCTTGAAGTAAACCTTCAGATTGGTCTATTTGGTAAGGAATGATTTCTTTATGATATATAATTAAGAGGAACTAATAATGATGATGTAGCACTTCCCAAGTTTTAAAGGCATACCTATATAGGCCTTCAGTTAACATGCAAATTATCCAACAGGCAACACAAAACTTATCGTAGTAGCCATTCAGTTATCAACATTCAAGAAGTTCTAGACAACAGCACAACTCTTCTCTGTCAGAAACACATCAATGACATGAAAACAGGAAAAGTCAGAATTAACTGGAAAACTATCCCTTGTGGTAAACTGACTTTAAGAGTCAATTCAAACTTCCCTCATTTTGAAGAATCAATTAAGACTTCCATCTGTGTAAACAATAAAGATTACTACCGTACCGCAAGGTCAATACATAATGAACTGAGGGATTCAACTTATTGCAAATAGACACTAATCAATCAATTGTTAGATCTCTCCTGTAACAAATCAAAGTTTAGTGTGAAAGCAAAGGTTTTGAAATGAGATACAAATGGAATTGTTGAGCTTCTAATTTGGACTATTTCTCTTTTTTTCCTTTCTGAAACTGAAATAATTTCTTTAGCTTCTTTGCAGTGCTCAGTTATTATAAATGAGGCTGATTTGTCCTGCTGCAGAAACTCCTCCTAAGTAGTTGAGCTGGTCACTTGGTGCCAGGCCTAGAGGTCTGAGGGCTACCCGAGTCTTCTTACCTCACCTCCCGAGGTCTTCCGTTGGCCAAACCGGATGCTCGTATGAGAGAAAGGACGTTCCAGAGTGGAACAAGGGTTGAGCTTTATTTCAGGGTCTAGTTACAAGTGCAGGGGAATTCTTCCTTAGGAGGGAAAGAGAAAGATCTCCCAAGGAGGCAAAGATCTTACAATAAGAGATTGGAAGTAGAAGTATAAGCGGGGAGAGAGGGGGAGGGGAGAGAGGAGAGAGGAAAAGCAGAGCCTTGTTGTCCTCACCACTCCGCGCCCCTCCGCCCAAGAGAGCTTTCAGGCTTTCCTGATCCTACTTAAGCTCTGCAGCGGCATAGTTTGCATCTGAATACCGTGCCTGTTAGGTAACTAGGTGTGCTCCAATCCGGGACAATCTCGAGGGCGGGGAGAGCTCTCTCCCATCACGTTTCTCACGGGAAGAGGCGGAAATACACGAGATAGCTCGGTTCACCTCGATTCCCAGCCGTTTCCTGGGGGGTCTCGTGAGAACTCTAAGATTTAGAAGTTCCCACCTTTACCCACCCGAGACTGTCCACATGGAATTGAGCTTCCAACCCTAGCAACTTGGGAATGACACAGTCAGTTTTTCCAGAATACTGAGGGATGACTTAGTAAATTCCTGCTTCAGTGCATTAAAGGTTTCACTACTCATATCCTGGAAGAATGAACATGACATCTCCAAATGTAGGACTGGTTCCCAAGTAGTAGCTTTTATTGGGATAATAGGTCTCAATTTTATTTTTCCAGTCTGAAAACAAAATGTGTGCTATCACCTCCACCCCCACTCACCTTTTGCTGCCACATACAATACTTGTTAAATTAAGAAGGATATTCTACTAATGCTGAAGATGATACATATTCTTCTGGGATTCTAATTAATTCTCTATTCTCTGAGAGGGATGAAAAAAGGTAGAAAAGACTTCTTTCAAACTCCTGCTAAGTTACACATGGCCCAGGATGCAGTGGGAGACCTTGGCCTCTTTGGCCTTAGGCCCATTCAGGTACTCACATAGTATGAGGCAAGGCCCATACAGTGAATAGGCTTGTTTTAAAAGGTCACTGGATCCAGATGGGTCAGGAGAAGAGAGTGAGGCTGGTGACCTGCACAGCCTTCCCTCACTCAAAACAAAGTCAAGTGTATGTCATGTCATCATTTCTCCTTGTCGTATTCATCTTCGAAAACAAAGGACAAACACAACAAGAGCAACAGCAAGTTACACGTACCACTTCAACTAATACCATGGTATTCACATCAAAGTTCTACAAACTATCAAATATATAGTACAGAGAATTATACATTCATCGCAAAACACATTGCACTGCCTCAATTCAGAAAAAAATTATTTTTTCTCCTTTGCCAGAAAAGTATTGTTCGACAGTAGAAACTGGAGCAAACTCCTGTGGATTATGCATTATTAGCTTTTCAAAAAAATGCCTCTTCTGAGTCTTTCAAGTTTTCTGGCTGAAGCGATCAAAAAAAATAATGGAAATGACAGGTTGTTTGTACTTCCCCATGGATTTCAGGCTCTATCCCAAATCACTTGCGAGAAATCCTCCTTAGGACCTCTAGTCATGGGCCTTGTCCTTTAGCGATGCCTGTATTGTCTCATGAGGGGCACAACGCAAGCAGGTGGGCCTGCCAGTTTCAAGAAAGGATGTCCAATGAGTTCTTAGGCTGTTTCTCTCAGGGAATGTTCCCTTACCAAGATCAGGTCTAGGAATCCCTGAAGCATTGAGGAAACCTGTAATATCACACAGACACCATGAATAAGATATTGTAAGTCATCATCCCTACAAAAAACTGACTTTTACAAAGTCCTTTCTGGCTAAAAACAAATGCCAAAATCCCTACATTATTTCCTACATTATCTAAAGTGATTTCAGGCAACACCCTTGGGAGGTAGGTAATCAAATTCTTACTATCTCTACTTTATGAATAAGGAAACTGAGAATGAGAAGGGATAAATCATCACACCAAGACCACATCACTTATAATTTCCAGAACAAGGATTCTAACTTAGGACTTTCTACTCTCTCTAAGATTAGTATTTCTTTCCCTTATACTACATTGATTTTCATAGATAATTTTCAGAGTTCTGTAAATTTATTTCTCAGGTAGCCTAAATAGTTAATTCTAAAGAAATAATCCTAATGGGAACATGGAAGCATTCCATGCTTTCCATTACTAGGAATAATTTATTCTGATAGCATCAATTTAGGGTAAAATAGGATATTTGACAATAAAAACACACACAGAGGAACTTAAAGGAGTATTCATATTTCAGATAGAGATTGAACTACCAAATCTCTAAGGGGTCTTCTAAGATTCTAGGATTCTCTAATAATCAATAGTTGAATTATAGATTAATTACAAGTTGAAATAGAGTAGTTGATAACTGCTAACATGTAATGTCCCTGGTCTCAGAATATTAAGATGGCATCTTAATTATCAATTTTTGGATCCTTAATAAATTGTACAAATCCTCACCTTGTGTAGGTCCTTCACTCTTGGAGATAAGTTGTCATGGATCCTACACATTGCCTGGAGTGGATGTTCATTGAAGTAAGGAGGTTCTCCATCTATCATTTCTATGACTGAAATTCGAAGTGACCAGACATCCACTTGTTTTATAAAGTTCATAGATCAATTTTTAGGGGGAAATGGTCACTATGAAGTACACATTTTGCCTAAGGAAATCAAATAATTCACAAATGATTTTACTCAATAATAACCAAAGAGGGAGATTTTTAAAAGCATATATCACTAAACAAGGGTTTCATTTAAGTTATAAGTTTATAAAAAGGAAAAAAATTCTAATTTTTCATAGAGGGTTTTGGTTGGTCTTTTATGGAAATAGAGCTCAACAATATTATTGTACAAAATCAACATATATGTCACTATTTCAAAGTTTGTTGCTTTCGTTAGTATCTTTTTTGTGCCACCTGTAGCTGCCTGATATGTCCAGACAGTAAGTTTTCACAAAATAAGAAGGGGTTGTCAAAATAACATAATTAAAATTCTCTACTTAAGAAAAACTGTATTTAAGATACTTTATGTAAATATGAAACAATAGGATGCTTATACTTGATTTTTGTTAGTAGACTCAAAGTAAATTTAAAATAGTATCACATTCTAGTATATGTATTTCTGACCATCATCTGTTTTAGACATCAGGTTTAGATGGAAAATGGTCAAAGGATAGGAAAAGATAATTTTCAAAAGAGAACATACAAAATTATAAATTATTCCTTGGGAAATCTTAGCCTTACTATGAAAGAGACGTACATTAAAAACAACTTTGAGGTACCACATCATAGTTACCAACTTAGCAAAAATAATTAAGAACATTATTAATTAATTATTATTAATTAATTAAGAACTCATTGCTGGCAGGGTTGGGGAGTACTAGATACACTCAATCATTATGGATGGAACTACAAAGTGCAAAATCATCTTGGAGAGCAATATGGCCATATACATCACCCGCTAAAAATCAATAAGACCCTTTGAACTAATAATTCCATTGTTAGGAATAGAACCTGAAAATATCATTAAAAACACAACTAAAAAGAGCTATCTGTTGGAGGATTTTCACATCAACATTATGTGTAATTACTAAGGCTGAGAAACAATGTAAATGATCAGCAACAGGAGAAACTGCAGTCCATTTTTCTAATAGGAGAGGCAACATTGCATATAATAGCAGATAGAGAACTTCCCTCAGAGTAAGGGAGTCCTGGGATCAAGTCCCATCTCAGACATAACCTAGCTATGGGACTCTGGGCAATTCCCTTAATGTCTCAGTGCCCCAGGAAACTCTCCAAAAGCACACAGCTTTCACAAGTCTATACTAGTAGAGAGGGTTTCTTCACTGGAAGTCCCCATACAAATCACACCAAAGGAATATATAGTTCCCCTACTGCCCCTGCCAAGTAATAAATGATACTTACTTGGCTGTATTGTTAAAAATTAAGTTTTCAATACAAATTGTTAATAATAACCAAAAAAGTTTAAAAAAACAACACAGAAGTTTAGCTTTTCTGACAAAACTTGCCCTTTGAGGAACCTTTTGGTTCCATATTGTCTTTTAAAACCAGAAGGTACAGCAGTTGGCTTAATAAATTCAGTTTCAGGGAGGAGCAAACATGGCAGAGTAGAAAGATGAACATGTACAAGCCCCCCCACATACCTCATAAAATACCTGTAAAAATGACTTTAAACAAATTCCAGAGAAGCGGAAGCCACAAAACGACAGAATAAAAGAGATTTCTAGCACTCAATAGCCTGGAAGATGGACAGGAAAGGTCTATTCCACAGGGTGTGGAGCAAAGCGCAGCGCAGCCCAGCATGGGCTGCACAGAGAGGCAGGGAAAGGACCCAGAACAGGGAGCCATGGCAACAGCTGCGATTCCCAGAATTCCCAGATTCCTCAACCCACAAACTCCAAAGAGAGCTTCAAAGGTCAGTGAGAAAGCTCCTCCACCCAAGAGAAGGGAATGCAGTCTGGACAGCTGGCAGCAGCTACTGCAGCAGCGGCATCCATTTTTGGAGCTCTCAGTTTAAAGCCCCTGGGGAAATTGAGCAGCTGATGTGAATCTCAATCCTGAGTGGCAGTCCTGCCTTCCCACTATAGCCCCTGGGGGAATTGAGCCACTGATTTGAATCTCAATCCTGAGCTCAGCCCTGGGGTTTGGAGGAGTGCTGGCATGGTAGAGCTGGAGTTGGATGTGGAGAGGGAATTCTACTCCCAGATTCTGGTCAGAAAAGATTTTGGTTGCTCACAAGCCAGTGTGCAGGCCAGGAAAGGAGCAAACTCCTCTCCCTTGATTGTGCCACATTGAAGGAACTGAGAACTTACAGGTCCCCAGAGTATACCTTCCTCTTGGCAAAGAACTCAAAAGTCAAATAACAGGCTGGGAAAATGTTCAACAAAGGGAAAAAATAAAACTATAGAAGATTACTTTCTTGGTGAACAGGTATTTTCTTCCATCCTTTCAGAAGAGGAAGAACAATGCATATTCCCAGAGGCTTCTGCATCTAAAACCTCCAAAATAAATATTCAATGGTCTCAGACCATGGACAAGTTCAAAATGGATTTTGAAAATCAAGTAAGAGAGATGGAGGAAAAGTTGGGAAGAGAAATAAGAGTGATGCAAGAAAATCATGAAAAGCGAGTCAACAGTTTGATAAAGGAAACCCAAAAACTGCTGAAGAAAATAACACCTTTAAAAGTGGGCTAACTGAATTGATAAAAGAGGCTCAAAAAATCGATGAGGAGAAGAATGCTTTAAAAAGTAGAATTAATCAAATGGAAAAGGATGATCAAAAGCTCACTGAAGAAAATAGTTCTTTAAAAATTAGAATGGAGCAAATGGAAGCTAATGACTTTATGAGAAACCAAGACATTACAAAACAAAACCAAAAGACTGAAAAAAATAGAAGACAATGTGAAATATCTCATTGGAGATACAACTGATCTGGAAAATAGATCAAGGAGAGACAATTTAAAAATTCTGGGTCCACCTGAAAGCCATGATTAAAAAAAAGAACCTAGATATCATCTTTCATGAAATTATCAAGGTAAACTGCCCTGATATTCTAGAACCAGAGGGCAAAATAAATATTGAAAGAATCCATTGATAACCACCTGAAAGAGATCTGAAAAGAGAAACTCCTAGGAATATAGTAGCCAAATTCCAGTGTTCCCAGGTCAAGGAAAAATATTGCATCAGCTAGAAACAATTCAAATATTGTGGAAATACAATCAGGATAACACAAGACCTAGCAGCTTCTATGTTAAGGAATCAAAGAGTTTGGAATATGATATTCTAGAATTCAAAGGAACTAGGATTAAAACCAAGAATCACTTATCCAGCAAAGCTGAGTATAGTACTTCAGGGGAAAAAATTATTACTCAATGAAATAAAGGACTTTCAAGCACTCTTAAAGACAAGACCAGAACTGAATAGAAAATTTGACTTTCAAACACAAGAATCAAGAGAAGAATGAAAAGGTAAACAGAAAAGAGATATCATAAGGGACTTTCTAAAGTAGAACTGTTTACATTCTTACATGGAAAGATAATATATGTAACTCTTGAGACTTTTCTCAATATTTGGGTGGTTGGAGGGATTATACACACACACACACACACACACACACATACAGAGAGTGAGTTGAATAAGAAGGGATATATCTAAAACAATAAAATTAAGGAGTGAGAGAGGAATAAATTGGGAGGTGAAAGGGAGAATTGGAATGGGGCAAATTATCTCTTATAAAAAAGGCAAGAAAAAACATTTTCAATGGAGGATAAAAGGGAGGAATTGAGAGGGAAAAAGTGAAGCTTACTTTCTTCACATTTGACTTAAAGAGGGAATAATGTGCTCACTCATTTTGGTATGAAAATCTATCTTGCACTACAGGAAAATAAGGGAGAAGGGAACAAGTAAGGTGGGTGGATGATAGAAGGGAGGACAAATTGGAGGAGAGACTAAATAGAAGTAAACCCTTTTTGGGGAGGGACATCAAAAGAGAGAATAGAATAAATGGGGGCACAGGATAAGATGGAGGGAAATATAGTTAGTCTTACACAACATGATTATTATGGAAGTCATTTGCAAAACCACATATATATAGCCTATATTGAATTTCTTGCCTTCTCAGTGGGGATAGGTGGGGAGGGAGGAAAGAAGAGAAGTTGGAACTCAAAGTTTTAAGAATGAATGTTGAGAATTGTTTTTGCATATAGTTAGGAAATAAGAAATACAGGTAATGGGATATAGAAATCTATCTTGCCCTACAAGAAAAGAGAGAAGATGGAGATAAGGGAAGAGAGGTGTGTGATAGAAGAGAGGTCATATTGAGAAAAGGGACAATCAGAATGCAAGGTGTTATGGGGTGGGGGGAGGGGAGAGACAGGGAGAAAATTTGGAACTTATGAGGAAATGACTGTTGAAAATTAAAAATAAATTAAAAACATGACTTTTTTTAATAGTTCAGTTTCAGGGTACAGGGAGAAGAATAGTAGATTGCTATTCAAGGAACAATGGGAAGTCTGAACAATGGGAATTAAATAACCACACTATCAATTTCCAGTTATCCTACCACATTTTATCTGCTGGATATATTCCTATTATAATCTATGCAATGGTCTGCATTTACAGTTTATGTCTCAAGGCCAATATGAAAAAAAAAAACTGAATTGAATATACAATCCAAGCTTCCAAAAACTGCGATGTACACATACATTCTCAGGTTTCTTCCAGTTTGCTCAGTTTAGTGATTCTCGACACATCTTCACATTTAGTTTGCAGCTATACAATGAGACTGATTCGCTAACACACAAATATATAGGATTTTACACATTATAATGGTTGATAATTCATTCAGAGTAGACACCTAGGAAAAATGGACACCTTTCAAATAAAAATAACTGTGATAGAAAATTTTTATCCTTTGAGAGTGGATTTGAGTTTTAGAAAGTAGATAAACATAATTCAGATTCAGTTATATAGATTTATAGAATGTAGATTTAAACTAATTGGGAATTTAAGAAACAGATGCTCTGTCTCCCCTTACACTTCCTCCCCTCCATTTTGAAGATGAGGGAATTGAAGTACCGAGAAGTTAAAGGTTAAGTGAATTACCCAGGGTCATACAACTAGTGAAAGTTCAAGGAACGATTTGAACCCAGTTTCCTTTACTACCATACTAATGCTCTTTTAATTATGCTATATTGCCCTTCTAAATAAAATGAATGATATAAGTGGGTAGCAAAGCTCTTTTTTTAATTTGGAAAAATGAGAAAAAGTTTTCTTCTGTGGCTCTGAAGAAATTAGTGTGTGTGTGTGTGTGTGTGTGTGTGCGCGCGCATGTGTATACACATATATATGTGCTAGTGAATTGCTATACACATATATTTACATGTATAATATACACAAGCACATGTACATATACACACAACATACATATATTTATATATGCACTGTGCATAAACTTCTTTGAGTGTGTGTGATTTATTGAGCTGTCACAATCTTCTTGGCCTTAAGATATGCACAAATGCTGTCATGTGTTTCATGGTTGCAGTTAGGATGTATTTTTTCCCTTACCTCTGTTCCATAAGGTAGTCTAGATATGACCTCTGGAGTGCTAACCAGTAATTTCCTCTTTAGGACTCCTTTGGAAACTTGAAACCAAAATCACATAACTTTATCTGAAAAAAGAATAGATGCAACAACATGACACCATTGATCATATTTTTTGTCATTCCATATAGATATCAATGGAACAAGATACAAAATTAAAAATTGAGTTGTCATATATATAAATATATATATATATATATATACACCCATGCATGCATACAAATTTTTATATATGCTGATTTTCTTTTAAAATTATGTTCTCAATTATATATAGAATTATATATGTATAATTATATATAGAATAGGAAAATAAAAGCAAGAACATTGGATGTTAAAAAGACAGTTAGAAACTCATCATCTAAGAATATTTTTCATGTCAGTTATTAAGTATTGATTAAGTGCCTACTATGTGCCAGGAACTTTGTTAAGGGCTGGAGATTCTAAAAAAGGTAAAAGATAGTCCCTGCTCTCAAATGATTTCACAATCTGATGGGGAAATGAGTGGAATGTCCTCCCTACTAATACTCATTCTTTAGAACTTTACTCCCATATCAGCTCTTCCATGAAATCTTCCTTCCTCATAAGATTACAACCTGCTGAAAGGGAGAGTCTGTTTCACTTTTGATTCTTATCCCCAGAGTTTTACACAGTGTTTGGCACATAGTGGTTACTTAAGTGTTTTCAGATTAAGTGATTGCTTGATTTCTTGTTGGTTAAATACTTTCTTCGATCTCTGACCTTGAACAGCATTTTGTTTTACACATTTCTTTACAATTTTATGAAGTCTTTTGGTACAGTTATGTGTCTGTGTAGTTTTTTTTTTTTTTTCCATTTTACAGACTGGAAAATATAAGCAGACAAAAGCTGTGTTTTAGGTTGATACTTTAATCTCTTCCAGTGTTTATGATAATAAATCAGCAAAGACAATGTATTACCTAAAAAGTGGTGGTTAGGTAAAATTGAATTCTAAGGAATATACTTGTAGAATGAAAAGAAAGGAAATATCCTTAAGGGAAAAATTAATTCCTATTATGTCTCTTTCCTGATTATAATCTTCAGATCTATTTGATATCTGAACCAAGTGGATGCAAAATAATCACTATCAGGAAGGATTTATCATCTCTTTAATGTAGATTTCTCTTTCCAGGCTTCAAGATGACTGGAAGTCCAATAATGTTCTCTATGACAAAGAGAAGGAAGATGAGTAGAATCAATACAAATTTGGAAAGCTGAAACCATTTTTCCATGGTGGGAGTATAAGAGGTTTACAATATCCATTGATTTTCTGAGTACATAACAAAAATTTTTCTTTAAAAACAGCTGAATACACACAACATATCACTGAATGAATCTTCAACATGGAAGAGTACCTAAATGATGACTACAATGAAACATTGTATGTAGTTCATAAAAGCAAGTTGTATTGCCTCTGAGATGCCCCTTTTTCTCATCTTGATAGGATTATATGACTTCCATTTTGTCAAACAGTACTTCACTCAAGAATGTCCTTCAGCTTAAGAAAACTTGGGTTAATGAAAATGTCTGCTAAGATGATAAAGGGCAGCTGACTAGGCAAAGATCATCTTGGGAGCCACCCAATTAGAAATTGTCTTTCCTTGTGTTTCTAGGTTTAAGGAGTGCCGTGAGCTTGAAATCATGAAGATTCATCTTCCGCAGTGTAAATCCAGCCTCAGATACTTGTACTAGTTGTGTAACCCTGGACAAGTCACTGATCCCTGTTTACCTCAGTTCCCATGTGTAAAATGAGCTGAAGAAGGAAATGGCAAACCATTCCAGTTTCTTTGCTAAGAAAATCCCCAAAGGGGGTCTGTCATGCAGAATCAGACAGGAAAGAAATGACTGAACAACAACTACTACAACAACACAAACAATTTAACTAGATTTAATTTCTTCTTGAACATTACTTCCACAGTGAGAATAGGCAAAGTTCAAGTAGAAATTATGGTCATAAAACCAAGTTTTTTGGGAATAGAAAGGTTGGGGTAGGGGTGAGGGTAGAGGGAAGAAAATATAATTGCATGAAAAATTCTGGACCATGTCATTAAAGACAATTTAAAAAATCAAACACTAACATCTTGTTTAGGAAATTCTTACACAGGAACATGGATGCAGAGGAGGGAAGGGACCTTAGAGGTCACCTAATCCAAACCCTTCACTTGATAGATATGAAAATTGAGACCCACAGAGGTTTATATCGCATCATGGGGCAACTAGGGTCACAATGCATAGAGCCCTAGATTGACTGCCTCATATACTTCCTAACTGTGTCATTATGAGCAGATCATTTAAGAAACACCTTTCAGCACAGTCTTGCACAACTCACTCTAGCACCACCCAGGCCCCACAGGAGTTGGCCTTGGGAGTGACTGAACCAGTAGCAGCAGTGGCTACTTCCTGAGCTCTCAGCAAACAGATGTTAAGGGGGTCAAGCAATTGGTCAGAACGAGATTACAGGGGTACTTTGCTGACACCGAGGCAGGACTCTGTTGTTTTTCTCATATGTGAATTCAGGTCACAGTCCTGTTTGGCAATCCCAGTGCAAGTTGGAGCATTAGCATAGCAAAGGTTGTGGCTATAGTGGAAAGGATGCAACAGACACTTGTCATAGTTCCAGGGCAGAAAAAGAATGTTTGTGGTTGCTCACCTTGAAAGAATTAAAAATTTGCATGTTCCTATAAGTGTCTCAGAAAATATATCCATAAAACCCCTGAAGCTTGGAACATTGTGCCCTACATTATGGAAGCAGAGCCCTACTTTAACAAACAGTTAAAAGTCAGATAACAGGCTGGGGAAATAAACAAACAATGGAAAAATAGTGACTATAGAAAGCTGTTATGGTGACAAGGAATATCAAAACACATACTCAGAAGAAAATAGTGAAGTCAAAACACCTGCATCTAAAACCTCCAAGAAAAATATGAATTGGTTTCAGGCCATGGAAGAGCTGATAAAACAATTTTGAAAATGAGGTAAAAGAGGTAGAGGAACAATTGGGAAGAGAAATGAGAGTGATGTAAGAAAATCACAAGAAGAGAGTCAACAGCTTGGTAAAGGAGACACACACACACACACAATACTGAAGGAAATAACACCTTAAAAATAGACTAGAACAAATGGCAAAAGAAGTACAAAAAAACAAATGAGGAGAAGAATACCTTAAAAAGCAGAAGTGGCATAATGAAAAACAAGTTACAAAAACTTACTGAAGAAAATAGTTCCTTAAAAATTAGAACGTAGCAAATGGAAACTAAAGACCTTGTGAGAAATCAAGGAACAATAAAACAAAACCAAAAGAATGAAAAATAGAAGACAATGTGAACTATCTCATTCAGAAAAAAAAACCAAAAAACAAAAAAACAACTGATCTGGGAAATAGATCCAGGAGAGATAGTTTAAAAATTAATGAACTGACTGAAAGCCATGATCAAAAAAAGAGACTAGACATGATCTTTCAAGAAATCATCAAAGAAAACTTCCTCTGATATTCTTAGATCCAGAGGGAAAAATAGAAATTCAAAGAAATCTGCTGATCACCTCTTGAAAGAGACCCCAAAATGAAAATTGCCAGAAATATTATAGCCAAATTCCAGAATTTCCATTTCAATGAGAAAATACTGCAGGCGTCCAAAAAGAAACAATTCAAATATGGTGAAGCCACAGTCAGGATAACACAAGATTTAGCATCTTTCTTTAAAGGATTGGGGAATTTGGAATATGATGTTCCAGAGGACAAAGGAGCTATGATTACAACCAAGAATCACCTCCCCAGAAAAACTGAGTGTAATTCTTTAGGAGGAGAAGTGGATATTCAATGAGTTAGAGAACTTTTAAGCATTCTTAATGAAAAGACCAGAGCTGAATAGAAAATTTGACTTCCAAATATAAGACCCAAGAGAAGCATAAAAAGGGAAACAGGACTTAATAAGATTAAACTGTTTACATTGCTACATGAGAAGATGATGTTTGTAACTCATAAGACTTTTCTCATTGGGATAGTTAGAAGAAGTATATATAGACAGAGCACACAGGTGTGAGTTGAATATGAAGGGATAATATCTAAAAAATAAAATTAAGGGGTGAAAGAGGAATGTATTAGGAGAAAGAGAAAAGGAGAAATATAATGGGGTAAATTATCTCACATAAAAAGACAAGAAAACTTTTACAGAAAAAAAGGGGGAAGATG
Source organism: Notamacropus eugenii (assembly GCF_028372415.1). Taxonomy (NCBI): domain Eukaryota; kingdom Metazoa; phylum Chordata; class Mammalia; order Diprotodontia; family Macropodidae; genus Notamacropus; species Notamacropus eugenii. Next base: position 582,454,940 of record NC_092872.1, read on the forward strand.
AGGATAATGAGTGAGCCTTACTCTCATCAAAAGAGGGAATAACATACACATTCAACTGGGTATAGAAATGTTTCTTACCCTACCAGAAAATAGGAGTGGAAGGATATAAGAGAAGGGGGAGTGATAGAAGGCAGGACAGATTGGGGGAGGGGACAATCAAAAGCAAAACACTTTTGAGGATGAACAGGGTGAGAGAGAATAGAATAAATAGGGGTAGGGAATAGAATTGAGGGAAGGACAGCTATAAAAACTGTGAAAAAACATTTGGAAGCAAGTTTCTCTGATAAAGACCTTACTCCTCAAACATACAGAGAACTGAGTCAAATTCATAAAAAATAAGAGTCATTCCCTAATTGATGCATGATAGAAAGATAGGATCAGTTTTCATATGAAGTAATCAAAGCTATCTATAGCCATATGAAAAAAATACTCTAGCTCACTGTTGATTGGAGAAATGAAAATTAAAAATTTATGAGGTACTCATATGTATTACATTGGCTCATAGAATAGAAAAGGTAAATGACAAATGTTGGAGGGGATGTGGGAAAAATGAGACTTTAATACACTGTTGGTGGAGTTGTGAACAGAGTCAGTCTGTTAAGCAATTAAGAACTATACCCAAAGGGCTATAAAACTATACATGCCATTTGATCTAGCAATATCACTACTAGGAATATATCCCCAAAAGAGGTTAAAAAAAGCAAAAGGCCCTATAAAAGCAGCTCTTTTGGGGGGATAAAGAATTATCAGTTGAGGGCAAGTCCATCAATTGGAAAATGGTTGAAAAAATTGTGGTACGTGATTATGATGAAATAAATATTGTACAGTAAGATATGATGAGCAGCATACTTTCAGAAAAACCTGGAAAGACTTGCATGGGCTGATGCAAAATCAAATGTACTATGTATAAAAATTATATGTTATATTGCAATTGTTATATATTATAACATGCGAATGTTATATATTTTATATTATTATAAGATGATCGGTTACAAAAGACAACTATTCTCTGTACTACAATGATCCAAGACAACTCTGAAGGACTTATAATGAAAAATAATATCCATTCCAGAGAAAGAACTGATGGTTTCTGAATACAGATTTAAGCATATTTTTACAGTCTTTATTTTTCTTGAGGTTTTTTGTCCTTACCTTCTTTCACAGCATGATTGGTATAGTTATGTTTTGCATGACTACAAATGTATAACCTATATTGAATTGCTTGGCTTCTCAACTGGGGGAGACAGGAAGGAGGAAGGGAGAGAATTTGGAACTTAAGTATTTAAAAACAAATGTTGAAAGTTTTTTTTTATATATGTAAGTGGGGAAAAATAAAATACTAAATAAATTTCCCCAAACTGTAAACTGATTGAAAAAATGGTGGCACTTGTACTCATTTGAGTTTCTAGAGACTTAGAAAAGTAAAAATCAGTTTGTTATCTCACTACAGGGAGGAGAACAACTCAGTCTTAGGAATTTTCAGTGAAGTAGAGCCAAACAAACAGCTGAGACCTCCATTCTTACAGCTGGAAATTCTGCCCTATTGATTGGGTTATTATTTTTTCAGGATTAAACAGAGTCCTAAACACATATGCATTATTTTGTGTCTTTTTGAATGTCTAATTTTTTAATCAAATAAGCATTTTAACAGCAGACATGCCATCCTTTCTCTTTTTCTCCCATAGAACTCAAATAAATACATGTATCTCTTGGTTCCCATACTTTATTGTTCTCAAATTAGAAGTGTAGCATTTGTTTTAATTGAGTGGATTTTGTGATTTTAAAGCCACAGAGAGCTTAAAAAATAACTTGAGGATTGCTCCTATAGGTTCATATTTCTGCTGGTCTGTGATGGTATAATATGTTATGGATAATATCTCTGCATTTAAGAAGGCCAGAACAGCTAAGCTCTTTGCTTTACTTATGGAGAAAAGGGAAGATAAAGGAATGTCTCCTCCAGAAATAACAAAGAGCAATCCTGTTATTGTCCCTCTCAACCTTTCTCCTTTTAAAATGTGAAGGCTGTGACTTGTGAATACCTATCATAATTGAAAAGCAATAGAATCCCTCATGTAATGTCAAGGTGTAGAGAAAAGGACATAGGACTAGGGATGGTGTATTACTTATGGTTGTTAGATCATTGCAATTGTATGATAAAATCAAACTTCAATAGCATTTTTTATTTAAAACACTAACAGCAATGGTGAAGCTACCACTCTTTCATTGTTTTATTTTTGTTGTTTTTTGTAATAGTTATTTAGGGAAAAAATAACTAATATTCAATTTGACAAGCACTTTCAGCACAAACGGTGTGCAGAATACTAGGGAAGAAGAGTAATCAAACTGATGGCTGTCAACTTACCTTTGGAATGTATGTGGTGATTTCTGAGAGGCAAGAGTAGGTGTAAGAGCTGTATGAGTGTCCTTGTGGGTGTGATTTAAACTCTGTGATAGTCCCACTTGAAGCCACCGTATTCACTTGGTTTACTTAGCACATTCATGTGGAGCTGAGAATCTGGAGGAAATCTTGATGAATTTGATTTCAAAGCTGGTATGTCAGAATAATAGTTATCATCAGATTTCATTTTCACTGCTTGTCCATTTTGCTTAGATACTTAGCTGAGTTCATAATATCAATCCAACCCATCTTATGGTTGGAACCATGGAACCTTTTCTCTGTATATTTCTGTCATGTAGCTCAGTGGTAGTGTCAGATTCCCTGGAGAACTGAGAAAATGTGATGAGACCATTTTCTTCTGAATATCTCTGGACATGGTTGTAGCTACCCTGATAAGGAGTGGGAAGATTTTCTTTCTTTAGAGAAATGGAATGATTCACAGAGATATTGTCAAATTCTTCTAGCAAATCACTGATAGAAGTTTCCTGCAGGGTTTGTTTCCCCTGACAATTGTCTGGAAAGATGAAAAGACATATTTTTTGAAGAATGCCTTAACATTTGTGCATTCAAAGCAAAGCAAAAGCAAAACCAAGCAAACAATCCCTCCTTATCTCCCTAAAATAACACTTCACACTTGACTGAGAAACGAAATGACTGAAGAAATATGTTTCTGGACACATAAGATGTAGGATTTAGGGCCATTGGATTTAGAGTCGGAAGGGACCTTAGTGTATATCTAGTTAATCTCTTCACTTTATATGAGGAAATTTAAACCCAGATGGACTTACCCTAGGTCACATGGGGAATTAAAAATCATAGCTGAGATTCAGATTCAACAAGCATTCATGTATTCGCTGATTCCAATGACACAATGGGAAACAAGCAGCACAAAAGTACCAATTTTAATTTGCCCACTTATTTCCCTCAAGAACAAAATTCATTTCATTATTCACCTAATATGGTTTTTAAATTACTAGTATTGTAATTGTTATTTTATGCTGAGCAATTGTGGATAATAATCATTTACCTATATAAGGCACCAGCTGACTCGGAAAATGGATCCAGGACATACAGTTTAAAAGTTATTGGACTACCTGACAGTCATGATCAAAAAAAGAGTCTACGCATCATCTTTCAAGAAATTATCAAGGAGGGACAAGTAGTTGGAGCAGTGAATAGAGCACTGGTCCTGGAGTCAGGAGGACCCAAGTTCAAATCTGGCCTCAGATGTTTGACACTTACTATCTGTGTCACCTTAGGCAAGTCATTTAACCCCAATTGCCTTGCCTTCTTCCCTAAAAATAAAGAACTTATCAATGAAAACTGCCCTGATATTCTAAAATTAGAGGGTAAAATTGAAATGGAAAGAATCCCCTCATCACCTCCTGAAAGAGAGTCCAAAAGGAAAACTCCTAAGAATATTGTAGTCAAATTCCAGAGTTCGCAGGTCAAGTAGAAAATATTACAAGCAGCAAGAAAGAAACAATTCAACTTTTGTGGAAATATAATCAGAATAATACAAGGTTTAGCAGCTTCTACACTAAGGGCTTAGAATATAATATTCCAGAGGTCAAAGGAGGTAGGATTAAAACCAAAAATCACCTACCCAGCAACACTGAGTATAATACTTCAGGGGGAAAATGGAATTTCAATGAAATAGAGGACTTCCACTTATTCTTTTTGAAAAGACCAGAGCAAATAGAAAATTTGACTTTCAAATGCAAGAATTGAGAGAAGCATGAAAAGGTAAACAGGAAAGAAAAACCATAAGGGACTTCTAAAAGTTGAACTGTTTACATTTCTCCATGGAAAGATGTTATTTGTAACTCATACAGCCTTTCTCATTATTAGGGTAGTTGGAGGGAATGTGTGTATACATACATATATGTATATGTACATATACATGTGTACATATACATATATGCATGTGCAACACATATCTACACATACATGTGTATATACATATACATATGTATATACACATGTATATATACACATATGTATATGTGTCTGTGTATCTATGTATATGTGTGTATATGTGTGTATTTGTATATATATACACATGTATAAACACATGTATGTGTATGTATGTGTATGTGTTTCTGTGCATCTATGTATATATGCATATGTATAGATAGATAGATAGATAGATAGATAGATAGATAGATAGATAGATAGATAGATAGATATGGAGAGAGAGAGATTACAGGGTGAGGTGAATATTAAGGGATTTTATCTAAAGAATACAATTAAATGTTGAGAGGAATGTATTGGGAGAAAGAGAAAGGGAGAGGTAGAATTCAGTAAATCATATCACATAAAAGAGGCAAGAAAGAGCTTTTACAATGGAAGGAAACAGGGAGAAGGTGAGAGGGAATAAGTAAGCTTAGTTTCATCAGATTTGGCTTCAGGAGGGAATAGCATACACACTCAATTGGGAATGGAAATCTATCTTACCCTACAGGAAAGCAGGGGGGAAAGGGGATGAGAGACGAGATAATAGAAGGGACAGCAAACTAAAAGGAAGGGTAGTTAGAAGCAAACACTTTCAGAGGGACAGGTCAAAGGAGAGAATAGAATAAATGGAAGGTGAGACAGAATAGAGGGAAATATAGTTAGTCTTTCACAATATGATTTTTATGGAAGTATTTGGCATGTTTACACATGTATAACCTATATCAAACTGCTTAACTTCTCAATGAGGGTGAGTGGGGAGGGAGCGTGGAGAGAATGTGGAACTCAAAGCTTTAAAAATGAATGTTAAAAATTGTTTTGACATGCAACTAGGAAATAAGATATATAGGCGATGAGGTATAGAAATCTTTCTTGCCTTGCAGGAAAATAGAAGGGAAGTGAATAGGGGTGGTGATGATAGGAGTGCAGTTTGGAGGAAAGGGTATCAGACTATACGCTCTTCTGGGGGGCAGGGGGGAGATGGGGAGAAAATTTGAAATTCAAAACTTGTAGAAGTGAACATTTAAAACTGAAAATAAATAAGTTTTTTAAAAAAAGAAATACGGCTTCTGCGGCTTCTCAGTGACTTTGTTCTTTTGCCTATATATATATATCAGAAACTTAATTTATTTGCCTCTGTGATACTAACAAATAACTTCTATAAGACTGGAATACCTTAAATGGTCTTACAAATTTATAACTGCAATGGTCAACACAGACAAACTCTCTAATAATTAGTCCTAAGGATATTTGAGAAGAGCACTATAGTTGCTGTTTATATGATTGTCTGTTTTCTCCATTTTCCCTTTCTTCTCTTCACAAAGGGAAATTCTTCTAACTTAAAGCATTAATTAGGCTTCTTTGAAAATTTACTCTTCAATTCTTAGGGAAACTTCAAGGAAATATATACCTGTTATCTCACACCAATGTTACAAAAATGGAAATAGAACAACAGCATTCTATCCTAGCAAAATACCTTTTCTCTGAGCTAAAAAAGCTCTAAGTGAACAAAATGCAAAGTATGTACTTCACAGCTATTTTCCCTTCATTCTCAATTACATTCAGGCAGGTTCATGCAGAAAGGTCAGAGGTAGATCATTTATAGCGTAAATGAAGATTTTACTTTGTAACTCTGGAGTCTGTTCCATCCATGCTTGGAAGTCAGTGCATTACATCAGGCAAATGATTTTCAGTGAACACACTGAAAATGTGAGATCAGCCTCAAAACTAAAAGAAAATATTGCTTTGTTGTAGTGGAAAAAAGAAACTGATTTTTACTATAACCTAAACATTTTGGTACATAAATAGATATATTCTGTAATATATGGATGTAAGAACCTCTAGATGAAATTTGCCCTTAAACCACAATGAAAGAATACTTTAGGAAAATAGTGCATAGGTCATAAAAACCAAGAAAAAAATATCTGCATGTGATCACAAATAAAGATGATAATGAAGGTGATTTAAAATGACTTCATAATGAAAGCTAAAAGTCAGTTTTAATGCTAAGTATAAGTACCTGAATATAATAATTTATCTGGAAAGATTACTCAATATTTCTAGAAATAATTCAAAAACTGTATTGCTCCATGTGCTGTTGAAAATTTCCATTACAATTTATTTGAAGAACAAGTCACTTAATAAGTATATATTAAGCAATGATTAAATGCCAGGTGTTATGCTAAGAGCTAGGAATGCAAAGAACAAGTGAAAACAGACCCTTCCTTCAAGGAGCTTACTTTTTAATTAAGGAAGGTAACGTCTATATACCGAATATATACAGAATATACAGAAGGGAATCTTAGTGGTTAAGAAACTAGTATCTGGTAGGCTTGAGAAAGTCGTCCTTCAGAAAGGGACACAAGAGCTGAGGATTTTAAGTTTTGGAGGTAAGAATGTACAGCATATTAGGTATGAGGGACCATCAGGATAATAGCACACTACTCTATGTGAGGAGCTTCAACTGAGTATGACTAAGCCACAGAGTGTGTAGCACAGAGTAATGTGTCAGAAAACTCAAAAGGTAGAAAAGTGCTAGGTTGTAAAGAGCTTTAAATATCACACAGAAAACTCTGCTATTGGTAATAGGGTCAATAGAGAACATGGGAGTTCATCGAGTGGGAGACAGGCAAGATTAGGCAGACCTATGTGTTAGGAAAATCACTTTGGCATGTGTGGATGGATTGAAATGAGTTGACTGGAGGTAGGGAGACTAAGAGGCTATTCCAATAGTCTAGGTGAGAGGCGATGAGGCCCTAAATTAAGGTAGTAACTATATGAATGGAGAAATCGAGAAAACATATGAGAGATGTTGTGGAGATAGAAATGACGAGATTTGGCAATTGAATGAAAATATGGTGTGTCTGAGTAGATTTCCAGATGACACAGAGGCTTCAAACCTGTTTGACTAGAAGGATAGTGGTGGCATGCCAGGAACAGAGAAATTCAGAAGAGAGATAGGTGTTTAGAGAAACATAATGAGTTCTGCTGTGGACAGTTTCAGATGACTACTCAGGACATGCAATTAAAAATGTCCAATAGGCAGCTCATGATGTAAGACTGGAGCTCAGGACAGAAGCAAAGGCTTATATCAAGATCCAGGGACCTCTGCCTACAGGTTGATCAGGTCATCAAGTTGAAAGGGTATAGAGAAGAAAGAGAAATAGGTCTAGAACAGAGCCTTGGTGGGGGGGGAGGTAGAACAATAATCAATGAGTCTGGTATGGATGAAGATATAATGAAGAAGACTGGGGACTGGTCAGAAAGATAGGAATGAAACCAAGAGAGAGGAATATCATGAAAAACCAGAGAGTACAGAGTATTCCTAAAGAATAAGTAGTCAAAAAGTGTCGAAAGCTACGTTACCAGTCATCTTACATATTACTCCCCCAAAAAACTATAGTAGAGCCATGTTGGCCAATTTTCTCTTCCTTGGACATGACCGTCCATCTCCTGGCTATCTCTGATACTTTTTATTTCCTCTCCTTATCCCTGCCTCCATCTTCTTCAGGGGGCCTTTCCCAGTCCTTCTAAGAATACCTTCCACCTACTACATATGCATCTGGGATCTACCTACTTATATAAATGTTTTCTCCCCCATCAAAAGGTAAACTCCTCAAGAGGACTCCTTTCAGTTTTTCTTTGAATCTTCAATGCTAAGTACAGTGCTTGGCACATAAGTGGTTAATAAATGCTTACTGAATGAATAACTGATTGACATGTAGTGGAGTTGTCAAGAAGGATGATAATTGAGGTCTTTTATATCTTGCACCTAAAGGACCAAGGTGACTTTGGAAAGAGCAATTTCTCTTGAACCATGACATTACAGGCTAGATTACTGGGAGTTTGGAAAAGAGTGAGAGCAGAAATATTCAATGAGAGAGTCTTCAAAAAGTTGAGTTGACAAGGGGTGGAGGGGAGAGAAGAAAAATCAAGGAGTATGTTGGACTCATGTTGATTCTACACACTCAAGCCTATTATTTAATTTTCATATGAACATGTATACCTTGGAAGCTGGCAAACACTATAAATCGGGCTTGATTTATTGTTCTGTTGATTGTCTAGACAGGAAAATGATGGAGAAAATGTTAATAATGCATGTTAAACTGAGTAGTGTTATACTTTTTTACCCCACCTCCCACAGCTGGTTGTTAAATATTTACCAGAACACTTCTGAATATAAGGTGATATCTAGAGGGGATCAATCCTAGGATTAAGTGAGGGTTTTTGTTTTTTTGTTTTTTGTATTTAAGGATGGGGGAGATGTGGGTGTATTTATGGGTATCAGAGAACAAAACAGTAGAAAGGAAGAGGCTGAAGATTGAGAGGGGAGATGTTTTTGAAGGCAATCTGTTGGTAAACACAGGAAATGAATCAGATTAAGGATACATTGATGAAGTTTAAAGTATAAAACAGACTTTTGAAGAACAATCAATTTTATTCTTTTCTTTCTTATTTAGGAATGTAATTCCTATTTCAAGAAAATTAAGCAAAACTTCCCTTTCAAGAGCCAAATTAATGAGTTATTTCTAGAATAGAAACAAGGGTAGACTAAGTAGATTCAAAAGATTTTCATGGGAAAAGTAAAATGTTTCCTTTGACTGTCAAGCACTGCACTTTTTCAATTGTTTTAAATTTCTAACGGAATTGGATTCCCAAGGAGTGCTGCTCCATAGCTGAATTGTGACTTTAACAAAGTCAGTAGTATTGGCTTGGCTTCTCCCCCTTCTCAAGGCCTCAGTGTTCTTTATAAAGAGGCAAGAGAGGCAAGCAAAAACACGTAGAAGAAATGTCATTGAGGTGATGGAACCCCAGAACAACAGAGCTGCAAAGGGCCTTAAAGCACACATTCTTAACTTATTTTTTTAATATTTGAAACTGTATTTCAATATAAGTGATTTCCCTTGTAATATTATATATTTTATGCATTCAAAAAATAGCATTCTCAAGAAGTGGAACACAGGTTTCACTAGACAGTCAAAAATAGTCTATAGTCTATAGACAAATAATTGGCTAAGAATTCCTGCCTTAGAGAACTTATATGACAACCTCTGGATTTTGCAAATGAGGAAGCTGAGTCCCAGAGACAAAACAAAAAACCAAACCCCAAACTTAACTGAGGTCACACAGATTATGTGTGGAAGAGACAATATTTGAAGCTAGGTATTTTTGAGTCCAAAACAAAATTTTTAAATTATCCCAAACTGTATCATGAGTGAAAAAATGTCCATGTTCTTTGATCTCACCACTAACACCTTCTAATGGTTTGAATCACTGGTTAATTTAAATGCATTAATATTATGCAAATAAATACTTTTTCCCAAATGACTATTACTGCTTCTTATCTGTATAATAGTGCTACAAGAAATTTTTTAAAATTATTATTATTTTTATTATTAGAAAATGAAAAGCAGCCCTTATTTTTCCATTGATTTTGTATGATAGGGTATTTTTCTTTGAGTTAATGGGCTATCAGAAGACAAATGATTTTTCAAAACTAACGCAATTGTCATGTTACTTTGAATCTGCAAGAGCAAGAGGTGAGACAATGTTTTCTACTGTAAATAATGAAATAACAAATGCTGAATTCAATAGCATGGCTAAATTAGCTTCAGAAGGGAAGACTGCTATTTGTCACCTTCAATATGGGCTGTTTATCAAAGGAGATTTAGTAGTGCAAAGGAATGTTCACCTTTCTATAGATCAATAAAAAATATATCAGTGAATGTTATGCCACAGAAATGTTAGGTGTTAAAAATCGATGTAAGCCAATCTATTTGTATTAGAGTCCACTACTTTGAACTAGTGGCTTTCATTGTCTTTCTATTGTTTCTGGACAAATTCAGTGTTTGTTCTGGACCCAAGTGACAACAGCCATATTTCATCGTGTTCCTTCAGTGGTCTGTCTTCTGCTGATAAGCTATAATGGATCTGTCTATGTAAGAGCAGTTGTCTTCCTTTGTTTCCAAGCAAAGATGAAAAACAGTTTCTGTTCTCAAATACTGTATTAAACTTGACAAGAATGAAGTGTGTAATTAACAACTTTGCCCTAATAAGATCTTGCATTTATTGTCTTTAAAGTGATTGCACCTCATGTGATTTTGAAGAATACTTTAAGAATCTGCTCTTTGGAACTGTTTGTTTTCTTTTGCCTTTCAAAGGAGTCACCTTCATGGTGACACAAACCATAGCCCTAGACTTTCATGTTAAATCTATGCCTATAAACAGCTACAATAAATTTCAGGTATCTCTTTTTCTTCTCTTTTATTAATGCCTGGTACTGGAAGGGCCTATGTGCAACAGAAAGAATCTAAATTCTTTGAGAAATAGCATACTTGGAAATTTCAATTAGGAAAGGTCAAATTCCAGAATGAATTGGGTAAGTTCACATACCCCCAGACCTGCTACTTATCTTTTTTAAAAGTTACTCTTATGGCTGGCTTTTGCTAAAAGAGACTAAGGAAGAGTCCTTTGGATGATGTGAGGGTTGAAAAAGTTTCTCATAAGAGCTCTTATTCATCAGACCATCTAAAGTACCATGAAAACAAAAATGCCATCAAATATCAATTAAATGGAGCTTCAAATAGTGAGAACTCTTGAATTAAGAGGAATTTTTACTGCCTTCTATTTTTTTTTTTTTTGAGAAAAGAAGCAACTCAAGGAAAAGCATAAAAGAAACAAATACATTCCTATCAAGGGAGAAGAGGAAATTTTAATAATATCCATAAGATGACCTGTGTTCAGTATCCCCAGCTAGGTCCAGTGTCTTACTCCTTAATAGTGCCAAAATATTGACAGCTAGAAAGAGAATGAGGCCTTTCAGAGGAACTAGAACATTCTTTAGTCATCCATGAAGAAGTTAATTTATGCTCAGTATTTTCTAAGGCAAGAAATAATTCATGCTATTTAGATTTTATGAAAATTAGCTCCTTACCTACTCTCTGCTTCCAAAAGTTTAATAAGCTGAAAATTTGATTCATCAGAAGACACCACTAAATGAAGTTTTGCTACATAAAATTGTTTTGATTTAATAAATACACACGCAAAATAATTGTTCCTGAGCCATTCGCACAAGTGACTTCCTGTCAAACTAATTAGCTACAGCCTGTCTACATGACAACGAGCAGGAAATAGAGGCTATCTCTAGTCTTTGTTGTTCACACCACCACTATAGTTTATTAATTACACCAAAAATAATGGAACTGAAAATACATTTGAACTATATTATTGATCAGCATTTTGGTGGTTATGGTCCGGTTCCTCTGGAGATTCCTAGGCATACTAGTTTTCCCTAACAGAAACATGAGAGAGGATTTAAGAACTGGACAAAGACATACAGGCAGAAATTGGACGAGACAAGACTGGACGTCTTGGTGCTTAGTATAGGACTCTTCAGGTTCTCTACTTCACCATCAATCAGTTATTTGCTAAATCACCCATTCAAGAAAGTGAATCAAGCAGAAAATTATTGTGGGCTTGAAACCAGCGTCTATCAGTGTGGCCAAGGGACATCAGGACAAGAACATCACCTCAACCTGATCCAGGTGAGGATTTTAAGAGAAACCATCTGAATTAAGGAAGGTCTAGCAAAATCCTGACATTAAAGGATGACAATAAAAGAAATTATATTTAGAATATGTAACATTAATTAAAACAATTAATAAAAAGAACAATATTTGCCATCAAGAGCTTACAATCTAAGAGGAACACAACATACAAAAGGAGGGAGGAAGGAGTGTGTGTTTGACAAGATACTAGGGTGTCAGTGTGTGTATTTGTGTGTGTGTGTGTGTGTGTGTGTGTGTGTGTGTTATCAGTAGAGATGTATTCACTGTCATTACTGGAGCTATACTATGAACTTAACCAAAGTCTCACATCTTATAGATAAAGATTATACATTTGGATCTGAAAATGAGAAATAAACATATGCAACAGTCAGTACACACATAAAAATTCGAGATGCTAAATCATAAGTTAATCATTGAACCTTGTGAACCATAGGATGACTATAACTATTATGATGGGGTGATGGGACCTAGACCCCTAAAATGTCTTTGAAAGCAAGCCAATTTCTGAATTTTCCAACACATTACAGCAGCAGAAGGCATATGGCCTATCCCATTTCATCTCATACTTGACAGTCCTTTTCTGGTCACTGGGTGCACCTTTCACTAGTGTATCTGGCCCAACTCAGGCTATTTACCACTCCTTAATCCATCCAGATCTTCTCACTGTCCCCATTTTTTTTGTATATAAGTATCATACCAAATCCCATTAAGTTGCAGATTCCTTAGGTACCCTGTCTCTTCTATTGTGGTTGCAATAAACTGCTCCTAGACTATAAAATGGTTTGAGGGCATGAATGCATTCTGGGCAGATGCCACCCTGTACCCTGACACTTCTGAGTTTCCAGTAACACAAACCACATCATTTTGGTGGTCTGTGTGGAGAACTGGATTGAGTTGGATAAAACTGAAACAACTGAGCAAGTATGAAATCCATTGACAAATATTTTCTGAAATAAAATTAGTAATAATAGCTAACATTTATATAGAGTTCTATGGTTGATAAAGAACTTTACATATGTTATTTTATTCTCACAACAATTGTGGGAGGTAGGTACTATTATTATAATTTTACAGATGAGGAAACTGCGGCAGGCAGGGGTTATGACTTGTGTGGCTGAAGTAGGCTTCAAACTTTAAATTCTTAGAAAAGAAGTTTTAAAAATTAAGTACTAAACAAAATTATATGTATATATATACACAATTATAACATTGTAATATCTAATAATATAAATATTTTTGTTGCTAAATCACTTCGGTTGTGCCTTCATGACCTCATTTAGAGCAAGAAGTTGTCTTAGAGGCCATTTAGTCAAACTCTCTCATTTTACTGAAGAAGAAACTGAGGTATAGAGAGGTTAGGTCACTTGCCCAAGTCACACAAAAAGTGTTAGATACAGGTTTTGCACCTGACTTTTCCTGATTCGAAGTCTAGTGCTCTATCCACCATGACACATTGTCTCTTGATTCATTGGTTTTGGACTATCTATTTACCTTTCTCTACTATTTAATACAGAGTTACTTCATGGAATCTAAAGAAACTTGGATCATCCAGTCCATACCCAAAAGATTCTTCCCCAACAGCCCTCAAAGTGGTGAAGTTTCACTTGAGGACCTCCAGTGAGAAGAAATTCATTACCTCCTAGGTCATGTCATTCTACTTTTGTATAGCTCTGTTAGGAAATGGAACTAAAATGTAATGTTTGATAAGTCCTATCCCCTACTCCTATTTTTGCTCTCTGACATTAAGCAGAATGAGTCTAATCAAGCAGTTTTCTTCTTGAGCCAGTATGTCACACTGCAAGATTACATACATACATATATATATATATATATATACGTATATATGTATATATACACATATATATATATATATATATACATAAATATATAAATATATAATACATAATTAGGTTAATATATAATTTTATGTTTGTAATTTTGGGGCAGTTAGGTGGCACAGTGGATAGAATGCTAGACCTGGAGTCAGAAGACCAGAATTCAAATCCAGCCTTAGACACCTACTAGCTTTGAGTTCATGGGCAAGTCACTTAATCTTGCTTGCCTCAGTTTCCTCATCTGTAAGATGAATTAGAGAAAGAAATGGCAAAGCACTTCACAATCTTTGCTAAGAAAATGCCAAAAAAGTTCACAAAGAGTCATACACAATTGAAAATGAATAAATAATAGCACCTGCCTCTCAGGTTTTTCTTTAATAAGAAAATGAGATATTTGCTGTTGTTATTATTATTATAAATGAATTTTTAAAGTTTCAAAATGATGAAAGGAAGAAAAACCCTTCTTTGCAACACTATTAATTATTTATCACTGCAACCCTGCAAAGGAGATCCTCGTTTACCAATGAGGAAACAAAGGCACAGAATGATTAAATCTCTTGACTAGGGTTCTACTGCTATAAGGTGGAGTATTCAAATAATAGTCATCTCTCTGGAACTCCAGTGAAGGTACCAATGCATCATGCTGACTTGCCTGATGATACACATTTGCAGTGACTCATAAAAAGGACTAGAGATTAGGGAATCACAGTTTCAAGGTCCCTGCTAAGGAGTAATATTCTGTTTCTTGCTGAAGTACTAGAATGTCTTGTCAAAATATAAAACAAGGAGACATAATTATTCATGTCTGCCAAATGGTTATGGATTTACAGAGTTTGAGCTGTTCCAAATTATGCTGGTGAGTCAAGGCAAGAAACTCAAGGATGAAATCTGGTAAAGCATTTCTCTTAAGATAAGGAGAAAACTCAGGTTTGGCTGTATATTTGTATAAGAAGAACATGCGTATAAAAATGTGAGCCAAAGGTCTGAACCAATGCCTTCTAATTCTGCTCAGCAGAGACATGCAAGCAAGTATAAACAAATTTGGAAATAGTAAAAGTAAGAAATCACTACAATTATTTATAAATTTTTATATACATACATATTTAAAGATATATAGATATGGATATATACGTATATAATCATAATTAAAACACACAATACCTGTATACATGTCTATGTCTATGGATTTTTGAAAAAAGATTTTGAGCCATTTTCCTTGGTTTTGTCTCTGTGGGTTTTCCTTACTTTGCTACAACACTGACTCATTTGTTTTATAAATCACTTGTAATACCCACATTTATATGGTATATTGGGATGTATGAAGTGCTTTTTTCACAACTCCTTAAAAAACAGCCCATTTTACTGATGAGATAACTAAGGCTCAGAGAGATTGTGTGATTTATTTTTATTTCTCACCTAGCTACTCTCCTGGACTTCATCATTGTTTTCAGAAATTCATCTTCCTGAAATAAGACATCAACTGTGTAGCTCATACCTCTTTCTTGCCTCTCTTGGGTCCCTGTCCCTCATTCTTATTGCAGAAAGTGAAGAATGGACATCACCAGATTCTTTATTAAAGGAGGGAGTCTAAGGCAGCCATTTCATCTTTCCCATCCTGCTGCAGCACTTTATCACCAGGTACCTTCCCTCCATCCTATCCTTTTAACTTCTTTTTATGTATTATCTTCCCCAGCTAGATTCTAAGCTCCTCAAGAGCCAGAAGCATATTCTGCCTTTCTCTGCATCCCTACGGTGCTTGTAAATAGTAGGTTGGTTGGCTCCTGTCCATTCTTGAAGGGGACCAAAATGGCATCACTATGTTGAAGTCAAGGTACTGTGTGTCCCACTGTGTTTGATCAGATTAAAATGCATTCTGAATGCATTTTACCACATACCTACCACAGTTTGGGTACAGTTAGTCTATATGAACATTTGGAGTGGAGATGTTCCTAAATTTGTGCATCTCACATTACTTTTGAGCTACTGCAATTCTGATTCTCTTATGGAGTACATCACCTTCTTTGATGTGGGCATACCATGTTGGGCGACCCTTTGACAGTATCTCCCAAGTTATGCAATTGATTCCAAAGTTCTTCAGAGAGACTTTGAGAGTGGCCTAGTTATCTCTTCTTCTGACTTCCATGTGAGAGCTCTCCTTGTGTGAATTGTCTGTTAAACAGTCTTTTATCAAACATACATCTGACATTTGAACAAGGTGACCAGTCCATCAGAGTTGGACTCTGCTGCAATTTGAATGCTTGGCAGGTTAGCTCAAGAGAGGAATTCACTGTCCATTACCTTATCCTGCCAAGTGATCTTCAGAATCTTCCTAAGACAATTCAAATGCCAGTTTTCTGACATGACACTGAAATACTACTGTCCAAGTTTCACAAGGTATACAACAATGAGATCAGCACAACACCTCTGTGGACCTTTAGTTTAACAGACAATCTAATACCTCTTCTTTCCTACACTTTCCTTCAAAGCTTCCCAAACACTGTGATGGCTCTGGCAAAGCATGCATCAATCTCACAATCTATGTGTGCATCCCTGGAAACCGTAGTGCCAAAGTAAGTGAACTTATTCACAATATTAAGAATGTCTCAGGATTTCTGGTTCTGGGAGCCAAGGTGACAGAGTGATGGGTAGCTGCTATCTCCCTCCCCTTGTTGACCTTGACTAGTCCAGAGAATATCTCCCCAGAAAAAACCCTGAAACAATGAGAGCAGAAGAAGGGATAAATAGACTCTTAGCCCAGAAGGCTAGAAAGATCACTAAGGAGGGTTCCTCTTGCTGTGGCCAAGGGTGACCAGTGCAGGATCAGAGCTGTCCCAGACAGCCCCACCTCAACAAGCCTGGAGAAGATCCTGAACCCTAGGGGAGTGAAGCTAGCAACTGCCAACATCAGGACTCCAGGCATGCCTCAGAACCCCTGTGTAATTGAGAAGATATTAGCGCAGACACCTGAGCTTGTCTATGCTCCAGCTCAGCAGAAGAGCCTCCAGTGTCCAGACCACCCCTCCCCCACATTTAACGAGCTAGTTCTAGGGTAACTGCGGGGGAACCTAAAAAGACCTCACATGATATCTACTTTCAAACACCAGCCAACTCAGCATAAGATAAGCTACAGCATTTTGGTTTCTAGCTGAAGAACCACAGGCCACAACACACAAAACCTCAAGTTTTAGGCACAAGAGCTGTGGGACAGAGTTCCTTGTGGCACAGACACAGGGATCTACTTTAAAAGCCAGGAAAAGGGTTGTTATCATGAGTAAGAAACAAAACAGAAAAGAAAAGACCCTAGAATCTTTGTATGGGAACAAGAACAAAACACAAATACCAAAGAGGTCAGCATTAAGACTGTACTCCCACCTGAAACTTCAGAAGGAAATATGAACTAGTCTGAAACACAAAAAGCCTCTTGGAAGAGCTCAGGAATGGTTTTAAAACCCAAATTAGAGAAACAGAAGAAAAACTGGTCAATGATTTTAAAAATATGAAAAAAAAATTCACTGAAGAGAACAGCTACGTAAAAAGGAAAATTGGACAAATGGAAAAGGAAGTACAAAACCTAACTGGTGAAAATAACTCCTTAAAAGGAAAAAATGGATAGATGGAAAAGGAGATGCAAAAGTTAACTGAAGAAAGCAATTTGATAAAAACTTGAATCAGGCAAGTAGAAGCTAATGAATCTATGAGACATCAACAATCAGTCAAACAGAATCTAAAGAATGAAAAGATAGAAGAAAATGTAAAATATATAATTCGAAAAACAACTGACCTAGAAAACACATCCAGGAGAGAAAATCTAAGGATTATTGGTCTACCAGAAAGCCATGATGAAAAAAAAGGGCCTGGACAATATCATCCAAGAAATCATTAAGGAAAATTGCCCAGAAGTTCTAGAGTCAGCGGCAAAATAGTCATAGAAAGAATCCACCATTCACTTCATGAAAAGGACTCTAAACTAAAAACATCAAAGAATATCATTGTCAAATTCCAGAACTATCAAGTGAAGGACAAAATACTGCAGGCAGCCAAAAGAAACATTTCCAGTATCGAGAAGCTACAGTCAGGATCACACAAGACCTTGCAGCTTCTACACTAAAAGATCGAAGGAATTGGAATACGATATTCCATAAGGCAAAGGAGCTAGGACTACAACCAAGGATTAATTACCCAGCAAAGTGTAGCATAATACTTCAGGCAAGGAGGTGAACATTCAATGAAATAAGGGATTTCCAGACCTTCCTGATGAAAAGGCCAGAACTCAATAGAAAATTTGATCTTCAAATGCAGGTCTCAAGAGAGGCATAAAAAAGTAAACGGGGAAAAAAAAAGACCTTGTTACACAATATGGGCAAACTATTTATATACATATAAGAGAAGATATTTGTTAATCTTGAGAACTGTATATTTTATTATGAAATGAGAAATTGTATATTATTTATGAAAAGGGATATACATAGATAAAGGGAATGGGTATAAATTAAATGATATGATTATAACAAATGTGATTTAAGGGTGTGAAAGGATTATCACGGGAGATGTGAAAAGGAGGAGGCAGAAAAAATGAAATTCCATCATAGGAGGAGGCACAAAATACTTTCCCTCTACAATAAAGGGAAAGAGGGGAGGGATATGAGCATTGTTTGAGAGGTACTCTCATTTGATTGGATTCAAGGATGGGGCAACAAACTCATTTTAAGTATAGAAATAAAATTTGCTCTACAGGTAGTAGGAGGGGAAGGGGGGAGGCTAAAAAGGAGAGAAGAAGCAGTAAGGGAAAAGGGGAGTAAAAGGGAGGGGGGCTGAAAGAAGGGAGGTAAGATTGAGGGAAGCATTGATCAAAAAATAAAACTCTATTTTGGAAGGAAAGGGAGAAGGAAGAACTAAAAGCATAAACAAGGGGATAAAGGATGGAGGGAAAGAAACAGATTGTAATCATAACTTTGAATGTGAATGGGATGAACTCTCCCATAAAACTGAGACCGATAGCAGAATGGATTAAAAAACATACTCCAACAATATGTTGTTTACAAGAAACACATTTGAAAAGGGGGCCTACACACAGGGTAAAGGTAAATGATTTGAGCAGAATATTTTGTGCTTCAGCTGACTTAAAAAAAGCAGAGGTAGCAATCTTAATCTCAGACAAATCAGAAGCACGAATAGATCTAATCAAAAGAGATAGGGAAGGAAACTATACCCTGCTAAAAGGCATCATATAAAATGAAGCAATTTCATTACTAAATATATATACTCCAAGTGGTACAGCATCCATATTCTTAGGGGAGAAGTTAAGGGAGTTACTGGAAGAAATAGATAGCAAAACTATACTAGTGGGGTACCTCAACCTCCCCCTCTCTGAACTTGATAAATCTAGCCTCAAAATAAACAAGAAAGAAGTTAAGGAGGTTAATAGAACTCTGGATAAGGTAGATATGATAGATCTCTGGAGAAAATTGAATGGGAATAGAAAGGAATACACCTTTTTCTCAGTGGTACATGGCACATATACAAAAATTGACCATGTACCAGGCAATAAAAATCTCACAATCCAGTGAAGAAAGGCAGAGATAGTCCATGCATCCTTCTCAGATCATAATGCAATAAAACTTATATGTAATCACAGCCTATTGGAGACATAAACCAAAAACTAATTGGAAACAGAACAACCTAATCCTAAAGAATGATTGGGTTAAACAACAAATTATAGAAATGGTCAACAACTTCAATCAGGAGAATGACAATAATGAGACAATCTACGAAATTTTATGGGATACTGTTCTTGGGAGAAGTTTTATATCTTTGAATGCCTACATGAATAAAATAGAGAAAGAGGAGCTAAATGAATTGGGCATGCAGTTGAAAAAGCTCAAAAAAGAACAAATTGAAAATCTCCAATTAAATACCAAATTAGAAATACTGAAAATCAAAGGAGAGATTAATAAAATTAAAATTAAGAACACTATTGAACTAATAAATAAAACTAGGAGTTGATTTTATGAAAAAACCAATAAAATTGATAAATCTTTTGTAAATTTGATTAAAAAAAGAAAGAAAACCAAATTACCAATATCAAAAATGAAAAGGTGAACTCACCTCCAATTAGGAGGAAATTAGAACAATAACAAGAAATTACTTTGCCCATTTGTATGCCCATAAATTTGACAATCTAAATGAGATGGGTGATTATTTTTAAAGATATAAATTGCCCAGATTAACAGAAGAGGAAGTTGAATACTTAAATAACCCCATCTCAAAAAAAGAAATTGAAGAAGCCATCAATGAACTCCTTAGGAAAAAATCTCCAGGGTTAGATGGATTCACAAGTGAATTCCATCAAACATTTAAAGAACAGTTAATTCCAATATTATATAGACTATTTGGGAAAATTGAGGAAGAAGGAGTCCTCTCAAATTCATTTTATGATAGGGGAATATTTGTGAATCTTGAGATAGGCTCTGACTGTGCCGTGCTCCATTCTCAGTTAATGGGACAGAGACTGATTTTAGAAAGAAGAAACTTTATACATAAGAACTTTTAGAAAATGGAGAAAAGATTGAATGCGAATCTAAGGATATGATGTCATTCTTAGATTGCATTGGTGGGACTAAATTGGTGAGGCAATCTGCATATGAAGGGAAATTCCCCCTAACCCTAACTAGTACTACAAAGTCAGAGGCACAAATCAAGTGAACTTGAACCTGGATGAAAGCTCAGCATCTAACACAGTCCATTGAGTCCAAATCCAAGCCACTTCAAGAGAAAGATGAGCAAATATGCCTTGAGTTCCTAACTCTCCCTAAGAAACTCCAGGGCAGACGCCTCACTAGCTGTCCATGAGAATATCTGGGAGGGGAGCTGAGTTAAGTTTTTTGGCTTGCCTGCCAGATCTGCTGCCTGTTCTCAAGTGGATCATGTTATCAATGATACTCGTTTAATCAGCAGTCTGTTGATAAACATTTTATGCAATGTACTTTGTATGTGAACTGAAGAAACACATAATTGGTAGCTTAATGAATGAGAAAAACCACTAGGTAGGGGATGAACCAAAATCTGTATGAGTAAAACGACACTTAAAATCCCTAGGCTGAGGAGACATACTACTTCCCACAAAGTAGCAGATATAAGGAAGTGAGAAGTAGTCAGTTCTCTGAGAGTCAGACAGAACTTGCCAGTTGTCTCAGCACAACCTATTTCATGTGGAAGAGTGTATAGGAGGTAGCTATGAGCACTTGACTGACAGCACCTCATCTTTATGACTGAAAAGTATCACTCACAGTACTCACATGAATTGCTCTATAGATAGCTAACAACCGTTTTAAAAATGCATTTGTAGACTATATTTTTGAGCTATTTTGACAACTGATTGGCTCCACTTTATACATGTACAGAAACTAGCTATGATGGATCTACAAAATCACATCAGTACATTCAATGTTCATTATTAAGTAGCCTAAAAGAACAAATGGGATCATTCAAGGACAAAATGCACAGTCTTAACTAGGTGCTATCAGAGAAATGTCAGTATAAACACTTAAGTAATAACATGCAATACTCTTATCAACCCAGCTTCAGGAAGTATTGGAAAGCTTGTAAGAAGAAAAGTGTGGGAATTGTAAAGCAATTTACCACAATTGCACTGTTCAGATTTTTAGAATTCATAGCAATTTCCAAATTTAATTCAGAAGTTGGTATGGCAAAACAAGAAATGTTTTAATTTAATCATAGTTGTCTGAAATTCTGATGCCATTTAAAATTAAAAAATAAAACCTAGTGAAATGTTTCATTGTGTCAAATATGCTGTACCTTTGGGAACAAAAAATTATTAACACTTAAACATTGGGAATGAGCAACATTACATGCCAAAAATAATCATTATTTAGTGAATTTTTGTAGACTGTTGAGAAACATAGTATGTTTTCCCCCTATTTTGGTCCATGGAATTTTACCTTAGTATCTTAACCTTTTAATTAGTCTAAGAGTTTTCAAACCCAACATTTTAGGAACTCTTTATAAATGAACAGATAAAGAAACAACTCAGTCTCTTCAAAACGTAATGAATGTGAGAAAACCCATAAATCTCGAAGCAATTCTTCCTCTAAAATAGCAATATTAGTAAATAACACTTAAACTTTGGAACAGGTGTTGCTGCTAAGTTCAACAACTTATTGATCTATTTTCTGAGGACACAAAAAAGTAGCGGAGGTTCCTTACTATTAGGTTGGCCATTTGGTGATTAATTCTTGGGCCCTGACAATCTATGAAATAAAGAAATATACAAAATAGCACCCAGCCCTGTGTATCTTCTTTTACCTCTACAGTGACGGTGGCAGAGTAGTAGAAAATTTGGTAGAAAGCAGTGAGAAGCATACCATCCTTGGGGTGTATATAGAGTGTAACTTAATTAATGAAACTCAATGTAAGATTTCAGTCCAATGGTCAATAAGTATATATACTGGTAAAGAAACTGAATCATACCAATATATCCTTCTCTTTCTAACAAATCCAGAAGACAGAAGGAAATTGCAGTTAACTAAAAGGATGAATTTATAGATTCTTTTTGGATGGCACAAATAAAGGAGTTGGAATTGGATTTATCATGCATCTAAAGGGAACAAGAAACATCCTTTCATAGGGCATTTGCTAAACTTGTATTGCAGTGCTCAGGACAGATACTTGGAAAAAAGACTACCTCCTACAGCAGCTTCATTGCCGACTATAAAACTCCAAAATAAAAAAAAATGGGTCAAGGGAGATTGTATCAAGGAAGAGAACAACGATTCTGAATGACCAAACTGAATGATAGAGGACAAACTTCACCTTCTTCATAATTTTATCTTGACCAGTCTTTGATATGTTTATCAGATATTATTGGGGAACTAGGCAGTGCAATAGATAGAGTGTCAACCCTTGGAGTCAGGAGGACCTGAGTTCAAATCTGACCTCAGACATTTGTTAGCTGTGTGACTCTGGGCAAATAATTTAATCCTGTTTGTTTGCTTAAGTTTCCTCACCTATAGAATGAGCTGAAGAAGGAAATGGCAAAGCACTCCAGTGCCTTTGCAAGAAAACATAAGAGTCAGACAAGACTGAAATGACTCAACAACAAATCAGATATTATTGGCATAGAGATTGGTGTTAACAGGACAGGGACTCCATGAACTTCTCCATAATCTTCTGCATAAATATCAGAAAGCTTTTATTTCAGCATATACCCAGTAAAAAAGATTTCATCATCTTGAGAATAAAATATGTTAGAGAATGACACTTTCAACATTTGCTGTCCTTACAATGGGCGGCTCATGTGTATAGTAGTTCAGGGGAAAAAAATGGTAATTCAATGAAATAGAGGACTTTCAAGCATTCTTGATGAAAAGATCAGAGCTGAATTGAACATATGACTTTTAAACACAAGAATCAAGAGAAGTATGAAAAGGTAAACAGGAAAGAGAAATCCTGAAATATGGCATAACAAAAGTTTCAGTCTCCCAGATATACTTGTTTCTTAGGAAGAACAGATATCTATATAGTGTCCTGAAGTTTTAAAATGTAGTTTTAAACTTTGATATGTATGCATACATGTGCATATGCATATATGCATATGTGTATATATATGAATATATATACATATATATACACTAATATTCATTCTACAATGAGCTAATAACTTCTGTAAGTTTGAGAAGCTACAGTTAATGAAGTCAGCTTAAAAAAAAACACTTGAATAGAGGTCATATCTATTTTGTAACTATATGCTATGGGGCTGAAGAGTATATTAAACTGGTCACAAGTACAGGGGAGTGATTCATTAATGTTTTTTTAAAGTGAATCGCCTTTTTGAGTTATGGAATGACTATTACCAAACTACTGAAGTTAATAAATATCATATATAATGGAGCCAATCAAAAGGTCATTGCTTGCCATATTTATACTTTTGCCCCTAGATGTACCAAGGATTTCTGATATCAGCACTGTAGGGAACTTCTGGTATGAGAATGTCCTCCACCAACATAGGGACTAAACCATTGATGCTTAAGTAAAAGAAGGATGCTTAAGGTACACAGTTTAAATAACTTGACCAGGGTCACACAGCTAAGAAATATCAAAGACAGGATTTGAACCTGAGACTCCCTAACTCCAAGCTGAGAACTCTATCCACTGTGCTGAACTGTCTCCCAATTGTCCCTAAATATAGGTGCTAAAATTAAATGCAAGCAGACAAATGAAATCTTAAGTCAACCAGAGTCCATGACTATCACAGTACCTTCATGGGAGCAAGCTGAAAGTGTTTGATGGATGAAGGGTCCACTACGGGCTTTGGTCAATTGGCTGTGTCTGCTAGCAAGCTGTGCCACCTCTGTGATAGTCCAGTGAATTTCTCTATAGGATCAAACCCAGTACGAATCCTGTGCTCAAAATTCGCTGGACTGGAGATTTTAAGTCTTTTCTCTTTCTTGCCAAACAAGATGAAAAGTTCTAGAAAAATGAAGAGAGGACAAGCCATTGTTCCTCACCATAATGCAGCACAGTAAAGGCCATGTTTTAACTGTTAACAAAACATATACACCCCAGATAGGTTTATATATATATATATATATATATATATATATATATATATATATATATATATATATATATATATATATATATATATATATACACACACACACACACATACATGTACATATATGTATATGTATACATTATATCATATATATATATTATACAGTAGAGCATACATTATGTCCAGCTAGTAAATCCTGCAGTGGTTGTAGCCCTAAAATATCCAGGGATGTGAGTAGGCTGTGAAATAAAAGAAGTTTACTCTTTGGAGCCTTCCTTCAATTCATCTTTGTAACTGCATTCCCCCCACTTATGTGCTCCACACGTCTCTATTCTCCCCTAAGCCTCTCAGGGCCATTTATGAACCTAAGTGAACTTATGAACCTAAGCCTGTATGCTATGTGTAACATCCAGGAGCTTCCATCTCTGTCCTTCTATTTGGTACGTACGTGGTAAGTTAATTTCTACTGAGGTATTCATGTCAGATAGAGCCTGAATTGCTCCTTCTTTGTGACAACATACCAGCAGTAGCACAAAAGGTGCAACTAATTTTGTGAAATTCAGACATAATTGGAAACCTGGGAAGCTGGATACTTTGGGGAAAAGGGCATTTTTTATTTTACCTCTCAAAGGCTAGCAAGTTGGAAGCTGCCTATTTTAATTATCAGAGGAACATGTGATATTCAGTTACTCAAATCTAATTCAATTCAGTCAACATTTACTAAGTTTGCATTTCCTACATGCAAAGCATGATGTGAACGCTACCAACATGAAGGACCCAGGCCTTGGCCCCAATCAAAGGGGAACATAGCATGTGTACAACAGGTAAAATACAAGAAAAAATCGAATGGGAGTAGATAGGGAACAATTAGAGAACGCTTCAAGGAGAAAGTGGTACATAAGTTGGATCTCAAAGGAAAATAATAATAATTGTTATTATACACGATACTAGTAATAATCATGATCAATAACATTTGCATAGAATTTTACATGTTATCGCATTTTTTCCTCATAACAACTCCAGGAGATACCTGCTATTAATGGTCCTATTTGACACATGAGTAAATGGAGGCAGAGGGGGAGAAGGGGCTTGCCCAGGGTCACAAAGCTGGTAAGTATTTGAGATAAAACCTGAACTAAAAAATTTTCCTGACTTTGGGTTCTGAGCTCTATCCAGTGTGACGTATAGGTGCTCACCAGGTAGAAGTAAAGAGGAAATGCCTTCTAGGCATACTGGATAATTTGCAGTGAACATACATTGGTCAGAAAAGGTAGGATCAAATTAGGAAATAGGCATTAGCTTATTTTGACTAGAAAATAGAGTGGATTAAGGGAATGACGTGACATCAGACCAGAAAAATAAATTAGAACTAAATTTTGAAGGAGACCTAGGACAGTATTTTAACAAGACTAGGCAGTTTGGTGGCACCTTGAATAGAGTATATGCCCCGGAAGCAGGAAGTCCTGAGTTCAGATATGTATAGGATATCAGCTGCATGGTCAAGGGCAAATCACTTAATCCCATTTGCCTCAGTTTCCTCATCTATAAAATGAGCTGGAAAAGGAAATGGCAAACCGCTTCAGTATCTTTGCCAAGAAAGCCCAACTGGGGTCATGAAGAGTCAGACATGACTGAAAGCAACTGAGAAACAACAATGTTAATAAGAACATTTGGGCAATCATGAGTGATTATACAGGAGAAAACAGAGACCAGATAATCTTCTATTTCCTCAAAATACTATTTGTTGCTTAAACTGATAATTAGAGGAAATGCTAAATTTTAGTCAAAGATTAGTGAAAATAAGGATAGGATGTTTTCTCACCCAGGTTCAGAGACAGTATGAAATGAGTGGATGGATCCCAGGTGAACAACTCCTTGTCTAGAGCAACTTTCAACCTACCGCAGTACCCATGACAAAATTTGGGTTCTTCCCACAAACACTTCTTTGACCACTTCCTATCACACATATTCTCTTTTATTTGAATTTCTATGTCATTCTTCTATTCATACCACTAACTGAAAAAAATGTAATCCCATGCCACCTTATTTAGTTTCTTATGTCTTCAGCTAGATGGTCAGTTAGAAGGCAGTAAATATGTACCAGACTATTCCATAGCCTCCCTCCTTCATACTTATTATATTACAGATGTTTAAAAAAATTAGATTCTCACAACTTGTTGGTTACACATAGAGAGGGAAGGCATCATAACTTCTATTTTACAGTTCAAGAAACAGAAAGGAAGTAAATGTAAGCAATTTGACCAATACCACAGAGCTACTTATGACAGAGTAGGTACTAAAAAAAGACTCATTCCCTTGATCATCTCCCCCTATCTTCATTTTATTACTGACTTCTCTTTTAGGTGAATTATGAGGTAAACAGAACAGACTAAGGCAAGATACTTTGGGGAGTGTTCTACCTGGAAACCTTGTCCTGGATCTTAGCTCACCTGATATCACATTTTATAACATATTCTAAAGTTTAATAACCATTTTCTTCACAGCAGATACATAATGAATGTATCCTTATTTATCCATTTTTTTTTGCTAATAGTAATGGCATTTCTCAAGTACCTACTAAGTGCCAGGCATTGAGCTAAATGCGCTGAGCATACAAAAACAACCAACTCAAAAAAGCAAAAGACAACCCCTGTTCTCAAGAAACTTATAATCTGTAATATGTCAATGTGTTTTAAAAGACTGAACAAGTATAACCTCTATCAAACTGCTTATGGCCCTCTCAAGAAGAAGAGAGGGAAAGGAGGGAAAGAGAAATTTTAGAACTCACTTTTTAAAAAAAATGAATGTTAAAAATTGTTTTTAACTGGAGAAAATATATTTTAAAAAAGTCTAATGGGGAGACAAAACTTAAACAAATATATGCAAAGAAGATATATACAGGATAATTTGAAGATAATCAATAGAGGGAAGACACTAGCATTAAGGGGGATAAAGAAAGGTTAGTATTTATACAGCATTTTAAGGTTTGCAAAGCACTTTAAATATGTTATTTCATTTGATCATTACAATAACACTCTAAGTGCTATTGCTTGCCCCATTTTACTGCAGGGGAGCTGAGGTTGAGAAAGGTTAAGGGACTTGCCCAGGGTCACACAGACTATGGCTGAGATGGAATTAGAATTCAGGTAGTCCAATATTCTAATCATTTCACTACCTAGCTGCCTCCAACACATGAGGAAACAGAGGGTCAGACTGCTATTTGCCAATGAACAAAGTCAAAATTCAAACCTCTGTTGTTCTGATTCCGAGTTAGGAGTTCTTTCCACTACATCTCATGTGCTTGAGATAGTAGGTTTAATAGGTTTCTTCTTTGCTTTCTTACTCCTCTCTTCTCACAGAGAAGTCCCATGTTCCATCAACATCACCCTAATCCTGTCTTAGCCTGGAGAAATATAATCACCGTCTTCTAGGACATTGAAAATAACTCATTCAGTAGAGGATGACAGTGGATCTAGAAAAAGGAACAGCCTCTTTCTGGGGAGAAGCTTTCATTGCCAGCTTTGACTCTCCCTGAGATAATGGGGTTTCCTTTTCTTCGCTTCATTCAGGACTCCCTTTTATCCTCCAAGGCTTCACTGCCCTGGCCAGGGATACTGCCTTGGTAGAGTCATTGACTTCCCAGTCTATTGGAGTGGGCTGGTACAAGTTGCTTTTGAATTCATTATAAGAGCAGAGATTCTTAACCTATTTGTGTGTGCATCATGGACCCACTGGTAGTGTGACAAAGTCTATAGACTCTTTTCCAGAATACTCTTGGTTACTTTCATTGACAAGAAAATGAAGTCCATGAAAGGAAAAATACAACATTCAAAATCACCCAGATATTCAAAGCAAAGCTGGTATTTGGTCTACTGAATAGATAGTTGTGTTTGAAATCAATGAATCCTGACCCTGCCACTTTAGTATCTGTGTGGCCTGAGAAAAAGCCCTTACCTTCTCTAGGCTTCATTTTCCTCCTCTGTAAAACAAGGGGGCTAGATGAGATGGTGTGAGGCTTTTTCTAGCTCATAATCTATGATTCTATGAGCCCATGTCCTCTGAGCTCCAATCCTGGTCTCCCACTGCTAATATACTCTCAAGGTCTCTCATCTCCTTCCCTGAGACTTCACCATTAGGTATTATGAGTTTTAATTAGAGGATGTCCCTACATTTGTTTGCCAGACATTGGTTCCTAAATAAGATTAAGAATATTGACTTCCTCCCCTTCACTCACTCCCCTTTTCTCACTACTTTTAACAACTTCAACAACTGATCAGCCAGAACATGAGAATGATCCTAGGGCTCTTACACTAGACCAGTCTCTTGAAATATGTAACATCCCAGGGCCACTCACTCTTTTATCAACAAATAGGAGAGTGCTCAGGGCACATGATTTACCTCATTGAAAAGCCTGAACTCATGCCTCTGTTGTTCCTGGATTTTATTTTTCAATAGCCACTTCTTCTTGGGTGTCCACTCCTGTAGCACACACCACTACTGAAGTTCCACCTTTTCCTTTTGGAATAAAGTTCTTCAGGAATTCCCGAGGGTCACTGGGGCTTCAGACAAGGTGCAGAGCATCCCTGATTTGGTCATATCTGGCAGGCAGTTGGTTTAAAAAGAACAGCAAGACACTCAGAATTTCATGGGAAATAAACCAAGTTAAGAGCCCCGAATATAACTTGTGGCTTCAGATGACTGGACACAAATGAATAAAATGTGGGTAACAATTCAGATGAACTAGAGAGTGGAATATGAAGAAGCAAATTTGAGGTCATAGGAATATTGGAGATTTGGTAGGATCAGACTCAAAACAGGAACATGGCCACCTTTGGAAGGGCATGCCTTCTTTAAAAGAAACATGATAGAAAATGAGGGAGGAAAGGAACAAATACTATAGAATATTAAGAATATTTATCAATGGCAGGATATCTATAAATGGAGTGAGACTCATGAGAAGCATGGTTTAGAGCATTTGGGGAAGTTTACTGGAATGTGAAGCAGGAAGGATATTGTCATTGGAATACTCTCCAGACCACATGGAAAGTAAGAAAATATAGATGAGCACTTTGGAAAATAGATTTAACACTAAAGTATCATATACTGTAGTCTTAACAGTGATCTTCAACTATACATTCAAGCTCCCTGCAACAACAAAAATCACTGATCTGGTATAAGAAAAAATCAACTGCCTTTGAGACATTTTTTGTTTCCTCAATCAACCAACATCAATTTCTTAAACTGTACTATGTGAAAGGCACTGCAGCACTGAAGGTCCATAGGGAAAGAAAGATGCAAAAACAAGATACATGCTGGAGCTCTCGCTCTCTCCTCAAAGCATAACAACTATTAGTTTCTGAGTTGCTTTAATGTTAAATTTATACTACAAAACACAGAGAAAGCAATTAAGGTGGTGATTCTACATGTGATTGGCACCAATGAGGAAGAACTGGTTGGTGAAGTCATATGATGAGGACCTTGTGAAGAAGATATCACTTCTTCGAATCTATGACAAAGCAGAGGAAAGCTGGGCAAATCCAAAGTGACTTAGGCTTTTGGAAGACCAGATTTCAGCGCGCACAGAGAAAGACATGTAGGATCTCCTGGACCAAATTTCTA
The DNA here is from genome assembly GCF_028372415.1 of Notamacropus eugenii. NCBI lineage: Eukaryota > Metazoa > Chordata > Mammalia > Diprotodontia > Macropodidae > Notamacropus > Notamacropus eugenii. Next base: position 582,484,886 of record NC_092872.1, read on the forward strand.
CAGAAGACAGTCCAGGAAGGATGAAAAATACTTAAGAATGAATTTTTGGAAAACAAAAAGAAATATAATTCTGACGAGAAGGACAAAACAAAGAGCTCAACAAAGATTTACAGTAACTTATTAACCAACTTAGATTTTAAAGTCATGTTCAGAAGATGTAAATAAGAGTGTTGATTACCACATTTGAGGGAAAAGGAGGACAACTGGAGGAAATAGCACTATTCAAGAAAACTGAAGAGAGGTGTGGAAGAGATGTTTAATTTCCATTTACCTTTAATGCTCCTGTCAAAAGAATCATAATCAATGGCTATTTCATAAACACCCACACGTCAGGCACAGTGCTAATTGCTGGGGATAGAAATGCACAAATAAGGCACTACCTGCCTGGCCTCAAGGATCTTACAATCTAATGGGAGAAGATAATATACAAAGGAAGTTCAAAGGGAAGGGAGATATGGTCGGGGCTGTGTAGATGGAAAAGAAGTCAAAGAAGTCGAAAATGAGTGCAGCTAGGTGGGAAGTAAGGAGATTTCTGAGATGTCTCTCTAGGGTTTCCTTTCCTTAAATGGAGGTTGTCCTCCATGTCCAGAATGCTATCTCCACTTCTCCTTCACTCTTGACCCCCTTGGGAAGACTAGCTCAGATACCACCTTCTGAAGAGGCCTTTCCTGACCTCCTCTCTAAGATGACCCTCCTCTTCCTCCTGCTCTGTTTGTACTTTCCACATATCTATTTACTGACATGCAGTCTCCCCCATTAATACATAAGCTCCTTGAAAGCAGGTATTCTTTGCTGTTTTTCTTTCTCTTTGTACCCTCAGTGCTGAGGCACAGCACCTAGCACGTAGGACAGACAGTTTAAGAAATTCTTGTTGGTTGCTTGATTGACCAAACCAAAAAAGGTCTAAAAGAGAGTTGATTTTTTTTTACCCAGATCAGTAATTTCATTTTTGTGGGGGACTTTCAGCGTGAAAAGTCCTTCTAGTAATGTTGACTGGAACTGTTCTATATCATATCAATCAATCAATGAACTTTTATTAAATATGTTATCTTTAAAATGTTTCTGGGGAACACATAGGCTAATGGAAATGTCCGAAATAATACAGCCAATATGGAACAGAGAGCAGTACTTGACTCTAGGCCTTCCTTATTCTGAAGACAAGCTTCTGTTCAGCATGCCATGCTGACTCTCCAGGACTTGACAATCAAGCCTAGAAGTAAAGATATTTTAAGATATCATCTTGTAGCCCAGGAAAAGTTCATATCTGATGTACTATGTTCTAAATACTGAAAGAAAGCAGATGGGGATGCATGCTGAGCTCAACACCATTGGAAATTTTGGAAAGATGATGGACAACAGGACACGTCTTATTGGAGAAGGTAAAATGTTATGATTTTTGAAAAGGAGGAAAAATGGAGTCTGCAAGCTATGGGAAAGTAAATGTAATGGTGACCCCTTGCAAAGTATTTTCTAGTACTGTTTGTCAAACTTTTATTGTTTCCTTTCTTTTTATATTGAAAGGATTTCTTGCAACTCCTTCACTGATTGAATCCTTGCTTGTAACAAAAGAATATTTAAGTAAACCCAACACAGAAAGTACATTTGACAGTGTATACATCATTTTATATCTACAGATACCTACTTCTTTCCTGAAAACAGAGTGTCATGGTTCATCACCAGTTCTAATGTGCTACTGTAATTTATCTGAATTCAAATGGCTTTTATTGTGCTGATTACATCAAACATCAAAATAATATAGGATCTTCTGAAACATGCCCGAAAATTTGGTTAAAAAAGTACATGTAAAAAAATAAAGTGGGAGGAGTCAAGATGGCAGAGTAGAAAGACACACATATGCTAGCTCTGAAACCCACAGCCCATAAAATACCTGTAAAGAAGAACTCCCAACAAATTCGGGAGCAGCAGAAGCCACAGAACAACAGAGTGGAGGAAATTTCTGTTCCAGAGAGACTTGAAAACCTGACACAAAAGGTCCGTCTTGCACCAGACCCAGAGCAGAGCCCAGCCCTGCCTTGGCCGCGCAGCACCGAGAGGAGCAGATCCAAGCAGGCTTCAGGGACAGAATCTCCAGCAGCCACGCAGGTCCCTCCACCCACAGGTGCCAAAGGGCGGTGAGAGAGTCTCTTTGGCTGTTCGAGAGGGAAGTGGGGTGTCCCCATAACTCAGGCCCCCTCGGGAGGCAGCAGCGGGGGTGGTGGTGGACAGGTGCTGCCAAAGAAGTCAGGAGCTTGGATCCATTGTTGAAGGTCTCCACATAAAGGCCCTGAGGGAACTGAGCCCAGTGTGGTGGCCCTGACCCCACCTGAGCACCTGAACTTAATCTCACACTGAATAGCAGCCCCGCCGCCACCCAAAGCCCTGAGGCTGGGAAGTGGCATTTGAATCTCAGACCCCAAGGGCTAGCTGGGAGGATCTGGAGGCCAGGTGGGTGTGAAGAGGAACCTCAGAAGTCAAGTCACTGGCTGAGAAAATGCCCAGAAAAGGGAAAAAAAGTAAGACCATAGAAGGCTACTTTCTTGGTGAACAGGTATCTTCTCCTTTCCTTTCAGATGAGGAAGAACAATGCTTACCATCAGGGAAAGACACAGAAGTCAAGGCTTCTGTATCCCAAACATGCAGAATAAATATTCCATGGGCTCAGGCCATGGAAGAGCTCAAAAAGGATTTTGAAAATCAAGTTAGAGAGGTGGAGGAAAAACTGGGAAGAGAAATGAGAGAGATGCAAGAAAAGCATAAAAAACAGGTCAACACCTTGCTAAAAGAGACCCAAAAAAATGTTGAAGAAAATAACACCTTGAAAACTAGCCTAACTCAATTGGCAAAAGAGGTTCAAAAAGCCAATGAGGAGAAGAATGCTTTCAAAAGCAGAATTAGCCAAATGGAAAAGGAGGTTCAAAAGCTCACTGAAGAAAATAGTTCTTTCAAAATTAAAATGGAGTAGATGGAGGCTAATAACTTTATGAGAAACCAAGAAATCACAAAATAAAACCAAAAGAATGAAAAAATGGAAGATAATGTGAAATGTCTCATTGGAAAAACAACTGACCTGGAAAATAGATCCAGGAGAGACAATTTAAAAATTATGGGACTACCTGAAAGCCATGATCAAAAAAAGAGCCTAGATATCATCTTTCATGAAATTATCAAGGAAAACTGCCCTGAGATTCTAGAACCAGAGGGCAAAATAAGTATCCAAGGAATCCACTGATCACCACCTGAAAGAGATACAAAAAGAGAAACTCCTAGGAACATTGTGGTCAAATTCCAGAGTTCCCAGGTCAAGGAGAAAATATTGCAAGCAGCTAGAAAGAAACAATTCAAGTACTGTGGAAATACAATCAGGATAACACAAGATCTAGCAGCTTCTACATTAAGGGATTGAAGGGCGTGGAATATGATATTCCAGAAGTCAAAGGAACTAGGACTAAAACCAAGAATCACCTACCCAGCAAAACTGAGTATAATACTTCAGGGGAAAAAATGGTCTTTCAATGAAATCAAGGACTTTCAGGCATTCTTGATGAAAAGACCAGAGCTGTAAAGAAAATCTGACTTTCAAACACAAGAATGAAGAGAAGCATGAAAAGGTAAACAGCAAAGAGAAGTCATAAGGGACTTTACTAAAGTTGAACTGTTTACATTCCTACATGGAAAGACAATACTTATAACTCTTGAAACTTTTCAGCATCTTGGTAGTTGGGATTACATACACACACACTCACACACATGTGCGCATGCACACACAGAGACAGAGAGCACAGAGTGAATGGAATAGGATGGGATCATATCTTAAAAAAACTGAAATTAAGCGGTGAGAGAGAAATATATTGGAAGGAGAAAGGGAGAAATGGAATGGGGCAAATTATCTCTCATAAAAGAGGCAGACAAAAGACTTTTTAGTGGAGGGAAAAAGAGGGGAGGTGAGAGAAAAACATGAAGTTTACTCTCCTCACACTTGACTCAAGAAAGGAACAAAATACACACTCATTTTGGTATGAAAACCTATCTTACAATACAGGAAAGTGGGAGAGAAGGGGATAAGCAGGGTGGGGGGGATGATGGAAAGGAGGGCAATGGGAGGAGGGATCAATCTGAAGTCAACACTCTTGGGGAGGGACAGGATCAAAAGAGAGAATAGAAGAAATGGGGGGCAGGATAGGATGGAGGGAAATATAGTTAGTCTTACACAACACAACTATTATGGAAGTCATTTGCAAAACTATACAGATATGGCCTATATTGAATTGCTTGCCTTCCCAAAGAGAATGGGTGGGGAGGGAGGGTTGAAGAGAAGTTGGAACTCTAAGTTATAGGAACAACTGTCGAGTACTGTTCTTGCTACTAGGAAATAAGAAATATAGGTAATGGGGTACAGAAAGTTATCTGGCCCTACAGGACTAAAAGAGAAGACGGGGACAAGGGAAGGGAGGGATGATAGAAGAGAGGGCAGATTGGTGATAGGAGCAATCAGAATGCTCAGTGTTTTGGGATGGGGGAGGGGACAAATGGGGAGAAAATTTGGAACCCAAAATTTTGTGAAAATGAATGTTAAAAGTTAAATAAATAAATTTTAAAAAATAAATAAAGTGGATGAAGAAAGTGTATTGCTCCGATGATGACATTCAATTGAACTGGTAGACCATTGAGTTTGTCCAACAGTTTACATATGTAGACAAGCTGTGGATGGACAGAAAGTTGACTAGGAAGAGGACAATAATAATTTGGGTTGCATTTAGGAAATGGTGCAATGTTTTCTATGATTCTAAGCTGCTCCCAAACTCAACTTCATTCTTTCAATATCAGCCTTCTCCTGGTGATGTTATAAAGCGATGAAAGAAATACAACAGTCTCCAAAGAATCCAAATTATTGATGAACAATCAGGCAGTGGAGCAACATTGATAGAAGGTTGAAGTTTACCAATGATAATCTAAAAGAAATGCATTATCAAGAACTTCCATGAGAGGAAAAGACATAGTACAATCATAGAGCAAAAGCAAAGGTAGTAAGATAGTAATCCTAAGCATTGTAGGTATCCACAAACTATTACACAAACTAGGAGTAGGCTGCTTCTGTGGTGTATTGATGAGAAGACATGAACAAGAATCCAACAGGCTTAAGAAAATATGAATATTTTCTCATCTGAACCATCACAGATCCAACAAAAGAATTACATTAATTATTATGATTTCTTTTGTCTACAAGAAGACAAATTATTGGAGCTATAAAATAAGCTTCCTTTCTGGGGAAGGTCCCTGTCTATGCATTTGCATTTATGCTATGATTCTAGCTTCAAAATTACAAGATTTCAAAGGATGTGTAATTTCATCATTGTGAGTATTCCATCCATGGACACAGATGGCAGCTCCTTTGTGACTGAAAGTTGCTATGTCCTAAAATGTCCCATTCTGCCAATAAAATGATGAGCATTGCAGAATTCCTCTTGGCTGGTCCTTGGACAACACACATATAAAAACTGTCATTGAGTCCATTCTCAAAGACAAAGTTTCATAGGAATTAGTGGGACTTTTCCTTTGCTGGCATAGCCTTGAAGTTCAAGCCTTCACAGAAATTACACTTTCACCAAATAAACTGACAAAAACATGGGTTCATAGGGCTCAACATGTTCTGAAGAAAGGTTGCTAAGGCTCTAGGTCAAGCATCTTCTATCTACCTCAAAAGTTATCACTTTCATCTATACCAGGACAAGGCATCTTCCACCAGCTTCTGCCAGCCCAGTTTCCCAATTGGGTTTTGGAGACCCTCCAGGGCAAAAAAAACAACCTTTCCTTCAACTTCAGGCCTCCCATTTCCTGCTACAACACCTGTCTTTTCAGGGTAGAGGATAATGGCCTCCACATAATGATGAATATTCTCTCAGCTGTTCATACCCTTCATATCACAGTGATTCTGAACTCACATAGATCCATCATCTAAATCCTTTTCCATACCCCTACCACCTACTTTCTCATTCCCATGCCCTGCAGCCCTCCTTCCAAAGTTTCTTCCTAACTCCACTCAACTCTTCAGAGCCTGTTGATTCTTGTTTGTGTCTTCTCATCAACGTACCATAGAAACAGCCTACTCCTAGTTCACATAATGGTTTGTGGATACCTACATGCTTAGGGTAAGTACCTTTACTTTTTCTCAGTGGTCTCCGGAATTCCTGTTCCATAGGCAACAAAACTCCCTTCATGTTAAAGCTATTTCTCTCCCACTTCTTCCACTTACTAGCTATTTCTGAAACCTGGGTTTCTCCTGATTACTTATTCTGCATGGCCTCCCACCTCTCCAGTACTGGCTGTCCCTTTACTCATTATTTTCCTTGGTTCACTTGTTGAGGCAGGGAACTTAGAATAATTCTTGCTTCCCCCATTGACTTGCAGGTTCTCCTTCTTGTTCTATCACTCAGTAAACTTCTCTTCTCAAAAATCAGAACACAATAAGTCCCTGCCCAAGCATCATGTAAGAGCTATAGGCGGGGCTCTCTTGGCTCAGAGCAAATGTCAATAGTAACTTTTTCTCTTCTAACCAGCAACCCTGAATGTTTTCCCTTCCCAGGATGATTATTTTTATTAATTATAATTAAAGGGGCCATCCCTTGACTTACTTTTTAAAGAGGTCTGACATTCACTGAATGGGCATTACCTTACTCAAGGTGAGAAAATGCCTTAGCTTAAACTTAAATATACACAGACAAATGAAATCTTAAGTCAACAGAGGGCCAACCCTGTATCACAGTACCTTCATGGCAGCAAGTGGGATGGGTGTCAGATTCATCATGTGGGCCACAAAATTGTGCCTCTGCACAGTGAATCCCTTGTATTTGCTTTTTACATGTTGAAGACAACATGGACTCGGTGTCCAAAATTTGATAGGCCAGAGATTTCAAGCCTTTTGGAAAACCCTAGAAAAATTGAGCAGAGAAGAAGTCATTGTTTCTCACCATCATACACCACACAGCAAAATCCATTTGTTGATTATTACTAAACATTGATGTACCCTAGATAGGTTTTGTATAGATTATATGATATAATATATATTCTATTATATGTCCTGCTAGTAAATCCTGCACTGATTGTACCCCTAAAACATCCAGGGACATGGATACAGTGTAAAGTAAGAAAAGTTTGCTCTGTGGGGGCCTTCTTTCAATTCATCTTTGTAATTGTACACCCCCCCACCCATTTCCTGAGCACCTCTTTATTCTCCTCTAAGCTATTCAGGTTCACTTGTGAATAGTGTTTCACCTAAACCTGTATTCTATGTAGCATGCTGGATCATCTTTGCCTGTTCTTCTATCTTGGAACCTATGTGATAAGTTAATTTCTACTCATGTATTCATATCAGACAGAGTCTGAATTGCTCTTTCTTCATGACAACATACCAATAATAGCACAAAAGACTTTAAATGATACCTTCACCTAAAGTGAGTCTGATTTTGTGAAATTTAGACATTATACTTGTGAACCTGGGAAAGTGGGTACTTTGGGGTAAAAGGCATCAAACTAGCAAGTTGACAACTGCCTTTATACTTAGCAAGAGAATATGTGATATTTCATTAATGGAATCTAAGTCAATTCACCCGACATTTACCAATTTTGTATTTCTTAGAAGCAAAGCACCATGCCAAGGCTACCAACATGAAGGACCCAGGTCTGGGTCTCAATCTAAGAGGAATATAGCATGTTCACAAACAGTTAAATACAAGAAAAAAAATAGAATGGTAGTGGGTGGGGAGCAATTAGAGAACTCTTCAAGGAGAAGGTGGCACCTGAGTTGAATCTCAAAGAAAAAAGTATTTCAGTGATAATAATCATAGTAAAAAGAATTGTTGTTATGTGTCCTACTAGTAATAATTATGACCAATAATGTTTGCATAGCATTTTACATGCTATTGCATTTTTTCCTCATAACAACCCTATGACATGCATGCTGTTATTGTTCCCATTTCACACATGAGTAAATGGAGGCAGAGGGAGAGAAGGGGCTTGCCCAGGTCACAAAGCTGGTAAGTATTTGTGATAAAATTTGAACTCAAAGATTTTTGCTGACTTTGGGTTCTGAGCTCTATTCAGTATGACATATGGGTGCTCACCAGGTAGAAGTAAAGAGGAAATGCCTTCCAGGCATACTGGATAACTTGCATTGAACATATATTCATCGGAAATGACAGGATCAAATTAGGAAATAGGCATTAGTCCATTTTGACTGGAAAATAGAGTGGATGAAGGGAATGTGACATTAGGCCGGAGACAAATTAGAACCAAATTGGGGAGGAGAGCTAAGTAGAACTTGATTTTAATAAGACTGGGCAGCAGCAGGGCCTGGAATCAGGAAGGCCTAAGTTCATATCTGGCCTCAGACACTAGCTATGTGGCCGAGGGCAAGTCACTTAATCCTGATCTCCTCAGTTTCCTCCTCTGTCAAATGAGCCAGAGAAGAAAACGGCAAACCACTCCACTATCTTTGCCAAGAACACCCCAGTTGGGGTCACCAAGACTCAGACACGACTGAAAACAACTGAACGACAACATTAAACGAGATCATTCTGGCAAACATTAATGTATAAAGTGGAAGAAAATAGAGACCAGGTAAGAAGTTAATCTAAAAGCTGGTACATGGAGAGTTGGTGATAAGTACTGGACTTGTGTTATAGTGGTAGGGATAAAGAAGAGGGTATACACATGATGTCAAGGAGTTAGAATCAGCAGGGCTTGCCTTGGAGTAGGGATGGTAGGTGAGATGGAAGAAAGAGTGACAGATGATGACAAAATCTGACTTTTCAAATCCACTTTCCTGTAAGAATGATGATCCCATAAAAGGAAACCAGAGATTCAAAGGGTGGGACAGTTCTTTGAAGATCATGAACTTAGAATGAGAAGGGCCTTCACAACCATCTCATCCAGGTCCCTCATTAATCAGAATCAGCAAACTGAGGACCAGAGACATTCAATGACTTGCCTGAGATCATACAGGAGTTATGTGGCAGAATTAGGACTAGAACTGCCAGTCCAGTGCTCTTTCTATTCTACATGCTAAAGATAGCAATCATGCTTCTATGGTGCAATCTGTTGGCGAAACAGTTTCTACATATTCATGTTACTTGATAGGACACTAGGAGAACAACGGGAGAAGTGGCTTGTGACCTTTCTCCAACTGAGAAGTATCAGCAACAGAACTCAAAGATTTTATCAAAGTCCAAAGTCTCTTCCATTCCACCATGCACTCTCCTTAAGGAAAAACTGAACTATATTAGTTAGCATAGTCCCTGGCACATAATAGTTTCTTTTATAAATGCTTATTCCCTTTCACCTCCCCCTACAAAAAGAAAATTAAGATTCTTCTTGCTAATTATCTTTCTATCCCTTCCTCCATTAACCTATGTTTGAATATTTTACCAGACTTGGCTGATCGTATCAACAATATCATGCTTTTCACAAGGAAAACAGTTACCACAAGAACTCAAATATTTAAAGGTCTTTAGGGCTATATATGGAAACGCTAGGCAGTAAGGTAGATAGACAGCCGGGAAGACCTGAGCACAAATTTGGTCTCAGATCACTTTTGAGCAGTGTGACCCTGGGTAAGTCACTTAACCCTGTTTTCCTCATTTTCATCATCTGCAATGACAGATTTGCTTTCCCTGGGATAATGAGACTTCATTTTCTGTTTCAGAACTCTCCTTTGCCCTCCCAGGCTTGGCTGCCCTGGCCAGGGATCATGCCCACTTGGAGTCACTGACTTCCTAGTCTATTGGAGTGAGATAGTATGAGTTGGAGGTCACTGAATGGCCACCTGAAGGATGGGGAAGAAGGGGACAAAGTAAATGGAACCAGAGCAAAGCCATCTGGGGATTCCTTTGCTTTCAATGCCACTGTCTGAAACTTGACTTCCACCTTTTGGCACTGACAACTCAGGTAGAAAATGTTTCAAGCTCTAGCATCATAAAGGGGATTTCATATAAGTATGGTAAAATAAAAGTTTCAAGATGGACAGGCAGCTAATTGGAATTACCCTTTTATGTACAGAAGGCATGGAATGCATGGAATTATATTAAAAAAGGATACTCTGTAATACTTCCTGCAACCTAAGGCTTGCTCTTCTATTACTGTCATACTTATGAAGAGACTTTCCTTTTCTTCTTCACAAATTACACTTGAGCTTGTGTTAAGTGAAACAAATGGTAGTTAAGTATACCAAAAGTACCTACCCAAGTTAAGATAATTTAGGTTTAACACTGGACCTGCCACTAGAGGAAGAAAGATCATATTTTATATGAAATACCACAGAAGAAATACATACAGAAAGAGAGGAAACAGAGATGGATCCCTTTCTAGGTTCTTCTCAAGAATACTACAGATATTGTGGAGTTGTGGATCTGATCCAATCATTTTGAAGAGCAATTTGGAGGGCTATAAAACTATGTGTACCCTGTGATAGCAATACCACTGTGAGATTTGTATCCTAAAGGGATGATAAAGTGAAAAGGACCAAACATACAAAAATATTTATAGCAATTCTTTTTGAGATGGCAAAGAATTGGAAATTGAAGGGTTGCCCCTCAAATGGGGAACAGCTGAACAAGCTGGGCTATATTTGTAATGGACTATGATTGTTCTCTAAGAAATGATGAGCGGGTGGATTTCAGAAAAAAAACAACAACCTGGAAAGACTTACATAAATTGATTCTGAGTGCAGGAAGCAGAACCAGGAGAACCCTGGACACAGTAACAGCAAATCTGTGAGATGATTAACTCTCATAGGCAAGCAATACAATGATGGAAGACAATTCCAAAAGACTCAGGCTACAATACATTCTCTATATTCAGAGAAAAAACTGTGGAGTCAGAATGTAGATTGAAGCATACTATTTTCTCTCTTTTTTTTCTTTCTCATGGTTTTTACTTTTGTTCTGATTCTTCTTTTACAACATGACTAATATGGAAATATGTTTAATGTGATTGTATATATATAGCCCATATCAGATAGCATGCTGTCTTGAGGAAGAGAGAGAGGGGAAAGAGGGATTAAAAAAATCTGGAATTCAAAATCTTATAAAAATGAATGTTGAAAATTATCTTTACACATATCTGAAAACAATAAACTAGTATTAAGAAAAAAGAATGCTACAGATAGTCTGTGTAGCTATATACACACATGTCTATGTCTATGTATGTGTATATATGTGTATATTTCTGTATGTGTGTATTTATCATGAAGTAGGAAGTACTATGAATACCTCCACCTGGTTTGTCATTATGGTGCTTTTCAGGTCAAACTGCATGAAATACATAATAGCAATTCAAGAGGAAATTACAAAAACTATGAAGTTGGGGTATGTTTAACCTAAAATGAAAGATGTTTTTCCCCAAACCAAATGTTGATGATCTATTGGTTTAATATTTTTCCCCAACAGAAAAGTGTTGTCTTCTTTTCTCAAAACAGAACATGATTCTTTTTTGAAAGAGTAATAAGGGCAGCTCACTCCTATGCTCTGCATCCATAGTTAGGTGTACCCATGTATGCTCCTTCACAGACTCAGTTCTCTCTAGAGTGGTTCTCATTCTACCACTGGGATTGGAAGATATGAAGGGTAAATTCCATAGAAAATATCAGAATATCCAAACGCTCTAAGGTGCTCTGATGCAGATAGGTAGCAGTATCCCTGGGAGATAGGCATCTAATAGAGTCTTACAAATTTAATAAAAATAAACCTTGTGTCATTTAACGTTTTGAAGCTTTAAAAAGAATGAGAAGAGAGAAAACTACTTTGGGACATCCACTGAACTAGATAACATAGAGAGTTATCTCCAGTGTAGAAAAAGTAATAGCAGGAGAAAACAACCAGAGATTTATAGGAGGCAAAATCCAAGAAATGATTCAACAATTAAACCCATGATCCTCTACAGATGAGGTCCCTTTGAGTTTTATGATGTAAGTGCACAAAGTATGGTGAAAAAGCAAGGTGAACTAGAGATTCTCATACAAAGAGCAAAATGAGACTTATGTTAGTATCACCAGTACTTGGTGGAATGAAGTTGCCGACTGGAATATGGCTCAGAATAAATAAAATTATTTTCTAAAAAGAAATAGGATGAAGAGAGGAGAAAATAATGTTAGAGACTGAGAAAATGCCTTCTTATGGGGACATTCAGAAATGGGAGAGAGGGGTTGAAAAGATGGAGAACAAAAGGTAAAGATCAATTGGAAGAAGAAAGCAAAGTGTTATGAGAATATCTGATAAACCATTGGGTCAGGAAGTTGATGGCACTATCAACTACCTTTGAAAAACACTGGCAAACAGGAAAGCACTGGTTTGGAGAAGAACAAATGTTATCTCCATTTTTCCTTCCTTCCTTCCTTCCTTCCTTCCTTCCTTCCTTCCTTCCTTCCTTCCTTCCTTCCTTGATAAGTAGATAAGAATAAAGTCGGAAAACTCTGGGCCAATGACTTGGTGTTTCATTGTTGGAAAATTTCTAGAGCATATTTTCATGGGTATGATTAATGAACATCAAAAAGGAAACTGGAATGATTAAGAACACACCAGAATTTTGTGAACAACAAGTCATGCAAATGGAGTCATTTTTCTCTCAGAAAGCCTTTGGGAATTATGTTAACAAGTGACAAAAATGCACACAGTCTTTGATTCAGAAATCCCCAGTGGGCATAAAATTCAGAGGTCAAAGACAGAAAGCCAAGTCGCTTATACACCAACAAAATATTTTTGTTTTTGTGTTTTACAGTAGCAAAAAAAATAATAAAAATAAAGGAGATGTACATTATTTTTGAGAAGTTAGTAAACTGCAGTTCATGGCTATTGTAGGACGTTAGAAAGGTGCACGCTGCAGTGCTTGGAGTTCTAAATGAACAGGTAAAGATTGTAATCCCATTTACTAATGATGTGACTCTGAGCAAATTACGAAATCCCTATGGATGTCTTAATTTCTTCGTTTGTAAAATGAGGGGATTAGATTTACTGACCCCTAAGGGCCCTTCCAATCTATGATCCTAAAATTAGTAAACTTTGGGAAACAATGAAGAGTAAGAACACAGGAAAGAATAGGAAAAGGTGTAAAGTGGTAAAAAATGAGTTTAGCAGAACCAAGTAAACAATATTTTATAACAATATAAATAGAAACTATCATAAGTAAATGTAAGGATGGTAAACTGAGGTACGGATTTGGAGCCAGATCAGTTTATTAATAATGATACATATGGCTGTTAACAAAGTGGTTTAACAGAAACCTCAGCAAGGCCAGTAACCCCCAGAGAAGGAGGGGACCCTCTTCATTCCCACAGGGTGAGAGGTTGTAGCATTGGAGCAGGAACATGAGAACTAGACATACTAAGAAATCTAGGCTGGTATTCAGGGAAAGCTAATAATATCCATCTCTAATTATTAAGGAATGTTAATTCTTATATGGGGCTCATCTAGATTTTGTAGTCTTCACTAGGAGAGCACAGCTAATAAATTCCATCTCCTTGGAAGAGAAATAAAAACTCCCCTAATGACACAAAACAGGAAAAGACAGACATATCTTTTGGGATCATAATTTTGTGGGGCTAAACAAATAGACATCCATGAACTATCTTAGGGGATATACTAGCACGAGAGATAATGGCTTTTCTTTTTAGACTAACTTTAAGCTAGCTCAACTGGGTCTCTGAGCTTAACTCAAGCCAGATAGATACAGACACAATTATAAAATTAATACAGCATGAAAGAATTTACAACTGAGAATCAATACAGTAGAAATCAATTAAAAAAACATAGGTAACATTAATTTTGGTATTTTCACAAAAGAAAAAATGCCCCCCAAAAATCAGAATATTGTGAAATTAAAGAGATACGCTTTGGTCTCTAAAGAAAAAGGGAGAAAAGGACATTGACTCTCTTCTTTCAAGAAGTGGGGGGTTCTGGGTAGGGAACATTGCATATACTGTCAGAATTCGGTTAATCTGTTGAAAAGTTTTGCTATGCTACTTTTTCTCTCATGTCTTTCTTTATTCTTCATTATGAGGGAAGGCCTTCTCAGTAAAGAAAGATGAATACTCACATATATTCATACATAAGTGTGTGGGGCTTTTTACTATGACCTGTTTTTAAAAAATTGCTTTATTTTTATTTTCACCTCACGTGTGAACACACAAACACACATATGTTCATACACATGCATATGCATACACATCCATCCATATATCTGCATTCATATATGTATTCAATAGGTTTCTGAAATCTGTCTCATATATGAATCTACCATATGAATATGAAATCTAGCATATTCATATAGGAAATTAATCAATACATCTATGAAATCTATATTACATATACATGAATATATATCCATATGTGTGTGCATACATTTACATGTGTCTAATTGTAAGATAAAAGAAAAATATGGCAATATAAATTTAAAAAAACAACAAATTATGCCAGGCTAGCAGTATTTCTTTGAATCACTAGAATAGAGATCAAGAGAATTATGTGAAGAGAATTTACTTAGATTTTAACATAGCATTGAAAAAGTCTTTAGTGCTATATAGAATGTTGAGAGATATAGATAGTAGTATAATTACGGTGATTCGGAACAGGTGTGTAAGTCCAATATGGGTTTTCCTTCATTCACTGGGTCTGCCAGCAGTGAGCTCTGCCACTGCAACGGAACTGTTGCAAATTTTCCCTTTTGGATATCAAACCCCATATGAATCCGTTGTTCAAAATTAGATGTCTGGGACATTTCTTGTGTTTTCTTTTTCTTATAGAACAAGGTACAACATCCTAGAAAAACTGAGCAGAAAACAAGCTATTATTTCTCCCCATCATACAGCACAGAAAAGGCCACTTGTTAATATGTGCAAACATTTATATACCCTGGATAGGTTATATATTATAACGTACATTATTTTTTGTCCAGTTTGTGAATCTTGCAGTGTTGTACCTCTAAAACATCCATATGTCATACACATAGATGGATATGTTTATATGTGGTCATTCCTATGTATATGTGTGTGCTTGTATGTGTGAATGCGAGGTAAAAATACAACAAAACAAATTAAAAACAAAAACACAGATCATTCCAGACTAATCATATTTCCTTGAATCATATTTCCTAGACTGCTAGATCAGGGAATTATGTAGAGTTTCCCAAGATTTAAGCCCAGCACTGAAAATGTCTCTAATGCTATACCTGTGGAGAAAATTGAGAGATACAGGCTGTATATACAATAGTGTGGCCACATGGATTCAGGACAAATTGAATTGTTTGACTCCAGTCACTAACAGCCCAGGGCAAACTTGGCTGCAAGTCTTAAGTGGAGTTCTCCAGGGATCTGTGCTTTGCCCTGTTATTTAATATGTTTCTCAAAGCCATGGGTGATCCAACAGCTGTGAGAGCATGAAGTAACTATGGCAAAGACAGTATTCAAAGAACATGAGACCAGAACAGTAGGCCAAATCAAGGAAGATGAACTTAGTAGGAAAAATCATAAAGTTTTACACTTTGAAAAACCAAAGACATGTACTCTCATTGGGGGACTTTAGATTAGTTATTGCATGAACAGAATGAATAATAAACTGAACTTTCTATTCCAGAGTCCTGTATACATAGCTTTTCCTTTGAAAACCAATCAAACTCATTTCTTTTCTTTGAGAAGAATTTTCTGCAGATCAGCTTTCTTAAACAAGCATTCACTCTCATAGAATCAGGATGTAGAAGACATTTGCAAACAGACAATTGTTGATACTTAAAATTGTTGATATTTAAAGATATGTGATTATCCCTCTGAAAATTATCATCTAGCCTCACAGTGCTGATGTCAGAGGTTGAATCATTCAAATATCAGTAACAGGAAGTTCCTGAAGATGCTGAGAGGAGTGCTCCCCTGCTAGCTTAGGGGCTACAGTCCTGATTTTTGGAGTCAATTCCACTATCCACACCTACTGGATGGGTGACCTGAAGCAAAGTATTTAACTTCTTTGAACCTCAGTTACCTCATCGGTATAAAAGGGTTAACAATTAACCTGTTACCTAGTTAATAGAGTTGTGGAGAGGCCAAAAACAGATGCAAATACAAACTACATTCCAAACTGTAGAGCACCAGGAAAGGAAGCTTTATTATGATACTGCCCTATATCAGTGATATCAAAAGGTTTCATATAAACTTCTCCCCAATAATATAACATCCTACTAGGAATCAGAAATCAAATTCTGTATCCCATAATGCATTGGAGAGAACATGAGACTTACAGTCAGAGAGACTTGGTTCAACTGGACCTCAAACATGAGCTAGAGGACCCTGGACAAGTCACTTAACCTGAGTCTCAGTTTCCCCATCAGTGAAATGGGCCGAACAATGTCTGCAGCAGAACTAATTCCCTACTTCATAAGATTTATAGTGAAGATAAAATGTAACCATCCTAACCAAAATATCTATCCCTGTCCAACAACTCCCATATTTGTTGTCTCTTTAGGTACGTAGGCTAAGGTAAGCTCCTTGAGGGCAGACATTAGCTTTTATATTGGCAATTCCAAGTATTTAGCATATAATAAATTATTAATAAGTCATGTGAAAAAATGCATTCCTCCAAGTCATATGTTGATTACCCACTTCACTATTTGTGTGCTTCTCATAGAATTCTCAGGTAGAAATCTACTTTAGAAATCATTTAACCCATTCATTTTATTGAGCCAAAAAAAATGAAGTCAATTGTTCAAGGTCACACAGATAATAAGTAGAATATGGGCTGGACCAGAGTCTTCTGACTTCCAGTCCCACTTCTCTTGATGCTACATCAGGCTCTCTCCTCTTTTGCTTTTGTGACCACTCAAGTCCTTTAGAATTGATTTTTTATCCCCAGCCTTGGATAGGTTCATGAATAGAACCCCCTAACACTGGTAGCATTGCAAACACTCAGGATTACTAGGCTTCTTATGACTGACTGTGATTCTCTGCATAATAGAAATAACATTTCCCATGTTGATGTTTTGTCATCTAATGCTCAAAATTCACAGATAATTAAAGAGATGTGATTTTGTATTCATGATCAAAGACATAAAAAAAAAAATCACAGTTGGAAAAGCTGTCAAACTGGCAAACATGACAAGTAGGCCTCTTCCCTTGTTTTCAAAAATGTGAAAGCTCAGAATTGGACATCTAGGAATCTCAATTAGCTTTAATGACATCTCATTTATACTGGTCAGAGAGATCATACTAATTCTTCTCTAATGTAGCTGTCTTTCATTTGAAGGTCGTATTTTAACACTAGAGGTTTGGGAGAATCTATGATTCAAAAAGGTCAGCAGGGATATTGATACCCCAAAAGAAAGTTATCAGCTCTTTGAATTGACTTACCTCCTCCCTGTCTATGGCAGAGGACAATGAGTTGTCAGAATGTCTAAAGCTAGGGTCTCTGATTCATCTTTTTAAAGGGATTGCTAGGAGAAAGAGAATGGTGGTACAGTAGACAGAACCCTAAATTTAGAGTTAGAGTACATGTCTTCAAATTCTAGCTTTATTATTTACTACCTATCTGATCTTGAGCAAGTCCCTTTACATCTCTGATCATCAGTTTCTTCCTCTGTAAAATGGTTAGTCTAGATGACTTCTAAAGTCCCTTCCAATTTACAATCTGTCAGTCTTCCAATAAATTACTCTGATTTAGATATCCCATAAAAGCATAAAGGTATTTCCTTACTCAACCAAAAGGATAGGATAGCAAAACTGAAGATTTTCCCATGGCCAGAAAACCCAAGAAACAGATAGCACTTAAGCAGAGAATGGGGCACTGAAGTGTTTGGTTGTTGTTGGCGTTGTTTTTCTGACTCACTCTAATACTAGGGTTCTCAAACTTCCCTGACTGCCATAGATTTCCATCCCTCTGGCAATCTGGGAGAGCCTCCAGACTGCTTCTTAGAACAATGTTTTTAAATGTATAAAGAACATAGGATTACAAAAGAAACCAATTATATTGAAATAGTTATCAAAATACTTAAAATAAAGAAATTGACATAGCCTGGGTTGGTTCCTGCTCTATCTAGTCATCAGCTCTAGCCTTGGATTTTGCTTCTTTTTTTTTTTTATTTCTTTTTTTTTTTTATTAATCTACCGTCCAGAACAGAGAGGAAATAAATCTACAGCTCTTTCAAATATGGTGGCATCATGCATAGAGTGAAGGGCCTAGAGCCAGAAAGACTCATCTTCCTGAGTTCAAATTTGACCTCACACATTTATTAGCTGTGTGATCCTGGGTAAGTCACTTAGTCCAGTTTGCCTCAATTTCCTCATCTATAAAATGAGCTATAGAAGGAAATGACAAACCACTCCAGTATCTTTGCCAAGAAAACCCCAAATGGGGTCACAAAGATTCAGACACAACTCAAAATGACTGAACAAAAACAATTTTCAAGTATGTTCACTCCCTGATAGGAACTCCATATGACTGAAATCTCTCACCTATAAATAAGAAATAAACATAATTATCATTCTTTTTATTCCCCTGACCCCAGACAATTATGTTCCTCAGCTCAATTTGCCTACATCAGGCAAAGTCAAAAGGTCTAATACTAGTAGCAACAATAATAGTAGTTAGCTTCTTTCATTATGATACCCTTGACTTTAAGCCACACCATTGCGAAGCTCTTTCTAGATGAATTTGGAGAATACCTATCACAGGAGGCTCTCAAGATACAGTGGAACCCTATTATAAGGCAGGCAATTAGAAGCAAGGATAATACCAAAGTTCTAGGTTTTCCATACTTTAAAAAAATATTCTCTCTCACTGTATCCATCTCTGCCTATCTTCCTGTCTCTCTGTCTTTCTGTCTGTCTGTCTCTCTCTCTCTCTTTCTCTCCATCTCTCCCCCATCTCTGTTTCTTTTCTCATGTGTATGTGTGCATATATATCTTACATTTCTATGTATAAGTGGGATGTGAAGCCTTGCAACATAATTGAATCTGTGATATATTGAGACACTTTATAATATAATATTACATTCATTAGAATAAATCTCCTAGATAACTAGTGGCCATCTCCACACTCCTGAAAGAGTAAAATTGGAAAGTAATCTGGCCCTGAACAGAAGCTCAGTATCTTGCAGTCGCGGGTCCTTGATATGCCCATGCTATGGCTCTATAATAAAAGACTTTACCTTAGACCTATGATTCAGGACTGTAGAACAGAAGAAGGCTATCTCCAGCCCAAATGTATAAGATTCAAGCCTACTTGATGTTCAACTCCAGGCAGTTTCCTGGAAACTTAGTAAAATCGTGGTGATGGCAAATACCATGTATTTGAGAAATAGTTCTATTTCCAGCAATGACAACCACCACCATCACCACCCCAACACACAAACCTTTTCAAGTCAGTGTGGTAATACTTACCACATCTAATTGTGTTCATGAAACATCAGGCACGGGCATCATGATGTTCCACAGGAAAGGAACTAAAATCAAATCACTTCTGTGACCGGGATATTATAAGAAATACAACTAATGTGTAAAGGTTCAAATAAGATGTGCAGAGATAAGAGAAAAAATGGCAACTAATAACTAATAATGATGAAAATATTCTATAGTTTCATAAACTCAAGAGTAAATGTAGGGAGAAAAATCAGAGTCTAAGTAAAGCTTCTAAATCTGTTAGTAACAGCATATGTAACTGAAATTCTGTGGCTATGATGCTGTTAAGATATAACTCCATGGTGATATAGCTCAGAATTCTAGAATTAGAAGGGACTCTAGAGGTCATCTGATGCAGTTTCTTGCCTGATGGATGAATCCATTCTTCAATATCTTGAGGGCAAGTAGGCATCAAACCTCAGCTTGAACACCTCTAATTAGAAAACAATTTGTCACAAAGTAAACCATGCCACTTTTGTACAAGTCTAATTGTTAACCCAGCCATAGGATATTTTCGTTGCTTTAGAAGTTTTAGCCACAAAAGCAAATGTTAATTCTGTAGTAGACAGTAATATCAAAGCTAGGGGCTAAAAGATCTGATGGCTACTATCATGTCTCTCTCTAATTTTTCACATGCCTGTGGTTAAGCATCAAGAACTCCTCAAATCCCCACGTGGCAAGATTTCAAGTCCCTTGTGTAAAATGAAGCTGATGTTCCATTTTACTCATTTACATAAGTTATGTTGGTTAAATGACTGAAATGATAAAGGCATATGAGTTACTCCTATTAAATCCTGAACTTTAAAAATTTTCTCTACTTCTGAAATGCATGTTTCAGTTAGGGAAACTAGTTTCCTATGGATCAATCAAATTAAATAGAATGCAGTTCTGTGGGCTCAGATAAGAGTGAGAGGAATTAATGCCCAGAAGGTAATAACTAACTTCTGCATCTTAAAATAGTTCAAAAAGGAAATTAAGTTAAGTTTTTGGCAGAATAATTTTAAGTAGCAATGCTATTTACTCCTTTGTGCTGTGCATGATCATCTTCTGAAATTCATATCTGTGTATATAAATACACACAAACACACACATATATAGATATATAAATACTTACACATGTATATGTGTATGTATATATGTGTGAGTATGTATATCTATCCATATATATATATGTATGTATGTATGTATTTAACCTTTGTCATGATGCATGGACTTCTTTTTAGTTCTAGATCTTTGTTATTCACCAAAACTTTCAACCTATTATTTGTAGGAGCAAAAGTTAGATTGGAACTTGGGAATAATTTAGAGGGACAGGAAAAAGTATATATACATGTATACATACACATACATACATACATGTGTATATATATATATATACACACACATATGGATATGAATTTTTCCAACTAATATATTAATGTTACTCAATTTTCAAGTGGAAACTCTTATTGCTCCTGTTTTTCCTCTAAATTTCTGATAGATACTAAGTCAGCCAAAGTTGTGCTCTCATATGAAAAATATGAGGTATTAATGGATCCATAGACACTCAGCATAGCCCAATATGCCTAGGTTGGGTTATCTATAAAGATATAGAGATGGAAGAAACAATGAAAGCCTACTTTAAATATTTACCCAAAGGGGTGAGGGTGGGAGGGCAGAACAATTTGCATATGTTTTTTTAATGGAAAATGCATTTCAAGATAGGGCTTGAAATTTCTACTTTTCTCCATGGTCCTCACTTCCCACTTGCTCAAGTGATCATGGTTCTTCATCTCTATAGTAACAGTAGAGCAGGAGGAAAAGACTTCCAGCTAAGGGAGAGGACAGGGAGAAAATACTGAGCAATGGGAATGTTAGCACAAAGCAGTCAGTAACCAGAATGGTCTAAAGCATTTTTTAAGGCTGAGCTACAAAGACAATCTAAAACCACCTTGGGATGAAAACTGCTGCATTATATGGATCTCCATGGAATCGTTCCCAAGCCCTGCTCTAACTTCTGCTCCTATGAAACAGGAGGTTGGTGTTTTGGAGAACAACAAAAATCTAGGACTAAAGAGAAGTCCATGAATCATGGCAGATGCTAAAAGAATGCCAGTGTGGGAAAAGAGATCTGAGTTCTAGTTTTTGTCCTGTCCGTTAGTAATTTTTCACTGACACGCCTTCTAGGCCTCAGTTTCCTCAATTGTAAAATGAAGGTTTTCAGTTAGATGACCTCTATGGTTCCATCCATCTCTGTAAATCCATGATGCCATAAGAGATGGCAGCATGCATCATTAGCCTTCTAAATGCCTATATGTATTATTACCTTCTTTTCTATGAGAGTAAACAGATGTTGGAAAATGGCATCAATCATTCCTGGTTTCTGATAACAGAACTGTTACAGACTGAAAGTCAGATCTCTTAGCCCCTAGCTTTGATGTTGCTGTCTATTCCAGAATTAGCATTTCTTTTTGTGGCTAAAACTTCTAAAAACAATGAAAACAACATATGACTGAGTTAACAAGTCTAGAGAACTGTTAAGGAATACACACACACACACACACACACACACACACACACACACACACACACACACTAAATAATGGGATTTAGGTGGAAATCTCAAATCCTATCCCTACCTAGTTTCATCTTTTGAAAGAAGTCAGAGTATTTTTATTGTCTATCCCAAATCCTGTCTACAAATTTCATCCTCTCTCCTTGCCAGTACTAAAGACAACAGTAGGGCATGAGTAATTGTTATTGTTTTTACAAAAAAATGGCTCAGAGCCTCCAATCCACTGTTAGGTCCTATGGTCTCATAAACAAAACAAAGGGGATTTAAAGTCAGAAAAAAAATACTCACAGTCATGCAGTTCTGACCCACAAATGCCAGATTATCATGTTAAAGAAACTCTAAAAATATCTATGTGGAGAGTCATCCTAGAAAACTTATGTTCTTTCTGGCATAGAAAAGGGAACTATAAATATGGACCTGTTGGCATTATCATGATCATCACTCTCAGGTCCACTTTATCAAAGTTATTCTCTTAAGATGTAAAGGAATTCTTACAAAAGTAAATCCATATATAGCAAAAGTAGAATTTTACATCATCTTCTTACTTAAGAAAGAATTAATAAATACATAGAAGCCCAAGGTGATGATTTCCTAGGGAGTGACAAGATGAGTTAAGATGAATCTGAAATAGAAATAAAAATTATTTACCGAAGTCAAACCATTCCAACACCAAGTTGTATCAGTGTTACTGTTAAGCAGGGCTGGATGAACACCCGGCTGAAAACTGACTTCTGTGATAAAATACAACCAGGTAAGGTATTGCTTAGATGTGAAAAAAACCCAACAGAAAACAATACTACTTCACATTCAGGTAGAGATCTAACATTTATCACATCCTTTCCTCACAACAATTCCATGAAGTAAAGAAAAGTAATCATAATGCCCCATTTCACAGGTCAGATAACTGAGGGACCAAATTGTTCAGTGACTTGCCTGGGATCTCATGATTTCTAAGTAGCAGAGGCAGGATCTGAGTGGAGATCATTTTCAGTTTTGTCCCACTTTTTGTGACAATATTGGGGTTTCATTGGCAGAGATAATGGAGTGGTTTGCCATTTCCTTCTCCAGTTCATTTTACAGATGAGGAACTAAGGCAAACAGGAGTAAAGTGACTTGCCCAGGGTTACAGAGCTAGTAAGTATCTGAAGCTGAATTTGAACTCAGGTCTTTGGTACTCTACCTTCTGCACCACCTAGACGCCCATTTTAAGTGTTGGGAATGCAAAAAAAGGCAAAAAATAATCTCCACTCTCAAGAGCTTGAACTGAAATGGGAGAGACAACATTAAATAATTATGTTATAAACAAGATATATGCAGGATAAAGTGGAGATAACAAAAGGAAGAAAAATTATTCATCTATAACTGTGGATGTAGCTTCCAAACTGAGAGATTTGTATAACAATGAAGTCATAGGTCTAGATTTAAAAAAATAGCTAGCTAGCTACATAGCAAGATAATTAAGATAGCTAGATAGACTCCATAGGGTTTCATTTTTTAATAATAATTATCATACATTTGCACTTCTACTGACCCAAGGTTGACTCAATATCTGATCATAACCAATTTAAACCAGATTGAGCTGGTTTCCCCACCTTTAGTTAGTTCTCTGTCAGGTGGAATGCTGGATTTCATGCCATCCATGAATATTCAATTGTTTTCTTTTGTTATGGCTTTAATTCTTTTGCTTTTATGATTGGATTTTATTCCCAAGGACATGTGTAAAAATTGCACCTCTTAAAGAGCATACTTCAGTGACTGTTAGGATTATAATAACTGTTGATATGAGGAAATCAAGTGTATCAAGGATGTTTGAAGTTTACAACGAAAAATTAGTTACACCAAAGGAAAAAGTAAAATCATCAATACATACATTACATTACAATACATTAATTACAAACCATCCAAACTAGCTTTCATCTTACAATCACCCATGAAGTATTTCTCACCAATGTTCATGAACTTTGAAATTCCTTTATCTGATCATATGTTATTATTTCATCTTTCCTTCTGTCTAATAATCTCTAACTCTGTTTTTATATTCACTGTGCTCTCCATTCCCTCTACTGCTCTGTTCTTTACCATACCTCATCCTCGAACTGCCTACCCTATCCTTCCTTCGTCAATTTGACCTCTTGGTGAATATTTTAACTACATATTATCCTCTTCTCCTGGGTGTCTTGCCTTGATTTAATGCTGATATCACTCAACCAAACTTCAACCTTGGATTATTCTCATCATTCATTATCTTTGCTCCTAGTCACATGCTGCTGAATGGAGCTGGAGAGAATCTTGAAACCGTACTAACTGGGTGGATCACAAATCTATGTTACTTAATTTAAACTGGATTCTCTACGTGGTAACACAATACTTTTATACATCTCTTAACTGATTCATTATTCTACTCTAAGAACATTTTTTCCAAATCTTTTTATCCTCCCCAAAAAGCTCCCGTGCTTCCTGTTCTAGCCCCATATCGTCTTAGCTAAGAAACTTGTCCCATTATTTCACATGCCAAAAAAGAACCCTTTACCCAGAACTTCTTCTTCCTTGTTTATTGCTCAGATAAACTTTCCCTACTATTATCACCTTCATTTTTGAGGGGGTGGTCCTTCTCCTTGCCAAAGTAAACATTTATATATACACAGGTGGTGATATTTTATCCCATCTTTAGCAGACTGCCCCCTCTATTATCTCCCTCTCTAATTAATCTTCAGTAGCTATCTACTGGGCTGCTTCCCTACTACTATCTTACTGTCTATATTTGTGTCCTACCTTCCCTGAAAAAACTCTCACTTCATTCATCCATCTCCATTCTATATCTTTGTCATTCTATATCTCTCCTCTCCCTCATGGCTGAACTTGAGAAGGATATTTACAATCTGTGCATTCACTGCCTTCCTTTATACCCTCTTGAAGATAGTCTAACTTCCAATCTCAACATTCAATTAAAAATATTATCTCCAAAGTTATCAATGATCTCTTAATTTTCAAACCATTAAATTTCAAACCATTCAAACCATTCAGACTTATCTCAGTCCTTATTCTTCTTGATCTCTCTGTAGCCTTTGACATTGTTGATTACCCTCCTCTTTTTAGGCCTTTTTGACCTGTTTGACTATCTATTCTCATTGTACCTTTGCTGGATCTTCATCCAGATTTTGCCCACTACTCATGAGCATCCCTCAAAGCTCTGATGTAGACTCTTTTCTCTTCTCCCTTTATACTATTTTGGTTAGTGATCTCCTCAGTTCCCATGAGTTAAATTATCTTTAATATGACTCTCAGATCTATTTATTCAGCCTTAAATTCTCTCCTTACCCTCAAATCTTACATTTTCAACTATTAGACATCTCAAAAAAAGATATCCTATAGTCATCTTAAGCTCAATATATCCAAAACTGAACTCACTATTTCTTCCCAAAAAATTGCCCTGTGTCACGCTTGAGGGCACTATCATCCTCACAACCTCAACTTATTCTTTCTCACCACAAATATCCAATCTGTTGTCATGTTCTGTTGATTCTGCTTTCATAGCATTTCTTGTATGTGCTTCCTTATCTTTTCAGACACTCTTACAGGTCATCACCTCAGAACTGGACCATTGCAATAGTCTTCTGGTTAGTCTCCATGCCTTAAATAACTCCACTCTCTAGTCCATCTTTCATTCAGCTATCAAAGCAATTTTCCTAAAGTACAGGTGTAACTGTGACAATTTCTTATTGAATAAATTCCACTGGCTTCCTATTTCCTTCAGGATTAAATACAAAATCTTATGTTTGACTTTTTTAATGTTTATTTATTTATTTTTCGTTTTCAACATTCATTTCCACAAAAGGAGTTCCAAATTTTCTCCCCATATCTCTCCTCTCCCACCCCCAAATGCCATGCATTCTGATTACTCCTTCCCTCAATATGCCCTCCCTTCTCTCACACCCTTCCTTTCCCTTATCTCAATACTCTGTCTTTTCTTGTAGAGTAAGAGAAATTTCTGTATCCCATTACCTATATTTCCTATTTCCCAGTTATATGCAAAAACAATTCTCAACATTTGTTCCTAAAACTTTGACTTCCAACTTCTTTCCCTTCCTCCCTCCCCACCCATCCCCAGTGAGAAGGCAAACAATTTAACACAGGGTATATATATGTAGTTTTGCTAAAGACTTCCATAATAGTCATGTTGTAAAAGACTAACTATATTTCTCTCCATCCACTCCCCATTTATTCTATTCTCTCTTTATACCTTGTCCCTCCCCTAAAGTAATTCCTTCTAATTACTCCCTCCTCCCATTTGCCCTCCCTTCTATTCTCCCGCCACCCCTCTTATCCCCTTCTCCCTTACTTTCCTGTGGCTTAAGACAGATTTTCATAGCAAATTGAGTGAGCATGTTATTCCCTCCTTAAGCCAAATGTGATGAGAGTGAGCTTCACTTTTTCCATCTCACCTTCTCCCTTTTCTCCTAAATTGACAAAGTTTTTTCTTGCCTTTTATGAGAGATGATTTGCCACATTCTATTTCTCCCTTTATCCTCCCAATATATTCATCTCTCACCCCTTATTTTTATTTTTTAGACATCATTTCTTCTTATTCAACTCACCCTGTGCTCTCTGTCTATATATATATATAGAGAGAGAGAGACAGACTGTATTTCCACAATATTTGAATTGTTTCTTTCTAGCTGCTTACAATATTTTTCTTTGACCCAGAACCTCTGGAATTTGGCTACTAAATTCCTAGGAGTTCTCTTTTTGGATGTCTTTCAGGAGGTGATCAGAGTATTCTTTCAATATTTACCCTTTGGTTCTAGAAAATCAGGGCAGTTTTCCTTGATAATTTCATGAAAGATGATGTCTAGGCTCTTTTTTTGATCATGGCTTTCAGGTAGTCCCAGAATTTTTAAATGGTCTCTCCTAGATCTATTTTCCAGGTCACTTGTTTTTCCAATGAGATATTTCACCTTATCTTCTATTTTTACATTCTTTTGGCTTTGTTCTATAATTTGTTAGTTTCTCATAAAGTCATTAGTTTCCATCTGCTCAGTTCTACTTTTTAAAGAACTATTTTATTCAGTGAACTTTTGAACCTCCTTTTCCATTTGGTTAATTCTGCTCTTTAAAGCATTCTTCTCCTTTTTTGGCTTTTTGGACCACTTTTGCCTATTGAGTTAGCCTATTTTTAAAAGTATTATTTTCTTCAGCATTTTTTGGGTCTTCATTAGCAAGCTGTTGACTTCCTTTTCATGATTTTCTTTCATTGCTCTACTTTCTCTTCCCAATTTTTCTTCCACCTCTCTTATTTGATTTCCAAAACCCTTTTTGAGCCCTTCCATGGCCTGAGAGCATTGCATATCTATTTTGGAGGTTTTGTATACAGAAGCCTTGACTTCCTCTGATGGTATGCACTGTTCTTACTCATCTGAAAGGATGGAAGAAAATACCTGTTCACCAAGATAGTAACCTACTATGGTCTTATTTTTCCCCCTTTTTGGGCATTTTTCCAGTCAATTACTTGACTTTTGAGTCCTTTGTCAAGATGTGGGTATACTCTGGGGACCTGTAAATTCTCAGTTCCTCCAAGGTAGCAGAATCAAGGGAGAGGAGTTACTCCTTCCCTGGCCTATGCTCTGGTCTGGGAGTAACCAGAAGTTCTCTGTTCTGTCCAGGATCTGCCAACAGAGTTCCCTCTCTAAAGCTACCTCCAGCTCCACTGCTAGCACACTTCCACAACCCAGGAGAGCCACTCAGGGTTGAGATGCATATCAGCAGCTCAATTCCCCCAGGGTCTTTAAGTAGAGAACCTCAAAAATGGATGTGGCGGCTGCTCGTGGTCCAGACTGCATTCCCTTCTTACTCAGGTGAAAAAGCTTTCTTGGGGGGGTGGAGCCAAGATGGTGGAGTAGAAAGATACAGATACAGAGGCTCTCCCTACATAGCCCATAAAATACCTGTAGAGAGGGCCTCTCAACAAATTCTCGAGCAGCAGAAGTGGAGAACAACAGAGTGGAGGAGCTTTCCAGCTCAGGGTGACCTGAAAGGCCCATGGAGAATGTCTGTTGTACCAAATGCAGAACGGAGTCCAGCACAGCCTTGGCAGCAGCATGGCTTGTGAGCAGCCCTCAGGGGTAGAATCTCCAGTCGCAGAATCCCCAGTCCCAGTAGCAGCAGGTCTGCAGATCCCTCAACCCACAGGTGCCAAAGGTCAGTGATGGGTTTTTTTCAGTTGCCTGGGAAGGGAGAAGGGCCTTCCCATAGCTCCAGCCTTAGGCAGCTGCCACAGAGGCCATATTGGCAAGCACAGCAGCCATATCCATTGTTGGAGTGTAAAAACCCTGGGGGCACTGAGGAGCTGATTCTTGCCTCAGCCCTGTGTGGAGGCCCTGGGGGAGCTGGTCTTTGTCTTACACTGAATGGAGGCCCTGCCCATCCAGCTTATCTGAAAATCAGCCCCCAGTGCTGAGCTGGCAGAACTGGAGGCCAAGTGGCTGTGGAGAGATAACTGCTAATGTTCTGGGCACGGATATCCCTACCTGGACCCAGATCAGTACACACTTGATTATGCCACCTTGGAGGAACTGAGATCTTACAGATTTCCAGAGTATACCTTACTCTTGATGAAAGGGCTTTCTCACTGACCTTTGAAGTTGTCTTTGGCATTTGTGAGCTGAGCAATCTGGGAACTGCTACTGCTGGTGGTACCATGAAGCCCATTCGGGGTCCTGTCCCTGCTGCACCCCCCAGACCATGCTAGGCTGTGCTCTGCTCTATGCCCAGTGCAATATAACTTTCTTGTCAGCCTTCCAGGCTATCTTGGGCTGAAAATCTCTTTCACTCTGTCATTTTGTGGCTTCAACTGCTCTAGAATTTGTTTAGAGTCATTTTTACAGGTATCTTATGGGCTGTGGGGGGGAGCTTCTACATGTCCTTCTTTCTACTCTGTTGTCTTGGCTCTACCCCCCCATTGTCTTTTCAGACTTATTACAGCTTACTCCCCTCCACTTACTTTGTAATCCGATGACACTTTACTTTTTGCTGTTCCTCAAAGAAGTCATTCCAGTTCTGGCTGTCCCCCATGCCTCTGGAATGCTTTCTCTCCCCTCTGCTATCTCAGGGTTTCTCTGGCTTCCTTCAAGTTCAGCTAAATCCCACCTTCAGCCAAAAGCTTTGACTCTGCTCCTTAATGTTAGCATCTTCCTTTTAAGATTTTGTATTTAGTTACTTACTGATTGTCTCACCCATGAGATTGTGAACTCTTTGAAAGGAGGGGCTATTTTTGCTTTTCTTTATGTCTCCTGCATGTATCACAGTTTCTGTCACATATTAGGCATTTAATAAATACTTGCTGACTTGATTTAACTAATCCTCAGAGAGAAAAAAACAAAGATCTTCTGAGGAGCCTGACAACTGGATGGGTTATTTTGATTCCTTCACAGAGTGACATAGGCTTCTTAAAGTTAGAAGAACAGCAAGAATACTAGTAAACACAGTTATTAACTCTTGCTATGAAGATAAAAACACTTGTCATGGGCTAAACAACACAAATACCATTTTCACAACTGAAATTCACTTTTTAATTCAAGGTTATAGCAAAACCATTGTGCAAAGCAATTCAGTTCAAATGATGCCATAACACCTGTGTATCTTCATCAAACTTAAGATATTCAAGTAAAAGAAGGTTTTAGGAAATTTTTACTCTCTTTCAGTTGTTTCAGTCCTGTCCAACACTTCATGACCCCATTTCTGTGTTGTTGTTGTTGTTGTTGTTTTTGTTGTTGTTTGGGCAAAGATAATGGAGTGCTTTGCCATTTCCTTCTCCAGCTCATTTTAAAGATGAGGAACTGAGGCAAACAGGTAAGCTCATTGCTCAGGATAACACAAATGTTAAGTGACACAGCAAGGTTTGATACTCAGGTCTTCCTTACTCCAGGCCTGGTGCTCTATCCACTGCATCACCTGGTGCCCTTCATTATTATTGCTCGATTTGTGTCTGATCCTTCATGATGTCATTTGGGGATTTCTTGGCAAAGATACAAGAATGGTTTGTCATTTCTTTCTCCAGTGCATTTTACTGATGAGGAAACTGAGACAAACACCATTAAGCAATTTGACAAGGGTAACACAGTTAGCAGGTGTCGGAACCTAGATGTTTTCCTGACTCTAGGCCTGGCACTTTACTCACTGTGCCACCTAGCTGCCCAATTTATTCTCAGACTTGTCCAAATAGAGATAATGAAGAATTCTGATAAATATACGAACATACTGATAACCATGATTGTTCTGGATTAACAGAAATTCCCAAATGGAAGTTGAATAATGCAATATGAACTTGAATAAAATATGTCATGAAATGTTAAGATATTTATCACAGAGATGGGGATAAGCATACTTCATCTGTTTAAACTCCATTAAAAATCTCTAAAAGACTCCGATAAAGACTAGATATGGGGAAAAAAACTATTCACCAACGATTTCCTTAATAAGTCAATATGACATAGGAGGTTTCATGATGAAAAATTCTAGAATGTGTCAATATCTTGTTAATGTACCATCAAAACATGTCAAACAAATGACACACTGAATATTAAAAGGCTTTTTGAAGATGTAAAAAGTTATTGTATGTATCAATATATAACATTTATTTTGTCACATTGCTATTAAGCTTGTACATTCTTAACATATTGGTAATTGTCCAGGAAAGTCTTTGTTTTAGCCCAAGTTTGTCTGAGTTCATTTCATACATGGACCAGGATGACACAACCTAGGTAATCCAAGGAGACAGAATAGTACTGGTGATAACTGCCAACTGAGAGATCAGCACCCTGAAATATAAGTCTGTTGGATTATAAAAGAAAACTGGAAGAAACACTTCTGAGGTCTAGCTATGTTTCCCTTTTCCTTTGGTGAATAGCTTTATGATAGTTACAAGTTAAAGGTCCCCATACTCAGCTCAATTTCAATTGAAGCTCAAATTTTCCATGTAACTCATAGGACCTTTCTCATTATTAGAGTAATTAGAAGGAGTATATATAGACAGATGGCACAGGGGTGAGTTGAATATGAAGGGGTGATGTCTAAAAAACAAAATTAAAGAGTGAGAGAGGGAAGTGCTGGAAGAAAGAAAAAGGGAGAGATAGAATAGGGTAAACTATATTACATAAAAGAGGGATTAAAAGTTTTTACAGTATTGGGGAAGAGGAGGGAGGTCAGGGAAAGCGAACTTTATTCTCATTAGAATTGACTTAAAGAGGGAATAACATACAATTATATATAGAAAGCTCCCTTATGCTATAGGAAAGTAGGAGAGGAAGGAGACAAGAGAAGGCGGGGGTTGATTGAAGAGAGGGTAGATTGAGGTAGGGGAGAGATAGAAGCAAAACATATTTGAGGAGGTTCAGGGTGAAAGGAGAAAGAGAATAGAATAAATGGAGGGAAATAGGATGGAGGGGAATATAGTCAGCAATAACTACAAAAATTTTTTAAAGCAAGTTTCTCTGATAAAGGCCTCATTTCTCAAACATGGAAAAGTGAGTTAAATTTATAAACAAAAAAAGCCTTTCTCCAATTGATGATCACAAGATATGATCAGTTTTCAACTGATGTAATCAAAGCTATCTATAGCCACGTGAAAAAAAAATACTCTAGTACTATTGATTGGATTATGCAAATTAAAACAATTCTGAGGTACTACCTTATACTTATTAAATTGGCACACAGGACAAAAAGGGTAAATGACAGGCATTAGAGGGGGTGTAGTAAAAATGAGACATTAATGCACTGTTGGTGAAGTTGTGAACTGATTCAACCACTCTGTAGGGCTATACTCAAAGGGCTATAAAACCATGTATACCCTACTAGCAATACTGCTACCAGGTCTGTATCCCAAAAGAGATAAAAAACAAAAAGGAAAAGGATATATAGGTACAAAAATATTTATAGCAACTCTTTTCTATGGGAAAAGAATTAGAAAATGGCTGAACAAGTTGTGATATGTGATTATAATGGAATACTACTGTAGTATAAGAAATGATGAGCAGAATGCTCTCATAGAAGCCTGGAAAGACTTGAAAGGGCTGAAGCAAAGTCAAATGTACTACGTACAAAGTAACAGCAATATGGTAAGATGATCAACAGAGAGTGACTTAGCTATTCTCAGCAGTACAATGATCCAAGACACCTCTGAGGGACTTATGATGAAAAATGCTCCAATCTCAGAGAAAGAACTGATGGTATCTGAATACAGATTGAAGCATATTTTTACTTTCTTTATTTTTCTGAGGTTTTTATTTTTTTTGTCTGTGTTTTCTTTCACAGTATGAATGTTATGGACATGTTTTGTATGACTACACTTGTATAATCTATATCAAATTGCTCGCCTTCTCAATAAAGGGGGGGATGAGTAAGGAGGAAGGGAGAGAATTTGGAATTCAAAGTTTTCAAAAAAAAGTTAATTTTTTTATACATAATTGGGGAAAAATAAAATACTAAAAAGACAGGAACTTACATTTTCCTTCCCTCGATTCTTTTTCTAAATATTTAATTATTTATTTTTTATTTCTCAGCATTCACTTCCAGAAGAATTTGTATTCAAAATTTTCTCCCCTCTCTTCCCATCCCCCACTCCATGACATCATGCACTCCATCCACCCCTTCCTCCAGTCTGTCCTCCCTTATATTACCTCCCTTCTTCTATCTTACTCCCATCTATTTTCCTGTAGGGCAAAATAGATTTCTATATTCCATTGCCTGTATATCTTATTTCCCAGTTGCATGCTAAAACAATTTTTAACATTCACTATTAAAACTTTGAGTTCCATATTCTCTCTCTTCCTTCTTCACCAATCATCCTCGTTGAGAAAGCAAACAATTCAATAGGCCATACATGTGTAGTCATGTAAAACATTTCCACAATAATTATGTTGCAAAAGTATGAATATTCTTCAAGTCAGGAAGGCTGAAGATTTCAGAAGTATTCTTGACTAATCCCTGTCCTTGATAATGTATTTCACATCTGTCCTCTTTTCTTCAACTCACAAAATGAATTGCCTCCTGCTTTACCCACTGCCCTTAAAAGGCCCACATTTGGCTTTCACCTGGAATAATGTAATACCTTTCTTCTGATCTCTGTACTCCACAGTTTCTCTCCTCTCTAAACTATTTTTCAAACAGTGACCAAAATAATCTTCCCATAGTATAAGTCTGACCAAGTCATTGTTTTGCTTCTATTGGATCAAATGCCAACTCCTTAAGCCTGATATTTAAGACTTTCCACAATCTGGTTCTCCTATGTCTTTCTAGCCTTACTATACCCCATCTCCCCATGAAGTTTTTGTTTCATTAACATTATGTTCTGGTCAAAATGCACTGTTAATTGTGCCTCAAACAACACTTCATAACCTCTGACCTCCATGCATTAAGACAAGCTCTCCCCATGCCTGGCATATGCTTCTTTCTCATCTCTACCTCTCAGGTTGATGGCTTCACAAGATTCAATTCAGGTGCCATCTTCTCCATGAAGCATTCTCTGATCTCTCCAAGTTGTCAGTTCTTCTTTCAACTCTGGATAATAAGATGCCCCTTTCAGGATAAACTCTTCACTTCTAAACTCACTACCATGTTGCCAAGTCAAGCCTGCCATGTTGCTAAATGTTATTTGGACTGGATTGTTTGCCTTAGATTCCTCATCTGTAAAGTGGAAATAATAATAAGACTTATTGTACAGAACTGTTATGAAGATCAATTGAGACAACATATGCACAGTGATTTGCACACCTTTAAAATTATATAAGTGCTAGCTCCTAATATGTAGAACTTTAGTTGGAGGAAATTGTGGTGTGGACTCATGCACAATCATAAAATTTATGAGAGAGAATCACTGTTTCACACAAATTAAAATAAAATTGCATGTTAATTATATAACAATAATTATGGTGATTTACATTATGTGCTCAGAACAGGCTTTGTTATAAAACTCAGTTTTAGTGTTTTCAATATCTGTCCTAACTTCTGTTGGATATGATACACTTAATCATAATGCTATATATTCAAATGAAATAACCATTTTAAAGCAAAATAAAGGAATTATTGTTCTTTATTTCAAGACATATCTTTCAGATGATTCTTATGAACTAGTCAACTTCACTTAAAATGTATTTGCTCTTTTTATTTCTCGCATATTCTTACACATACATAGCAACTCTCCTCCTGTAATTAGATTTTAAAATATCAAATCAGTTTTTCAATTTCCACATTTAAATGGTTCCCATTTGTTTCCTGTTATGTTTAGGCATAATTGTTCTTAGATCTCTCCTCCACTGCCCATCCCTGACAAGTCCAAATAAAATCACCATTACTGCAGACAAATGTTCATTTCTATAAGTAACTATACTCACCTGGGAGACAGGCTCCTAGGAGTTGCAGGGTCCAGGTTATAGACAACTCCTTATTCATTTATGTTTCTGGAGACTAAGCAAAATACTTCTTCCTAATTGTTATTTCCTAACTCACTCTACAGGGAAGACTTTTAGGAAATGTGTAAATTATCATGTAGGCAATTCTCACACTTAGAAAGTGCTTGTATTTCAAAAGTTCATTTCTAAATATGATGTTTGGAATTCAAATCACATTTTTTCTCATGGAAATTATGCTATAAATTTTAGTTAGATTCCCAGGCTGCCAACAAAACTAACTTTAACCTTAAATGTACCTGGATTACTATACCAGTAGTAAGATTTGAACTTCAACAACTCAACTCAACAACTTGCCACTTAGAACACTATTGTAGGTGAGCTCTATGTTAAGAACACATTTGCCCAGTCCCACTTCTGGCACCAAGAAGCTAGGCTCCATCACGGGTTGAGTTCAATATTACTGAGTCTGTTAAGCAATGCATTTAGAAAGACCTGAGTTCAAATTCTATCTTTCACACTTAGTAGCAGTGTGATCCAGGGGATTACTTAACTTTTCTCAACCTCAACTGCCTCTTCTATAAAATGAGTTTGTAATAGCACCTGTCTCCCAGGGTTTATTATAAGGATTAAATGAGATAATGTATATAAAGTATATGCAGACCTTAAAGCATTATATTGGCAGCTAATCAGCAAAATGGATAGAGTGCTGGGCCTGGAGTCAGAAAGACCTGAGTTCAAAGTGAGACCTTGGACAAGTCCCTTAATCCTGTTTGCCTCAGTTACCTCATCTGTAAAATGAGCAGGAGAAGAAAATGGCAAACCACTCCAGTATTTCTGTAAAGAAAACCCCACAAAAGTTTATGCAGTGTTGGACATGACTGAAAAAAGCTAAACAATAGTAAAAGAACAAAGAATTACATAAATACTTATTAAACTAACATCATCATCATTATTGCTATTAACCAATAACTTCTTAACTTTCCATCCTTCTAAGGAAAAGCAGCACCTCTGTAGTCTGCTAGACTGACAATAGTATTACCCATCTACTAAATTTCCACTACGGGTGTTGAGACACTGATTTATCATTGAACTTGTCACCATTAGATTTATAGAGTAAGAAAACACTGAGCATGAGGGATTCAATGGTGCTTATCATCTGTCTCAAATTACACAATGACATAATCAATAATAGGCAAAAGAGAAGGAGATGAGGTCAGACTTCAGAGGCAAACAGGGTTGAGTGACTTCCATTCTGTCACATCCTCTTAGCCTTCTCCCTGACTTGGCAGCAATCTGCCTTCCCTTTTTCCACTTTTGGATAACTATTACTTATGTATTCTCTTTTTGATTACTATTCCTCCTAGAAAGTAAGGCTGGAGACCATGCACAGCCTTCCCTCACTCAAATCAAAGTCCACTGCAAGGCATGTCATCATTTCTGTGATGTCATAGTCCTCTTCAAAAAGGACAAATGCAACCTGTGAGCAGCCTGAGCTGTCTGAATGGGGACCTAGCCAGTTGGGTAACTCAACTTGTCTTCTCCCTCTCTCTCTCCCTCTCCTTCTCCTCTCCAAAGGAAGGTAAATTTTGATGGCCAGAAGTTGCCAGTTAATTTGGAGTTTACGGGCTAGATTTTTATTTCTTTCTTTTTCTGTCTTTCTTTTCTCTTCCTTCCTCCCTTCCTCTCTCTCTCTCTCTCTCTCTCTCTCTCTCTCTCTCTCTCTCTCTCTCTCTCTCTCTCTCTCTCTTCCTCTCTCTCTTCCTCTATTTCTTTCTTTCCTTCCCTCCTTCCTTCCTTCCTTCCTTCCTTCCTTCCTTCCTTCCTTCCTTCCTTCCTTCCTTCCTTCCTTCCTTCTTTCCTTCTTTCTCTTTCTTTCTTTCCCTCTTTCTTTCTTTCTTTCTTTCTTTCTTTCTTTCTTTCTTTCTTTCTTTCTTTCTTTCTTTCTTTCTTTCTTTCTTTCTTTCTTTCACAAAACCTTAAATCCAGTCCACTCTGAAGCTGATAGATTGGACAACAATAGGTCCTTGCCCAAACTCCATCTTGGCTGTATTTGGGGCCCTCCTGGTTTAGAGTGAAGGTCAATGGTAACTGTTTCTCTTTGGAATAGCAATCCAGGGCGTCTTCCCCTCCCAGCTTGACTGTTTTTTTCTTTTTTTCTAGTTAAAGGGGCCATCCCTTGACTCACTTCTTAAGGAGGCCTATCCCCTGAATGGCTGTTACCTCACTCTAAGTGAGTAACTGCAAAGGCCTTAGCCTAAAAGGACCAAGGTCTTCCATTGCATCCTGGGCCATCTGCAGTCAGACTGATAAATATTTGGTCACTGGATCCAGATAGCTCTGGAGGAGAAAGTGAGGCTGGTGACCTTACACAATCCTCCCTCACTCAAATCAAAGTCAACTGCAAGTCATGTCATCTTTTGTGATGTCATTGTTCTCTTTGAAAATGAAGAATGAACACAACTACTCTTCACAGAT
This sequence comes from Notamacropus eugenii, assembly GCF_028372415.1. Taxonomy (NCBI): domain Eukaryota; kingdom Metazoa; phylum Chordata; class Mammalia; order Diprotodontia; family Macropodidae; genus Notamacropus; species Notamacropus eugenii. Next base: position 582,521,736 of record NC_092872.1, read on the forward strand.
ATATGTTTTTGACTCAGTAATTTATTTCCTCTTAGAATAGATAATTAGTTTGCAGGGAGCTGGAACCACTTAAAAGTACAGTGTCAACATTGAACATCAGTTTCCTCTGCAATGGAGGAGGGGAGCAAAGGGTATCCATCTAGGAAGAGCTAGGAGGGGCTACCATAAGCAGTAGTCTCTTACTATTTTGATTTGTTGTTATTAAATCGTTTCAGTCATGCCCAAATTTTTATCACCCCATTTGGGGTTTTATTAGCAAAGATAATGAGGAGATTTGCTAATTCCTTCTCCAGTTCATTTTACAAATGAGGAAAATGAGGCAAACAGGTTAAGTGACTTGCCCAGGTTCACACAGTTAGTAAATGTCTTAGGCCAGATTTTAAACACAGGAAGATGGGCTTTCCTGACTCTAATACCAGAACTCTATCCATTAAGCCACCTAGCTGATCCAATTCCAATGTGTACAACAGGCAGTTGGTGACTCATAGAAGCATTAGAATGGAACATAAAATGTGTCTGCCATTAAGAATTAATTGTTCCTATCAATTGTGGTGTGTGCTAGTGGATAGAGTGCTGGGCCTGAAATCAGAAAGACTCATCTTCCTGAGTTCAATTCTGACATCAGACACTAGATGTATGACCCTGGGCAAGTCACTTAATCCTGTTTGTCTCTGTTTCCCATCTATAAAATGAGCTGGAGAAAGAATGGCAAAACAATCTAGTATCTTTCCCAAAGAAGCTCCAAAAGGAATCATAAAGTATACGGACATGACTGAAAAAATGACTCAGCATCATCTGTGGCTCCCTAAAAGATTACTGACCTCTTGCTTCCTCTCAAAGACATACAATTTAAGTGGTCAACAAAGTATTAGGCTAAAGGAAAGAAAGTCTAACTCTGTAATTACTCAACATTGGAGGAGAACTGGAGGCTATAACAGGGCCTTCTCATTCTCTCTGAAATTACAGTATGTCACCTTGTCAACTAACATAAGGCTTATCATGTTCATTACAATTAATAGATCTTGAACTATATTCTGAATCATGCTATATTCCAGTAGATATTACAGGTATCAGCTTCACCTTGGATAGATACTATAGAAAAGAATGATACATTGGATATACAACTAATTAAACTGCCTATGAACTGATATCCAACTCTAAGATTCTACAGTCTAAAGGCTGATACCATATAAAAATGTAATGTCCAATTTCTTGGGCAGAACTAGTTCTCACAAAAAGATAAAGAGGGGAAAAAACTTGTTATACAACATGGGCAAACCATTGGCATCCCTATAAGGGGAAATGACACTTGTTAATCTTGAGAACTGTATATTCATTATGATATTTAAAAGGGATATACATCGATAGAGGAAGTGGGTATAAATTAAATGATGTGATGATAAAAATGTGATTAAAGGGTATGAAGGGATTGTAATGGGAGATGTGAAAAGGAGGAGGGAGAAAAAGGCAAATTACATCACAGGAAGAAGCACAAAAACATATTATAGTAGAGGGAAAGAGGGGAGGGAGATGAATACTGTTTGAGATTTACTTTCATCTGATTTGATCCAAGGAGGGAACAACAAACTCAGTTAAGTATAGTAATCTAACTAGCCCTATAAGCAATAGGAGGAGAAAGGGGAAATAAAAGGGAGGGGAGCTAAAAGGGAGAGAAGAAGTAGTAAGAGAAAAGGGAAGTAAAATGGAGGGGGCTGAAAGAAGGGAAGGAAGAGGGAGGGAGGCAGTGGTCAAAAATGAAAACTCTATTGCGAAGGGGAAGGGAAAAGGGAGAAGTAAAAGCATAAAAGGGGTGAAATATGGATGGAAAGACACAGTAATCATAACTGTGAATGTCAATGGGATGAACTCTCCCATAAAATGGAGACTGATAGCAGAATGGATTAAAAACTGTAATTCAACAATATGTTGTTTAGAAGAAATGCATTTGAGGGGGCGGAGCCAAGATGGCGAAGTAGAAAGACGCACACACACATAGCTCCGAACCCACAACCCATAGAATGGCTACAGGGAAGTAACTCACGGCGAATTCTGCACCCAGAGGCCATGGAACATTGGAGCGAGGGAGATTTCTGTTCCAGAGAGACCTGCAAACCTCTCGCGGGGGGTCCTTCGTGCTGCAGACTGGGCGCCGGGACTGGGACCTGAGTGCAGCCCGGCCGCGGCACCAAGAGGAAAAGATCCGAGCGGGCTTCAGGGACGGGATCTCCAGCGGCAGCACAAGTCCCTCCACCGACAGGTGACAGGGGTCGGTGAGAGAGTCTCTTTGGCGGGTCGAGAGGGGAGTGGGGTGCCCCCATAATTCAGGCTCCCCCGGGAGGTAGAAGCTGAGAGGCAGCTGCAGACCAGGGCTCCCCAAGCGGCGGGAGCCTGAATCCTTTGTGGAACATCTGTGCATAAACCCCCTGAGGGAACTGAGCCTGAGAGGCAGCCCTGCCCTGACCACCTGAACTTAATCTCACACTGAATAGCAGCCCTGCCCCCGCCAAAAGCCCTAAGGCTAGAAGCAGCATTTGAATCTCAGACCCCAAACACTGGCTGGGAGGATCAGGAGGCGAGGCGGGTGTGAGGAGAATATTCAGAGGTCAAGTCACTGGCTGGGAAAATGCCCAGAAAAGGGAAAAGAAATAAGACTATAGAAGGCTACTTTCTTGGTGAACAGACATTTCCTCCCTTCCTTTCTGAGGAGGAAGAACAATGCTTACCATCAGGCAAAGACACAGAAATCAAGGCTTCTGTGTCCCAGCCCACCCAATGGGCTCAGGCCATGGAAGAGCTCAAAAAGAATTTTGAAAATCAAGTTAGAGAGGTGGAGGAAAAGCTAGGAAGAGAAATGAGAGACATGAAGTCAAAGCATGAACAGCAGATCAGCTCCTTGCTAAAGGAGACCCAAAAAAATGTTGAAGAAAATAACACCTTGAAAACTAGCCTAACTCAATTTGCAAAAGAGGTTCAAAAAGCCAATGAGGAGAAGAATGCTTTCAAAAGCAGAATTAGCCAAATGGAAAAGGAGATTCAAAAGCTCACTGAAGAAAATAGTTCTTTCAAAATTAAAATGGAGTAGATGGAGGCTAAGGACTTTATGAGAAAGCAAGAAATCACAGAACAAAGCCAGAAGAATGGAAAAATGGAAGATAATGTGAAATATCTCATTGGAAAAACAACTGACCTGGAAAATAGATCCAGGAGAGACAATTTAAAAATTTTGGGACTACCTGAAAGCCATGATCAAAAGAAGAGCCTAGACATCATCTTCCATGAAATTATCAAGGAAAACTGCCCTGAGATTCTAGAACCAGAGGGCAAAATAAATATTCAAGGAATCCACAGAACACCGCCTGAAAGAGATCCAAAAAGAGAAACTCCTAGGAACATTGTGGCCAAATTCCAGAGTTCCCAGGTCAAGGAGAAAATATTGCAAGCAGCTAGAAAAAAACAATTCAAGTATTGTGGAAATACAATCAGGATAACACAAGATCTAGCAGCCTCTACATTAAGGGATCGAAGGGCATGGAATAGGATATTCCAGAAGTCAAAGGAACTAGGACTAAAACCAAGAATCACCTACCCAGCAAAACTGAGTATAATACTTCAGGGGAAAAAATGGTCTTTCAATGAAATAGAGGATTTTCAAGCATTCTTGATGAAAAGACCAGAGCTGAAAAGAAAATTTGACTTTCAAACACAAGAATGAAGAGAACCATGAAAAGGTGAACAGCAAAGAGAAGTCATAAGGGACTTACTAAAGTTGAACTGTTTACATTCCTACATGGAAAGACAATATTTGTAACTCTTGAAACATTTCAGTATCTGGGTACTGGGTGGGATTACACACACACACATGCACACACGCACACATACATAGAGACAGAGTGCACAGAGTGAATTGAAGAGGATGGGATCATATCTTAAAAAAAAAAAATGAAATCAAGCAGTGAGAGAGAAATATATTGGGAGGAGAAAGGGAGAAATTGAATGGGGCAAATTATCTCCCATAAAAGAGGCAAGCAAAAGACTCATTAGTAGAGGGATAAAGAGGGGAGGTGAGAGAAAAACATGAAGTCTACTCTCATCACATTCCACTAAAGGAAAGAATAAAATGCACACTCATTTTGGTAGGAAAACCTATCTCACAATACAGGAAAGTGGGGGATAAGGGGACAAGCAGGGTGGGGGGGATGATAGAAGGGAGGGCGTGGGGAGGAGAGTGCAATTCGAAGTCGACACTCATGGGGAGGGATAGGATCAAAAGAGAATAGAAGTAATGGGGGACAGGATAGGATGGAGGGAAATATAGTTAGTCCTATACAACACAACTATTATGGAAGTCATTTGCAAAACTATACAGATTTGGCCTATATTGAATTGCTTGCCTTCCAAAGGGAAGGGGTGGAGAGGGAGGGAGGTAAAGAAGTTGGAACTCAAAGTGTTAGGATCAACTGTAATGTTCTTGCCACTAGGAAATAAGAAATACAGGTAAAGTGGTATAGAAAGCTATCTGGCCCTACAGGACAAAAGAGAAGACGGAGACAAGGGCAGAGAGGGATGATAGAAGAGAGAGCAGATTGGTCATAGGGGCAATTAGAATGCTTGGTGTTTGGGGGGGAGGGGATAAAAGGGGAGAAAATTTGTAACCCAAAATTTTGTGAAAATGAATGTTAAAAGTTTAATAAATAAATTTAATTATAAAAAAAAAAGAAATGCATTTGAAACAGGGGCATACACACAGAGTAAAAGTAAAAGGTTGGAGCAGAATATATTATGCTTCAGCTGATGTGAAAAAAGAATGGTTAGCAATCTTAACGTCAGACAAGGCAAAAGCAGAAATAGATTTAATTAAAAGAGATAAGGAAGGAAACTATATCCTGCTAAAAGGTACTATAAACAACAAAGTGATATCATTACTAATCATATATGCTCCAAGTGGCATAACATCCAAATTCTTAGAAGAGAAGTTAAGGGAATTAGAGGAAGAAATAGACAGCAAAACTATACTTCTGGGGCACCTCAACCTCCCCCTCTCTGAACTTGATAAATCTAACCTCAAAATAAACAAGAAAGAAGTTAAGGAGGTGAATAAAACTCTGGATAAGGTAGATATGATAGATCTCTGGAGAAAACTGAGAGGGGATAGAAAGGAATATACATTTTTCTCAATGGTAAATGGCACATATACAAAAATTGACAATGTATTAGGGCATAAAAACCTCACAATCCAATGCAGAAAGGCAAAGATAGATATTTAATGCATCCTTCTCAGATCATAATGCAATAAAAATTATATGTAACAAAAGACCATGGAAAGATAGACCAAAAATTAATTGGAAACTAAATAATCTAATCCTAAAGAATGAATGGATTAAACAACAACTCATAGAAGCAATCAATAACTTCATTCAAGAGACTGACAATAATGAAAACTACCAAAACTTATGGGATCCTGCAAAAGCAGGTCATAAGAGAAGTTTTATATCTTTGAACACCTACATGAATAAAATAGAGAAAGAGGAGATCAATGAATTGAACATGCAGCTGAAAAAGGTAGAAAAAGAATGAATTGAAAAGCCCCAAGTAGATTCCAAATTAGAAATACTGAAAACCAAAGTTAAGATTAATAAAATTGAAATTAAGAAAATTATTCAACTAATAAATAAAACTAACAATTGGTTTTATGAAAAAAAATTTGACAAACCTTTGGTCAATTTGAAGTAAAAAAAGAAAGTAGAATACAAAATTACTAATATAAAAAATTAAAAGGATGAACTCACCTCCAATGAGGAGGAAATCAAAACAATAATTAGAAATTACTTTGCCAACTCTCTGCCCATAAATTTGATAATCTAAGTGAGATGGATTAATATTTTAAAAAAATAAAACTTCCCCAGATTAGCAGAAAAGGAAGCTGAATCCTTAAATAACCCAATCTCAGAAAAAGACATTGAACAAGACATTAATGAACTCCTTAGAAAAACGTCTGCAGGGTCAGATGGATTTACAAGTGAATTCTATCAAATATTTAAAGAATGATTAATTCCAATATTATATAGACTGTTTGGGAAAATTGGTGAAGAAGGAGTCCTACCAAATTCTTTTTATGATACAAATGTGGTTCTGATACATAAACAAGGAAGAGCCAAATCAGAGAATGAAAATTATAGATCAATTTCTCTATATAGAGAGAATATAGATGAAAAAATTTTAAATAAGATTAGCAAAAAGAATACAGCAATTTTTAACAAGAATAGTATGTTATAATCAAGTAGGATTTATACCAGGAACACAAGACTGATTCAACATTAGGAAATCTATCAGAATTATTGCTCATATCAACAACAAAACTGACAGAAACCTTATAATTATTTCAATAGATGCAAAAAAAGCGTTTTACAAAACACAGCACCTATTACTATTAAAAACACTGGAGAGTATAAGAATAAGTGGACCCTGCCATAAAATAATAAGTATCTACCTAAAACCATCAGCAAGCGTTATGTGTAATGGGCACAAGCTAGATGCATTTCCAATAAGATCAGGGGGGAAGCAAGGATGTCCATTATCACCCCTGTTATTCAATATGGTACTAGAAATGTTAGCTTTAGCAATAAGAGAAGAAAAAGAAATTGAAGGAATTAGAACAGCCAAAGAAGAAACTAAGTTATCACTCTTTGCAGATGACATGACAATATGCTTAGAGAATCCCAGAGAATCAAATAAAAAACTACTTGAAATAATAAACAACTTTGGCAAAGCTGCAGGTTACAAAATAAACCTACATAAACCATTTGCATTTCTATATACATATTACTAAGAAAGCCCAACAGCAAGAGATAGAAAGAGAAATCCAATTTAAAACTTCAGTAAACATTGCAAAATATCTGGGAGTCTACCTGCCAAAACAAACCCAGGGACTATATGAACACAATTACAAAACTCTTTTTGCACAAATAAAGTCCTTCTTGCACTTAATAATGTTCTCTATCTCTTGTTAGATCATAAATTTCTCCATTCTCCATAAATCTTACAAATACACCTTTCCTTGCTCCCCTAATTTGTTTACAGTATCAATGATTATCCCTAGATCATGTATGCATTTGGAGTTTATTCTTGTACATGGTGTCAGACACTGGTCTATGCCTAATTTTGACCCCACTATTATCCAGTTTGACCAGCAATTCTTGTCAGACATTGAGTTCTTATCCCAGAAGCTGCAGTCCTTGGGTTTATCAAACAGTAGATTGCTATATTCATTAACTACTGTGTCTTGAGTACTTAATATATGCATAGAAAAGCTTATGTGTTCTTTAATTTGTTAAAGAAATAAATAAAATAAAAAAACTAGCAGTCACTTAAATCCTAAATGTTCCTATTGGATCACCCTACACACAGATATTATTGCCATCCCCCACTGCTGTAACCTATGTCACACAGCAATAGGCTACATATTCAGAAGAAGCTGACGAATATTCCCTGAAATAAAAAATGCCTGTCAGTTGAGCTTATGGTTCTCTATGTCTTGGGGTGAGGTTGAAGAATTTTAAAACACCTGAAAATATTGCAAAACATCTCTTGTTAAGAAAAAACAAAGATGGAGTATTCAATCAAGAGAACAATTTTGGCATTCAAAAATGCAAGCTGAGTGCAATTTCTTTTTCTCTTCCAAGTTTTGACTGAGTGTCCTTTGTATAGCTTATTTCTAATGAGCCTAATGTGGGGCCTTCAAACTTTTCTTGCCTACCTTACTGTCCATGTTCACATTTCAAATTGTGTTAACAGGGATCCCCACATCAAGAGTCAGTAACTTCGTAGCCTTATCTGCCTCTGCCATAGCCTTGGTACACAAGTCCTTTCTCTTCTTATTGAAGCATGAGAGGAAGTTTTCTGAAAATGGAGAAAGCTGCAGTGGCTGGAGGAAACAGGCTGGAGACCCAAACCATGAAACATACGCCTCCTGTTGAATTAATAGATTGGTTATCACTCCAGCTTACAGCGAAAGTAAGAATAGAGGCTGGCCACCATAGGAAGCCATAAATTTTGGCCCAAACAATGTCCCCAACATATGTGGTCACACCATCTGGTATGATGCATTTAGAGACATTTTTGGAAAAGACCTTCATTTTCAAGGAATTACTGAGCTATTTCTCTTCCTTTCAAGAGGTGGAAAGTGCATGCATATAGCCTGCAGGAAAATCCAAGCTTTGAGTGGAACTACCTGGTGAATTGGAAGATTTCAAATCATCTGTCCTATCAAGGCTACACACTGTAGCATGGAAGAGTCAGATTTCTTCTGGTTTATGGTCAAGTAAACAGTGATATTGCTTTTCTGCCCTTTTTGCCCTTTTTGGCATTCATCCTGCTCATCTGCAACATGTATTTCACTTGTGTCCTGAACCTCACTGTTGGCCTGTTCCAGACTTTAAGAGGGATTCTGATTTTCTGCAGAGGCCTCCCCTGCTGAGCAGGTAGAGGTGCTGTGTGAGTGGGGTTTGGGTGTCATCTTGCCACCCCACACTTTCTCAAGTCTGGACTTCAGGGAAGAGTCATCTTTCTTCACTCTTGTCTCTGTGGCTTCCAATGCAACTTGGATGGAACAGAACCTGAGCTGGTGTTCTGAAACTACTGGGTGAAGGGAACCTTAGAATATGCATTTCTGGAAGCATAAGTTTCACTGTTTCTTTGGTGCCTTTTCTTTGGCCATTTTCGCACTTCCCAGGCTGTTGTTTGATGCATGATCTTTCGTTTTAAAAAAACTTTTATGTACTTAACTGAGGTTTTGAACTGTTTGTCTGAGCAGATACTTGAACCAGCCTGACTCTGCTGTGAGCAATATTTGACCCACTGACCACGGCCTTTCTCCCCTGGCTGTCATTCTGGTGTTTCCCATCCATTTTATGGTCAGTTTTCGGTTTTATCTTCACAGTATTTAACCCTTCCACTTCTTCCGTGTTGGCTAAAATCCTATTCAGGCCACTCCCTTGCAACGCCCCCCTCTTCTGATTCCACTGAATTTCTGGGCTCCTCCCTGTGGGGTCAATGACTTTTTGGAGGAGGCTGAGGTATTGATTGGGTATCCGTGTCCCCGATCAGTGCAGGGGGAGGATCAGGGGCTCCTTCTTGAAAGGGAGGAGGGCCTTTCCAAGCCCCCAGGCTTTCAGCCAGGCTGGGTTCTGGTGGCAGAATGGGAGAACGGCCATCAGGAGCTGCGCCAGGCAAGTCCCACCTGGTTTCTGTGGCTTCTCAGAACCATCTCCAGCAGGGCCCATGGCTTCCTATTGATCTCTGGATTCTCTTTGGGGAAAACTGCCCCAGGGATTGCATGGGGCCCAGGCTGCTTCTCCAGACCTGCGGCACATGGAAGGCTAGCGCACCCTGCCCTCTGCTGGACAGACCCTGAGAAAGCGTCTCCCCGCGGCGGAAGGACACGAGGACGGCGATCTCTGCGAAGGGACCCGCGCTCGGCGCCTCCGCGCCTCCGCGCCCGGGATTGGCTGAGCCGCGGTCTAGGCCCGGCCGCCCACGTGACCAGGCCCTGGGCCTCGTGCCGATGTTGGGGCTGAGGCGTTGGGGTGGGGGGCGCGGGTTGCTCGGGAGCCAGTTGGTTTCTTTCCGCCTGCGCCCCCGTGAGGGGCTCGTGTCCCCCTGAACTGTCGTTGCCTCCCCGTCCTCAGGGTGGCCGGGTTCCCCCGGTCCCGCCTTTCCCCAGGGGGAGGCAGCAGCGGCGGTGAGGCCCCAGGGCTTCAGTGGCTTCCGGCCCCAGGCGCGGCGTCGGTGCGGGCCTCGCCCCGCGGGGGGATGGGCGCCATCTCTGGCTGGGCCTCGCAGCGCCCCTCCCCCCACCGGGACGCCGCGGCCGCCATTTTCTCGGTGGCTTCTCCTCGTCCGCCCTCGAGGGAAGCCGCGGCGTCGGGCTGGCTGGGGCCTGTTCGGGTGTGGGCACACTGGGGTCTGTAGCCTCCCCCCTGCAGGGATCGAGCATCTTAAAGTGGGCTCGCGGGGCGTCCGCTGAGGGATCCCCGGCCTTCCCCGGAATGAATCTGGGGGCCTGCTTCTTGAGGGGCCCGGGAGAGCCCCTTGTCTAAGGGCCGCTTACAGCCACCGTAGGAGACCAGGAGATCCGAGTAGGCCGGGCTAGGAAACCCCAAGGCCAAGGGGGGGAGGGGCCCCAAGCCGGGGTGCCCCTGAGAGGGTGAGGAACTGACCTGCTGTCCCTGTTGTGGGGGGCTTGGTCTACCCTCCCCCCCCACCTGCAGCCTGACCCTTGAGCAGGGCCTGGGAGTGTAGCCGTGGTCCAGTGCATCCAGGCCACCCTCCCCAGCAGCTGCAAGCTGCCCCAGCCTCAGGGAACAGGAGACAGGGCCTCCTGGGCAGCCTTCCCCCAGGAGGGCATTGCTGGGGAGGCCCCCAGCTCCTAGGCAGTGCCCAGCTGGAAGGGAGAAGTAAGGAGCCAGCCAGCCTCTGCACTGGGTAAGCCCACCCTTCTGTCGGGAAGTCTTCTGTGGGATAACTGGTTTATCGTTTATGCTGTGGTATTTCTAAATGATGTGAGAAAATCTGAGCGACCATTGTGAGCCAGAAAGGGTGTTGGACAAAGCCTTGTTGCCTCTGGATTAGGCTTTCAGATCTACGCGGTAGAAAGTGAGATGATTTGACAGCTGTGAAAGCTGTCCTTTTGTCCACATGTTAATGAAGAGGTGAATGGTTTCAGTACAAAGTAATTGGGAAATACTATTGAAGTCACCTCAGTGGTCAGGAGTTTGTTTCACATTTCAAAGACCTAATATTGTTTCACCCTGGTACGTTTTGTACAAGTTCCGGAAAGTATGTGGTTTACTCTCAGTCCAGAGGAAATATGCTCATGTGGACGGGCAGATCAGCCCCTTGGTCCCCATGATTCCCCCTGTTTTATAAACTTGCCAGATCTTCTCTTCACTTGTGAGATTAAAGTCACTGATGAGCTATGCCTTATCTGAAAGGGAAATCTCATTTCATTTATGTTTGTTATTTCATCTGGAATTAAAACATGAGTAGGAATATATGCAGGCTATTCAAGACTCAAGTTAAAGATGTTCCCATTTCTTAAAGGGAGAGCGGTAAGGTATGTTTATGTGCATCTGAAGATGGTTAATAAGTGAACGGATTCTAGGGCAGACAGTGTTTCTTGAAATCTATTCTCCATATATGTCATTTGGGATGATTATATTTACACATCCCGAGTGCTTTATCGTTTGGTATTAAGAATGTTGAATTTAGAAAGAAAAGAATCTACTTAGTAGAAATACTAGCTCTGTCAAATTGTGATGAATCTCTTACTGTTACCAGTGAGAGGTTATAGCTAGTACTTTTCATCTAGGGTATATGATCCTTGAGAGCTGACCTCGACCGAAGCTCTGAAGATACGAAATTGCCATTCAAGACCTTATGGGACTGTTGAGTCCAGGTGCAGTCATCAAGGAATGCTATTGAGCCAGTGATGCATGGTGGTAAGTAACAGTGCTTTGGTGTATTCCATCAGTAAACTGCAGGGAGTGTCTTCATGGGAAAGGCTGAGAGAAGGACTATGTGCATGAGCCTAAGAAGGATTCTCCTTGACTCAGGTTCCCCAAAATGAGTATCCCAACCTACTTTCTTTAAGCCTGTCCCAATGAAGTGGCCATCTGTATAACTTGCCTGGAATCAACATGAAGTTAGGGAAGCACTGTTCCCTTACTGTATGGTGATGTCCCTGTTCTTTTACAGTAAATTCCTGTAATTAAGAAGTTTTGTAAGCACCATACTAAATCTGTTAAATAATAGATCGATATTGGAACATCCCCGAGTTACTGTAAAAGAAGCAAGTATAAAATTTGAAGCTATTTAGCCTAGCTCCTTATCCTTGACAGCCACCCAAGCTTTCCAGTAATTTATTGTAAAGTAGGGAAGCCCATTGTGTTTTATTCCAGCTTGGGTGGAGACAGATGCTTTTGTCTAGATCACCCAAGGCTGGGAGTGATCTGATCTCTTTTTTTACAAACTTGGGTTGAAATTAGCTCCATAGCTTGACAAAGTAGGGTTTTGATAAGGCATTGCTTTTAACATTAAGTGCAGGCAGGAAAATGGTAGCAATGTAAAGGAAAGTTGGATATTCTGAGTAATGGGTTTGAAAGATTTCAGAAAGAGATATAAATGTCTGATTGGAACTATGGAAGGCACATAAGGTTTGAGGACAAATGGTGGACATACAAGTCCCTCCTGTCCCTGGATAGCTGTTGTGGGTACCAGTGTGCCAGTTTCAGATGGTTGAAGCATGTTGAGAGTGTGAGGAGGTTATTTTAAAAAGAAAAGTTGAGAATGAAAATTATAAAGCTTGATTTGAAAGTTAGTAGACAAGGGAATAGAAAACTAGGAGGAATCAAAACAGAGCATGGCACATGTTTCAAGCCCCTCCTGTTCACAGCTAAGAAGGGAGAGTCTGCACTCTTGTTAACACATGCAGTGTTTGTATCGATAATTCAGAGCATTTGAGACATTTGTGAACATCCTGGCAGAGGCCCAGTGGATGAAGAAAATATCCTTTGGATCACGGAGCTGCGGTTTCTGGTTTTTAACCTTCACCTTTTAACTCTCCTGTCCCCTTTCCTGACCACCTCTTCCCCCCCAGCCCTTCTGATTTTGACTTGTTGCTTTTGTTGGTCAGACCTTGCCTTGTGAACCTTCTAACCAAGTTTGTGTCACCCAGGCTAAACTCAATCACGTTTCAGATGGCTTTGTTGGAAGGATACCAGCCAATATCCACTCACTCCTCACCCCCTCCACTTAGCTGAGGCTCCATTCTAGTGAACTCCCCCCATCCCTTTTCCCCCCACCCTCTTCCCCCTACCCCCACCCCTGCAAATGAGACAGGGACAGCTCTACACCCATTGTCAGCCTGAAGTAGTTCTAGAAGATGAGACCTCCGCCCATGTCCCCAAATGAATTTGGCTCCCACTATTTAAGGGGGGATTGATGAGGAATGTGTGACCCTTTCCCTTTTTCACAAATGAACTTGGGTGCTTACTTCTTGAGGGGATGATGAGTACCTCCTAAAGCCAGTTTAGGAAACAATGACACTAAAGTAGACTGGTCTATGAAATAAAAAAAACAAAACAAAACAAAAAACAACTAAGGAGGAATCTTAAACCCCTCAAAATTGAACTGAACTATGGAAGAAAGATAATGTGAGGAAATCAGTACTACTCTCTTAACTCTACCTCATCTTCTCACTGCAGGTTTTACTCTATAATAGTGCCTAGCCTCTTCTGGCTTATGGGCATCGCCCTTTAGTCAGGGGTGTGTGTGTCCCCATTAATTGGACATCTCCCTTAATCAGGACTTATCACCCTTAAGTGGCCATCTCTCTTGAGAGGGCCCACTCCTTTGGGGTTCTTCAAACACCCCACCCCTTAAGCTTGGGTCTCCCTTCAGCTGTGTCTCCATTAAGGTGTGGAGGAGCCTGCTTGGTGTATTACCTGCAATAAATACCTTTGATTGGGAGATAGCCTGAGAGAATTCTTTCCAGATAACCTTGTACCCTGACACTTCAGGCTGTCCCTGAACATCATCACATCTGGCACCCAGTGGATTTGTCTCTGCCTCAGGCCCTCTTTCAGTCAAGGTAAGCCCAGTACCCCAGTCTGGCTGGAGGTAGTTTGGAGTCTCAGTACCCCATTTTCCGGTTCTTGCTAAGTGAGGGGTAATCTGCTTGAGAACCCTGAGTTGTTCTCATCCCAATGGGACACTGGGAGAGGTAGGGAGGTGGGCCTCTGTGCCTGGTTTGGGTCTCTGTACCTGGTTTTGTGGCCTCTGCACCTTGTGGTAGTTCTTTGTGCCCCATTTGTAGGTTCTCTCAAATGGGGATTGCCCTGCTTGAGACCTCTGTGTTTTTTCCTCTCATGTGGGAAATCACGTGGAGGCAGTGGCATAAAGGGAAAGTAATTTATTTGGGACTTAAGAGCAACAAGGGATCTCCTCTGATAGCATTAGACTTCCCCCTAGTTTGTCTCCAGAAAAATGAGGACAGATTGCCTTAGGTGAAGTTTATTTGAGTAGAAGTTAAAAAAAAAAGTGGTCCTCGCTCAAGCCTGGTTGAGGCTGCAGGAATGATTTCTACGGATATTTGAGATTAGAGTATGATAGTTATAGGAATGTATGCTTTCTCCATTTGCCCTTTCTCCTCTTCACTAAGGAAAATCCTCCAAACTTAAAGAATTAATTAGGCTCCACTGAAAATGCACTCTTCAATTCATAGGAAATGTTAAAGAAAATATTTGCCAGTTATCTGGCACTAGTGTTACCAAGTAAAATAACCTTACTTACCTCATGTGACTTACTGTCTCAGTCAAAGTCCCAGCTTCTAGGAACTCCATTGCAACCCAGAGTTCATCACCAACAAGACAAGTGTTGTACAGTGAAACACATTGTCCTGCTGATAATCCCTCCTTCTCAAAACCTCTACAAAAGAAAAGGAAGTTAGTTGTCAAGGCTCTTAGTTGTCAAGAGGTGGCCTGGAACAATCAGCATGCTTTTGGATCCAGGACCAAGAAGCCTTGGGTTAAAATCCTGCCTCTCACATCAACTAGCTTTGTTACCTTGGGTCAAGTTACAAAATCTCTCAGTATATGATGAGATTCCCTAGGAGTTCTCCACTGAGTTATAAATGGGAACCCCTGGAGTCAATACTGACCCACTCACAACTGCTTCATGTATTTGTTAGCATGGGAAATTGAAATCGTAGGTTTTCCTCTGGAGACAGTTTGTCTCACTATTAGACTTTTTAAAATCTTATGAATGTGTAAGGGTGGGACTCTATTCTCCTCACCCTAATCATTCAATCTACACAATAAAGTGTGAGTATTAAGGAATTTGGTTTAAAAGCATCCACCCATTATTAGGTAAATAAGTCTTTAATCAATTTGAAAGTGCCCTAGGATTGGGGCCAATTGGGGCCAAAGGTGGAAGATGTCACAAGGGAAATAATTTGGTTTTGGTTATAAGATGAAGTCATATCATTAAACTTCTTGGACTGTTTATCGAAATTTATTTGGACTGGTTACAAAAATAGCACTGTTAAACAATACTATATCAGGCAAGTGGTGAAATGATTGTTCCCCAGAGAAATTGGGGGTGGTCATTGAGCACATCAGTGCTATGGAAACAGAATTCTTAGAGAATCAAATATGTTTCCATAGATTTTTATAAGGTAAGACTAATGTATTTATCTTTATGGGTTTCTATAATTTTATAGCTTCTGATACTTGATCAGTTAGTCTCCAACAATTTTTTTGAGAAAGTTCTCAAAAGAGAAGGGTAAGGAGGTCACTAGCTTCTGGGAGTTGGGCAATGTAGTTTTTAGAATTATAATTATTGCTATTAATCAGTATTTTCAGTCATAGTGACATACCTCTAGATGGGGCATTGATAAGGATGACTTAAGGTGACATATTGATTGTGAAGACACTGTAGCTGATGGAAAAAAAATTAATTAATTAACCAGTGACCTCTAAACACTAAATAAATTTACTTGGCAGGAATTTATCTGCCAAAGAACTACCTTCTTGAAACTTCATGAAAACCCAGAGCTCATCATCAATAATTTCCCATTAGAGAGGACAAGTGACTTTCCTGCTAAGGAATCTCAGTTTTCTCATTGGTAAAGAAGAGTATTCTTTCATTGAATTATAAAGTTTAGAACTGCAAGAAACCTTAGAGCATATCTAGTCTGGCCCCTTGATTTTGTTGATGAGAAAATGAAGTGAGACAGGAAAAAACAAACCACTCAAAATCACCAGGTACTGAAAGCAGCAAAGCCAGGATCAGACAATCTTAGTTTGAATCCTGATTTTGCTGCTTTACTGCCTGAGTGACCTAGGACAAAGCCCTTAACTTCTCTGGGCTTCAGTTTCCTCTGTAAAACAAAGAGGATGGATTAGATGGTCAGAGGACTCTTCTAGATCAAAATCTATGGTACTATACACATGTCTCATCTAGTGCTCCAAATGCTCTCCTTGCCTGATACTTCACCATGAGACATGGGTGAGATGATGCCTACATTCTTTGTGCTCCCCAGACATTGATGCCTGAAGATGATTTAGGATATTGATTCCTCACCTCCCCTTTTCTCGCTACATTTAACACAGCTTCAAACCTTGGTCAACCAGAACATCAGATGTTCACAGGGATCTCCTACTAGTGGACCAGTCTCTCAAAATACATATTGCAGGGCTAATCATCATTTCACCAAATAACAGAAAAGTACTTAGGGCCCATGATTTACCTCATTAAAAGGCATCTCAGGCCTCTATTGTTCCCTGGGATCCATTTTCTTTATGAGGACTTCTTTTCCTGTGTCCACCATTGTGGTATGATAGCCCACTATTGTGTTTGAACCTTCTCTGATGCAAATAAAATTTTGGAGGAATTCCTGAGCGTCACCAGGGCTAATAACAAGCTGCAAGGCTGCCCTGACCTCTTCATGGGACACCCTATAAGGCTGCTGTTTTGTGGTTGAACCCAAAGTAGATAAGCGCATGAGCTGGTCTGGGGACCAGCCTAGTGGTAGTGAGCAGCCTTGTGATACCTACTTGATGAGCAGTTGTCATTGCTCTGAGTTTCAAAGAGTATGACTAGGCCCTGAGGGTAAGACAGAGTTGTGGTGACAGCCACCTCTGCAAGATCATCATTCACTTTAATCAATTAATGATAATCATCATTGGTAGTCTTCATATTAATAAAAGCTTCTCAGTTCATAACACTGGTTGAATGACGATTGTGTGCAGAACATCATTATTCTATTTTGTTTTTTTATTTATTTTCAGTGCTTTACAATCACTATCATATAAATTACATTTTTTCCCCTGCCTCCTGCCTCCCTTCCCAATACAGCATACAATTTTATATAGGTTCTACACATACATTCCTATGAAATACATTTTCACCATAGTCACATTTTAAAGAAGAATAAAAATGAATGGGAGAAATTATATAACAAACCAAACCATAATGGAAAAGAAAATGATCTGCTACATTCTGCCATTGAATTCCATAGTTTTTTCTCTGCATGTGGAAGGCATTTTGATTTAAAAGACCATTGAGAATTTTTAAGTCCTTGCATTGCAATAAAGTTCTAAGTCTACCATAAAAAATCTTTGCACAGTGGGGTTGTTGCTGTATAGAAAGTTCTCTTGGTTCTGCTCTTTTTGCTCAGTATCAGACATACAAATCTTTCTAGGTCTCTCCTAAGTCTTCCTGTAAATTATTTCTTACATCGCAATAGTATTCCATTACATGCATATACCATAATACATTCAGTCATTCCCCAGTTAATGGACATCGCCTTGATTTCCCGTCTTTGGCCACCACAAAGAGTACTACTCAAAATATTTTTGTACATGTGGGACCCTTTCCCATTTTTATGTTCTCTTGGGGATACAGTCTTAGAAGTGGTATTGCTGGGTCAAAGGGTATGCATAGTTTTGTAGCCCTTTGGGCATTGTTCCAAATTGCTCTCCAGAATGGCTGAACAGCCTTATACTGGGCCTAGAGTGGGCAAAAAATGAAGTACGAGAATTCTGTCTTTGGTATCCCCAAGTCTGGAATTTTAGTCTCCTTGCCACTCATACATATACCCAATGCCTTAAAGTTGTCTTCCTTTCCTCCTATCAAAATCTAATCTCAGGATTAGTGATTTACTCCTTATTACTATACCTTATATCATTAGTCATTTATACCTGAGTATAAAGTTCACTAAATATGTTCCCTCTCCTTTTATATTGACATTTTAGGCCTTGTCTCTTTGAAATAAAAGGCTTTGTACTGCTAGAGGAATTGAATGCATCAGGGGGGCAGGTGAGGGAGTACTAAAGAGGAGATGGTTCTTCTCAGTGCCCCAGAAATCAAAATATATAAGTAGCTGTCAGCAATGCCTTCCCACAAACTAGGCTGTGGAAATGCTGCCTCATGCTGTCTGATTTCTTTCAGAGATGCTCTTTGAGTAGGCTGTTCTCAGATAGAACTAGAGCCTTCAGGCTACCCCTGGCTGTTAAGAAGTCTGTACTTTTTTATTGTAACTGGCCTGAGGAAGGCCCTATTCTTCCCCTCTGTGTCTCCTCCCTTATCAAAATTTATCTGTGTTCTTATTTATTCTGTACATCATTATGTGATTCCTAGAAAACTATAAATTTCTTTTGAAGATGGAACCCCTTCATCTTAGAATTTATGATAAAGGAGAGGAACACTGGACAAATCTAATGTGACTTAGATTTTTGGAAGACCAGATTTCACAGCACTCAGAGAAAGATAGGTGGGATCTCCTGGACCTAAGTTCTATAGAAGTCAGCCCAGGAAGGATTGCAAACACTTAAACAATTTTGGTAAACAAAGAATAATAATTCAGACAAGAGAAAAATAGAACCCAAAGAAGATCTATAGGAACTTATTAACCAATTTAGAATTTAAAGGAATATTTAGAAGGTGTAAGTAGGAATATTGCCTACCACATTTGGGAAAAAAGGAGGAGAGCTGGAGGAAATAACACTATTCAGAAAAACCAAAGAGAGATAAGGAAGAGATGTTTAGTTTCTCTTTTACTTTTATGCTTCTTTGAAAAGAATTATACTTAATAGTCCATAGATATTTCATAAAGAACTATCAACTAAACTCTTTAACTCATCAGGTTTCATGGCAGACCTATGATACTTCAAGTTGTCTTTCTCTTTTCTACTCATGTTTTCCCCTAGTTATTGAAAGATCAGTGACAGTGGCTGATCAGCAAGAGCAGGTAATGAACTCTCTTCCAATTTTCTTTTCTCTTTCTAATCCTAAGTTCATAGTTTTAGAGTTGGAAGTGACCTCAGAGATCATCTAGTCCCAAGTTGGTAGGTAGGTTAAACAGTGGGTTGGAATGCTGCACTTGGAGTCAGAAAGATCTGAGTTCAAATCCTGCCTCAGAGTTTTACTAGCTGTGTCACCCTGTGCAAGTTCACTTACCTACCCTCAGCCTCACTTTCCTCATATGTTAAAGAGAACAGTAATATTACTTTCCTCACAGGATTCTAGTGGGGATTGAACAAGGTAGTTTTTGCACAGTCCTTTGCAAACCTGAAAGTGTTGTATAAATTCTGGCTATTATTATTAATATCATCACCATCATCATTAGTAGCAGTAGGGGTAACTCTTGGTTTAAATTATTTGTCTCTGAGTAGTCCTATGCAGCAGATGCAAAAATAGTGACCCTGACAGAGGGTGATACCACTGTTTGTATTCATTTTCTGTGTTTTATCAAGTCCTTGCTTAACTCTTACATGCATATCTCTTAAATATTCAAACTGGTTGGTGAGGTCCTTGCATATCCAAAAAATCCCATTGAACCATTTCCATTTCTGGAATGATTTCTCTTTTTGAACAGTTTTATTCTTCAGAACATCTCATTATTCCTTGACTGACTTCCCCTACAACAAAATGGTAAAAAAAGATAGTTTTTAGAGATGATAGAATGACTACTGAGGGCTCACATTAAAAGATGCTACCCATGTCCTGACAGGGAGGTGATGGACTCTTGGGGTACATGAGACTTATGTCTGCCTGTCTGTCTCTCTCTGTCTCCTTCCACACATATATATGATATAGAGTACATAAAATTTATCCATGAAAATATGAAGAAACCAATGGAGAGAACTATCATTCTACATCTGCTTCTTACCATCAAGGAGAAATTTAGAAGAGAGAGAGAAGTGTTTGGGGAAAAATTAACAAGTTCTGCTTTAGAAAGAGTCAGATGTCTGCACAGGGCATCCAATTAAAAATGTCCAACAGGCAGTTCTCGATGTATGACTGGAGGTCAGGATAGAAACAAGGGCTTGATATCAAGATCCAGGAAACTCTGCCTAGAGGGGGTAACTGTTTCCAGGAGAATTGATCAGGTCATGAAGTAAAAGGGTACAGAGAAGAAAGAGAAATGTGTCTAGGATAGAGCCTTGGGGGTAGAACAATAATCAATGAGTATGGTATGGATGAAGATATAATGAAGGAGAGATTGCAGACTGGTCGGAAAGATAAGAGGATGTGGACTTGTCTTCTGGGAACCAATATGGTGGACAATTGGAGTTTTCCTGTGGTGATATTTTCTGAATTTTTAGGGGTCTGGAAGGGAGATTCAGAGCAACTTACTGCTTATTCCACCATTCCTTGACTCACTTCTTAAAGAGGTCTGACATTAACTGAATGGGTATTACCCTACTCAAAGTGAGAAAGTGAGAAAGCCTTAGACTAAAATTAAATACAAGCAGACAAATGAAATCTTAAGTCAAGTGGAATCACCACTATATCACAATAGCTTCATGGCAGCAAGTTGGATGGGTGGCAGATTCATTGTGTGGGCCATCAGGCTGTGCCACTGCACAGGGAGTCCCTTGTATTTTCCCTTTTGGAAAAAAAAATTCTGTGCTCAGAATTCACTGGACTGGAGATTTCAAGCCTCTTGGAAAACCCTAGAATAGTTGGGCAAAGGAGAAGCCATTGTTTCTCACCATCATACACCATAAAGCAAAGGCCATTTGTTAACCCTTATTATATTATGTCCAGCTAGTAAATCCTGCAATGGTTGTACCCCTAAAGTATCCAGGGACGTAGGTAGGCTGTGAAATAAGAGAAGTTTTTTCTCTGGGGACCTTTTTTCAATTCATCTTTGTAATTGCATACCTCCCACCTATGTGCTCCACACCTCTCTGTTCTCTCCTAAACTTCTCAGGGCCACTTGTAAACAGTATTCCACCTAAGCCTCCTTTCTGTTACATCCTAGATCTTCCTTGCCTGTCCTTCTGTCTTGGTACTTATGTGATAAGCTAATTTCTACTGAGGTATTCATGTCAGGTAGAGTCTGAATTGCTCGTTCTTTGTGACAACACACCACAGATAGCACAAAAGGCTTTGAAAGATGCCTTCACCTGACTCATTTTGTGAAATTCAGACATTATACTTGAGAAGCTGGGTACTTTGGCCAAAGGGGGTTTGTTTACCTCTCCAGGACTAGCAAGTTGGCAGCTGCCTATTCTACTTAGCAAGAGAACATGTGATATTTTGATAATCAGATCGTCGTCAATTCAGCCAATGTTTACACAGTTTGTAATTCCTACATGCAAAGCACCAAGAGAATGACACCCACATGAAGGACCCAGGCCTGGCCCCAGTCTAAGAGGAGCATGGCATGTACACAAACAGTAAAATACGAGAACAAAATGGAATGGGATTGGATAGAGAGAGATTAACTAACTCTTGAAGGAGGAGGTAGTACCTGATTTGGATCTCAAAGGAAAAAAGCATTTCCATAGTAATACTCACAGTAATAAGAGTTGTTACATATACAACTAGCAATAACTATGATCAATAATATTTGTATAGCATTCTACATTATCACATGTTTTCCTCATAAAAACCCTATGAGATACATACTGTGATTATTGTTCCCATTTGCTATATGAGTAAATGAAGGGAGAAGCGAAAAAATGACTTGTCCAAGGGATAAACGATGTAGGAAAGAACTTTCAAAGGCCTG
This sequence comes from Notamacropus eugenii, assembly GCF_028372415.1. NCBI lineage: Eukaryota > Metazoa > Chordata > Mammalia > Diprotodontia > Macropodidae > Notamacropus > Notamacropus eugenii. The sequence continues at coordinate 582,543,313 of NC_092872.1, forward strand.
GTAAGTTACACATACCACTTTAACTAATACAGTGGTTATCTGACGTCAAAGTACTATAAATTATCAAAAATATAATACAGAAAATTACAAATTCATTGCAAAATACATTACAGTGCTACAGTCAGATCAAAAAAGTGCTCTTTACCTTTTGCCAGGAAAGTATTGTTCCAGAATAGAAATTGGAGCAAACTCTTGTGGCTTATCCTGCAGATGTGCTATGTGTTACTACCTTTTGAAAAAATGGTTTATACAGAGACTTATAGGTGTGCTCATGAAGAGCTCAAAAAATAATGGAAATAACAGGCTGTTTGTACTTCTCCATGGATTTTAGGCCCTCTCCCAAATCACTTGTGAGAAATCTTCCTCTAGCCATGGGGCCCCGCCCTTTAGCAGTGCCTATATTGTCTCATGAGTGGTACAACAATGCAAGCAGGTGGGCCTGCCAGTTTCAAGAATGGATGTCTGATGAGTTCTTGTGCTGTTGCTCTCTGGGAGGGGTCCCTCACCAATATGAAGTCAAGGAACCCCTGAAGCACTAAGGAAACCTGTAATATCACACAGATACCATGAATAAGATAATTTAAATCATAATTCCAACAAAAACTGACCTTTTACAAAGTTCTTTTTGGCTAAAAACAAACCAAAAACCCCCATTACCTACATTATATAAAGTGATTTCAGACAACAACCTTGGGAGATGGATAATCAAATGATTACTATCTCCATTTTATGAATAAGCAAACTGAGAATGAGAAGGGATAAACTGTCAGACCAAGACCACATCACTTGTAATTTCCAGAGCAAGCATTCTAATTTATGATTTTCTACTCTCTTAAGATGAGTATTTCTTTTCTTTATACTATACTGGTTTTTCAGAGATATTTATCAGAGTTCTATCACTTTGTTTCTTATGTAGCCTAAATAAATTATGTAGCATAATCCTAATGGGAACATGGAAGCATTTCATGCTTTCCATTACTAGGAATAAGTAGGATCAATTTTAGGAAAAAAATAGGGTATTTTATAATAGCAATACACACTCACATATGCTCTCACACACAGCAACTTAAAGGTGTATCCATACTCCAGATAGAGGCTGAACTACAAAATCTCTAAAACCCCATCAGAGATTCTAGGATTTTTTAGTAATCAGTAGATCAGTTAAAGTTGAAATAAATAGAATAGTTAATAACTGCTTACATGCAATATCCTTGGTCTCAGAATGTCAAGATGTCATATTAATTATCACTTTTTGGATCTTTAATAAATCATACAAATCCTCACCATGTGTAAGTCCTTCAGTGTTGGAGATAAGTTATCACAGATCCTAGACATTTACAGGGGTGGATGTTTATTGAAGGAAGGAAGTTCTCCATCTATAATTTCTGTGACTATAATTTCAAGTGACCACATATCCACCTGTTTTATAAAGTTCATAGATTAACATTTGGGGGAAATAGTCACTATGGAGTACATATTTTGCCTAAGGAAATCAAGTAATTAACAAATGATTTACTCAATATTAACTGAAGAGAGAGATTTTTGAAAGCAAATATCCCTAGACTCTGGTTTCATTTAAGTTATGTTTATTAAAAAAAATCTAATTTCTCATTCTCATAGAGGGTTCTGGTTGGCCTTGTATGGAAGTAGAGTTCATCAATAATATTCTAAAAAAGCAATGTATATATCACTTTTCAAACATTTGTTGCTTCCATTTGAACTTTTTATTTTACCACCTACAACTGCCTGATAGGTCCAGAGAGTAAGTCTTCAAAAGATAAGAAGAGGTTGTCAAAATAACAACATGATAAAAATTCTCTACTGAAGAAAAACTGTATTTAAAATACTTTATGTAAACATGAAACAATAGGATACTGATACCTGATTACTATTAGTAGACTGAATGTAAATTTAAAATAGTATCACATTCTAAAGAATACATTTCTGACACGTAATCATTTGCTTTAGACATCAAGAGAGGAAAAGATAATTTTCAAAAGAGGACATACAAAATTATAAATTGTTCCTTGGGAAATCTTTCTTACTATCAAAGAGATGTACATTAAAAAGAACTTTGTGGTACCACCTCATCATCACCAACCTAGCAAAAATAATTGAGAATATCAGAACTCATTGCTGGCAAGACTGTGGAGTACTAGTCATTGTGGATGGAATTATAAAAGTGCCAAATCATTTTGGAGAGCAATATGGCTAGACACTTTAAATGTTAAAAAAGCAGTAAGTCCCTCTTATCAAATAATCCCGTTGTTAAGATTTTCACATCAGCATTATGTGTAATTACCAAGACTGAGAAACAATGTCAATGCTGAACAACTGGGGAAATTGCAGTCCATTATCTTAATAGGAGAGATAACATGGTATATTATAGCAGGTAGTGAATGTTCTTAAGAGTAAGAGAGTCCTGGGATCAAGTCCCATCTCAGTCATAACCTAGATATGGGTCTTTGGGCAGTTCCCTTAAAGGCTCAGTGCCCCAGGAAACTGTTCAAAAGTACACAGGTCTATAGTCGTAGAGAGAGTTTCTTCACTGGAGGTTCCCATACAAATAAAATGAAAGTAATAGACCCTTCCCCTACTGTCCCTGCCAAGTTATAAAGAAAATTTACTTGTCTGTATTGTTAAAAATTAAATTTTTATTACAAGTTGTTAACAACAATGGAAGCTTAAAAAACAGCAAAGAAATTTAGCTCTTCTGGAAAATATTTCCATTTTAGGAAACTTTTAGTTCTACATTGTCTTTAAAAAGAATATACAGCAGTTGCCTTAATAAATTCAGATTCAAGATACAGGGAGAAGAATAGTAGATTTCTGGTTTAGGAACAGGAAGTCTGAACAGTGGGAATGAAGTAACCACACTATCAATTTCCAGTTATACTGGCACATTGTATCTGCTGGATGTATTGCTGTTATAACCTATACAGTTACCTGCATTTATAGTTTCTGTCTCAGGTCCAAGGTGAAAAAAAGTTGAATGGAATAAACAATCGAAGTTTCCTCAAGCTACCATGTTACATATACATACTTAGGTTTCACTCAAGTTTTCTCAGTTCATTGGTTTTTGACACATCTGTATATTTAGTCTACAGGTATGCAATGTGGCTAATTCCCCAACACATAAATATATAGGATCTTATATATTATAATAGTTGATGATTTGTTTACAGTAGACTCTTTTGGAAACTGGACAACTTTAAAATAAAATTTAATAACTGTGATAGAGAATTTTTATCCTTTCAGAGTATATTGAACATAATTCAAATTCAGTTATGACGCTAGGAAAATAGATTTAAACTCATTAGCAATTTTAGAGACTGATTCTCTGTCTCCCCTTATACCTCCTCCCCCTCCATTTGGAAGAGGAGAGAACTGAAGTACAGAGATGTTAAGGGTTAAGTGAATTAACCAGGGGTGTACAACTAATGAATGCTTGAAGAAGAATTGAACCCAGTTCCCCCTGACTACAGTTCTAGTGCTCTGTCAATTATACTATGTTGACTTTTTAAACAAAATAAATGACATAACTGGATAGTAATGCGTTTTTTTTTTTGGAATCTACAAAAAAAAATGAGAAAGGTGATTGTAGATGAAACTAGTGCCAATCACTTTCCTTCTGTGTCTCTGAAGAAATTATTGGGTATGTGTCTCTGTGTGTGTGCATGTGTATACAAATATATATGTGTTTGTGAATTAATATTCACGTATATTTACCCATATAATGTAAACAAGCATGTATATATACCTATAATATACATATATTCATGTCTTGTGTACATGTCTGTGTGTGTGTATATGATTTATTGAGCTGTCCCAGTCTTGCTTGCCTTATGACATGCACAAATGCTTTCATGTATTTCATAGTTGAAGACAGCATGGCTTTTTTCCCTTACCTCTGTTACATCAGGTAGTCTAACAAATGACCTCTGGTGCCATCCAGAAGGGAGTGCCATCCAGAAGGGAGTGCCAAGCAGTGCTTTCCTCTTTGGGACTTCTTTGGAAACTTAGACACAGAACTCAGAATCAGATAACTTCGTCTGGACAAAGAAGAGATGCAACAGCATGACACCATTGACTGCATTTTTTGGTGTTCCATATAGATATTAATGGAACAAGATCAAAAATTAAAAATTAAATGATGTGTCATTTGCTGTATTTTAGCAGATCACGTATTCAGTACTTTAACAAATAATATTTTAACCTGCCATACTATGCCTAGCACAGTGCTAACTGTTCAGCATATATCTGATTTTCTTTTAGTGATGTCTTCAATGCATTTTACAAATGTATAGTGTATATACGTGTTATATATATATATATGTATATATATATACATATACACACACACAAATTTATGTATGCTGATTTTCTTTTAAAATGATGTTCTCAACTGTACAATTTTATGTAGAATGGGAAAATAAAAGCAAGATTATTGGATGCTTTACAGACAGAAACTCATCATCTAATGTTTTTACATATAATTCCATTAGTAAATATTTTTTAAGCTCCTACTGTGTGCAGGAACTTTGGTAAGGGCTGGCAATGCTAAGAAAGTTAAACAGAGCTATGGGTTCATGTCCTTGACACTGGATCTGTGTGAGCACAGGCAAATCTCTTAATCTCTCAGTGTTCCTGAGTCAGTCTCTGTGAAGAATCTGTGAACCATCTTTTCATTTACCTACAAGTTCATTTTGCCTTCTGTTCTCAGTTGTAGAAAGAATATAAGATTTATATTCATTTTTTCCATTCCAGACCAAGTCCAGACCATGTCCAGTGACTGGACAATCTCTCAACGTGATTTTTCTAAAGCAAAGGAAGGTCTTGACTATGTCACCTCTGTACTCAGTACAACTATAGTATTTCTGTGTTGCCTCCAGGATCAAAGATAAAAATCCTCTTTTTGGCATTCAAAACTCTTTAAAACCTGGCCTTTTCCTCCCTTTCCAGTCTTCCTCCCTCACATATTGTATGATCCTCCTAGGCCATCTCCAGCCATCCTGATGAATGTCAGGCCACTGGACCCAGATGACTCAAGAGGGGAAACTGAGGTTGGTGACCTTGCATAGCCCTCCCTTACTCAAATCAAAGTCAATTGCAAGTTTTGTCATCATCTTGATGTCATGGTCCTCTTCGAGAACAAAGACAAACACAGCAATAACAACACATCTCTTTGCATTTTTATTAAATTTTTTGGTACAGTTATCTGTATCATCTGGTCTAGTCGGTATGGGAGATGCCCTCTGACTTTGAGATTCTGTGATTCTAGAACCCTTCGTGATATGGTTGCTAAAGATAGCTGTCCTGGATTTCAGGCTTCCTTACACTATCCTAGTTATTTAAAATAGAGTTGTAGAAAAGAAAGCATTGACCTCAAAGGGTCAGCATGGCTTCATGTTGATCAGTTGAACCTCATGGTAATGAATGGGATTAACATAATTTTTAATGCTGACTGCAGATCAGAGGAATGCTGTTGGCTTCCATTGTATCAAAACTTTTGACAAAGTCTCTTGATATCCCTGTGGAGAAGATGGACTGATAGGGGCTAGATCAAAGTACACTTCGTTGAATTTAGAATTTCTTGAATAATTAATTTTCAGTTTGGTATTTCAATAGATTAAGAAAAGAAATATCAGAAAAATAAAAAGATTTTAAGTCCGCACATATCTCAGAAGTTTAATGAATTTGTAAATCTTAGGTAAAACTGGGATAGTGGCAACATAAATATAATATAAATAAATATAAACATTAAATAAATCTATACTGTTCCCAGTCACTGTATTATCTCTTTACTGTCATCCTTTTATTTAGAGCTGTACTTGATCATCTTATTATATGGACAAGTAGCCTGACAGTCAATAAACAGCCATTATGGGCCAGGGACTATGCCCAGAGCCAGGGATATAAAGAATGACTAAAGATAGACTATTCTCTACACTCCCACATTCTAATGGGGAGATAGTTGTGTATAAAAAAAACCGTACAACTGGAACATGAAGAAAGTTATGTACAAACAAGATACTCAAAGATACACATATATACATACACATTTTTCATAGCTATAAAAAACTGGATAATCATGGATATAATAAACTGATAATACAGTTTTCAAAGATTTATATCATAAACTGCAGAAAATCAATAGAGTACACACAGTAGCATTAAGAAAGTTTGGGAAAGACTTCTCATAGAAGGTGCAATTTTAGGTGGATATTGAAGTAAACCATGGAAGCCAGGAAGTAGAAATGAGGACAGGAAAAATTGAAGCCAGTAAAAATACCCACAGTCCCAAGATGGAGTGCCTTGTGCCAGGAACAACTAAGGAGGCCACTGCTACTGGATGACAAAGAACATAAGTAAGATTGGAGAAGACTCATTATATATGAAATGAGGATAATAAGAGTACGGCCTGTTCCATGTATTTCACAGGACTTTGGGAAGTATAAAACATGGCACCAAAAAGATGTTAAGATCGCTTTTTTTTTTTTTTTTTTTAGTAATTTTATATACCCAGATGGGAGCTGTCAGAAAATGGTTTAAAAAATTGGTAAAATTTCCTAAAAATATATTACTTCGGATAAGTCTTTTGAGCAATTTTTTTCTTTATTTATTTGTTGTTTGCATTTTAACTGAGCAAGACCTGACTAGAAGGGCATGCCAAGGCCACCAAATGAAGCATAAATATTCCTGGGTCTCTAGATTCCCCTTGACTCTCTGAATCATTTCTGAAAGAAGTCTGATCCATTTCCTAGATATTCACACAGTTATGACTATGGTACCTTTGGGAAAAAGTAAGTAACCTCTAAGAGAGATTTTGCTCCATTTTTCATTAGTGCCATTGTCCTCAATGGCAGGAAGAGGGGCTAAGTAGATCACCTTGATCAAATTCCATTTTACTTCCATTCTGCCCATTCAGATTTCTTTTCAGGGCTCAGCTCTTTCCTTCATTTCTCTGTAGTAATCTTCTAAATGAGAGGCAGCAGATGCATTGAAGGAGTATGTGAAATAGTTGCTGTGACTTCATGTCCAAACAGGTAGCCTCTATGCAAACCCCAACAGAAGCTGGGGTTCAGTCCCTTGGGAGCCAGATGATGATAGATAATGGCTCCAATTGGTTATGACTTCATTTAAATTTGCAATCAAAGCACAAGAGACATTTTGATTCTTTAGAGTAGAAGATAACTCCTTTGTGTTAGGACTGAAGCAGGAAGGGGAAAATGAACTTTCTATACTTGCCGAGTTTCTATCCTCATTGTTCAAGCAAAGAAACACATTTTAAATTTGGTTTCTAGTTGAAGGTGATGTGTGGGATGGCATGTTTGTATATTGTGATCCTGGCACATGATGTCCCTTTTTGTATATCATGTCCTGATGGGAGGCAGACACACCAAGCTGGGAAGTTCAGACTATAGAGGACCAAGTATCTCAGGGATAGCTGACCTCTGAGGTTGATCCACAGCTGATGATCAGATTTAATTGTGAGCTTTAGTAAAACGGAAGGAAAATCTTGATTTTTTATCTGGCCATCATGTGTTACTAGGATTGAGTCAGACTTTATGTCTCTGTGAATTAGTTGTTGATTGTTCTAGGTAAGAGAGGGCCCTCAACTGATGAACAGACTAGCTATTTGTTCTTCATTCTTTCTAAAAAAGTCATTTTCAAAAAGCAACTTGAAACAATTAATAGTACCTCTTAAGCATAATCAGACATGCAGATTTAGAGTATGTTCTTATCAGCTAGTTTTTGCTAATTCAGATGCAAGAAATGTGACTTCATTTGGCACATAACATGTGCTTTATAAATACTTGTTAATTGACATTTTGATTGGACATCAACAACAGTCTTGAAGTCAGCACAGTTGATGGCAATGAGACCCAAAGGATTACCTATTAAATCTATCCTATTTAATAGTTATTCCTACCTCTTAAGTAGTTTTTAATTGGGGCAGGTTGAGATACAGTGGATAGAGAATCAGGCATGGAGTCAGGAGGACCTGAATTAACATGTGACCTCAAAATTTTATTAGCTGTGTTCCCTTAGGTGAGTTACAAAACCTCTTTTCCTATGAAGAGATTGTTTAGGGCTTATTCACTAAATTGCAAATGGGAGCCACAGGCATCACATACTGACAGAATCACGAATGCTTTACCTATTAGTTTGCATGAGAAGTTGTAATTCTGTTTTTTGCCCCTGTGGAGATACTTCTTTTTACTTTTAGACTGCTAAAACTGCTAAATGTGTAAGAATGGGATTCTATTCTTCTCAGCCTAATCAACCAATCAACACAATAAGCTGGGTATTAAAGGGTTTCCTTTTGTAAGAAATCCTTATAATAAGTGGCCAAATCTTAGTCAATTTGAAAGGACCATGGGATTTGAGGCCGTTAGATGAAAGGTGGAAGTAGATGTAACCCAGCAAATAACTTGTGAGAGGTTCATAAGATAAAGTCAAACTGTCACACTTCTTGGAGTATTTATAGAAATAGTAATTCAGTTGAGCAGTATATCAGATAAGTGGTGAACCTGATTCTTTCCCAGAAAAACTGGCGGTAGTAATGAGCACATCAGTACTACACAGACAGGATTCTTAAAGAATCAAATCGGTTCCATATACTGTTTTAGACATGAGTTATATATTTAGCTTTGTGGTCATCCGCAATTTATAGCTTCTGATTCTTGATCATTTGATCTCCATGAAATTTCTGAGAAAATCCTTAAAAGAGAATGGTAAGGAGGTCAGTACCTTTTGGGAGTTGGGTAATGTAGCTTTTAGAGTTGTAATTTTTGCTATTAATACTTCAAAACTAATACTTTCCATGATAATAGCATGCCCCTAAACGGGGTATTGATAAGCATAACCTAATGGTACCATATTGATTGTGTAGACACTGTAGTTGATAGGAAAAATAACTTAATAAACTAGGGTCTTGTAACTAGGGTCTTGAATGACCTCTGAACAATCAACAATTTTACTTAGCCAGAGTTTGTCTGTCAAAGAACTATCTTTTAGAAACTATGAAAACCCAGAGGTCATCATCAACAATTTCCCATTAGAGTGGACAAGTGACTTCATTGCTAAGAAATCTCAGTATTCTCCTTGACAGAAAGATTGTTTTTTCATGGGATTGTGAGGTTTAGATATATAAGGGACCTTAAAGAATATCCAGTCTGGCTCCTTGATGTTGTTGATAAGAAAAAGTAGTCCAAGAAAGGAAAAATTAAATGACTCAAAGTATGCAAATCTGGGATTTGGTGTAGTAGATAGGTGTATTTGGAATCAGATAGTCTGCTTGAATCCTGACCCTATCAGTTTGGTATCTGTGCCATCAGGGAAAAAGCCCTTTATTTTTCTAGGCTTCAGTTTTCTCCTCTGTAAAACAGGGGGACTGAATGAGATGGTGTGAGGCCTCTCCTAGCTCATAATCTGTGATCCTATGAGCCCATGTCCTCTGAGCCCCAATTGCCTGCCACCACTGCTCATAAACTTGCTTGATCTCTTATCTCCTTCCCTGAGGCTTCACCATTAGATGTTATGAGGATTAATTAGAAAACCCTTCTACATTATTTGTGTTCCCCAGACATTGGTGCCTAAAGAAGATTAAGCATGTTGATTGCCCCACCCCAACCTAGTCACCCACTCCCCTTTTCTCACTACATTTAACACAGCTTAAAAATGGGTCAGGCAGAACATCTGAATGATCTTAGGGTTCTTACACTAGAGCAGTCTCTTGGAATACATATTCCAGGGCCAATCACTCTTTCTTTAAGGAATAGCAGAGTGCCCAGGGCATATGATTTACCTCATTGAAAAGCAGCTCAGGCCTCTCTTGTTCCCAGATTTTCATGTTTTAATAGCCACTGCTTTTTGAGTGATCACTCTTGTGGCTCACTCCACTGCCATGGTCCAACCTTTTCCGACATGAACAAAGTTCTTCAGGAATTCCCAAGGGTCACTGGTGTTGCGGACAAGCTGCAGAGCATCCCTGGTTTCTTCATACCTGGTACATTGAAATCACTGATCTGGTTGTGGATGGATGGAACTTTGACTAGGAAAAAGAAAATAATAATTTGAGTTGCATTTAGGAAATGGTGCAGTGCATTCTACAGCTCTAAGCTTCTACCACACTCAAGTTCATTCTTTCAACACCAGCATTCTCGTGGCAATGTTTTAGTCTCCAATGATTCTAAATTATTTATGAACAATCAGACTGTGGAGCACAATGGATCAAAAATTGAAGTTTACCAATGATAACCTGAATGAAATACATCATCAGTGATTTCTATGAGAGGAAAAGACATAGTGCAATCATGGACCAAAAGTGAAGGTAGTTAGATAAGTCATCCTAACCCCTGTAAGAATCCACAAACTGTTACGTGAACTAGGAGTAGGCTGCTTCTCTGTTGCTTTGATGAGAAGACATGAACCAGACTCCAACAGGCTTGAGAAAATAAGAACAATTTGTCATCTCACCAATCCCAGATCCAACAAGAGGATCACATTAATTAATAAAGCTTCCTTTGTCTGCTTCCTTTGTCTACAAGAGGACAGCTTATTGTAGCTACAAAATAGGCTTGCTTTCTGGGCAATGTTCCTTTCTACATATTAGGAGCTATGCTAAGATTCTAGCTTCAGAACTTGGATATTTCAAAGGGTCTGTGATTTGATCTTTGTGAGTATTCCCTCTCTCCACGGACACAGATGGCAACTCCTTTGTGACTGAAAGTTGCTGTGACCTAAAGTATCCCATTCTGCCAATCAGATGATGAGCAATGCAGAATTCCTCTTGGCTGGTCCTTGGACAACACACATATAAAAATTGTCTATTCTCAAAGACTATCTAGCTTGAGAGGAAATGGTGCAACTTTTCCTCTGTTGGCATAGCCTCGAAGTTCAAGGCTTCACAGAAATTGCCCCTTCACCAAATGAGGTGATACAGACTTGGGTGCTCTAGTGCTCAACATGTTCTGAAAAAAGGCTGTTAAGGCTTTAGGCCAAGCATCATCTGTCTACTTGGGTTGCAACAGAGAAGCGATTTGAGACCTTTTTACAATTGAGAAATTTCAGCAACAGGACTCAAAGTCAGATTTTATCGAAGATAAAAGATTTTACCAAAGTATCTTCCATTCCAACATGTACCTCCCCTTAATGGAAAAGAAAGATTGTAAGATACTGAGATAAACTTGACATTAAAGTGAATTCAATCACCAGGATAGCAACAATTGCATTCAAAGCATTTTTAAAGATGTGCCTGTTTGCCTGAAAGCAAATACTTTGGAAATGGCAGACCAAATCTGTTGAAGTCTTGACTTGAAACAGTTCAATCTTTTCTTCCTGATTGTGAGTTTCTCTTGCTCATTGCTGTGCCAATCAAGTTAAAGTGTATAAAGGACATCCCAATAAGAGATAATGCCCTTGAAGTATTTCCAGTAGGAGTTGGGAAAGGTAAAGCTCAGGCAGAATCAGTCTGCCTGCATGACCTTTAGCAATATGACATAAAGGTGATTTGAACAGGAACAAAGCACTTCTCTTTGTCTAGTAAGGTTGAGTTAAACAGTTGTAAGATGGAATGATTTTCATAGAAAACTGGGAACTCTTTCCTTGTACCAAATCCTTCCTTGTACTGAAACATATGCATTGTTAAGGGGCAGCGAGCTAGAATGGCCTGGGTAATAAAATAGTGTAAGAATGGATAGGGTCTTCCCCTGTATATCTAGTAAGTATGAAATCAGTCTCCATTCCGTCTTGGTCAGACCATAGTTGGAGCGTCTGGTTTATGGCTCAATGCCATTTAGGATATCCAGAGAAATGCCAAACCCTTAGTGAATGATCCTGCAATCATAGATTAAAATGATCAGTTGCAAGTACTGAGGACATTTAATCTGAAAAAAAAAAAAGACTTACAAAGACTTGCTTTAAGGATTTGATGGGCTTTCAAGAAGGATTAGATTTCATCTGCTTTGGAGCATGGGTCCAACCTTTTAGAAGTTATGATGAAGATTTCTGACTAATGAAAGGAAAAAGAAAGAAAGCCTCCCAGTATGTAGAGCAACCTAAGAAGAATGCTTTTACTTCTTTGGGACTCCTTTTCACATGAGAGCTTCAAATACAAAGTGAATAGTGTCTTAGATAATATAATGAGACGTTTTTCTTTAGGAACATGTTCATGGCCTTTGTGGCTCCTTTCTAAATCTGAGATTCTGTAGTTCTGTGATGAAGAGAAAACTTTGCTTCCCTCGCTGTGTCTGCCAGCAAGCTCTGCCATCACGATAGGAGTTTTATGTATTTCTTTTCTTGACCATCAAACCCGTATGAATAAGATATTCAAAACTGGATGGTCTAGTGATTTCTAGTCTTTCTTCCTCTTGCGAAACAAGGTGCAGCACTTGATATAACCCAGAATTCAAGAATTAGAAGGGACTCTAGAAGTCATCTGATCCAATTCCTTGGCTGATGGATGAATCCATTCTTCAATATCTTGAGGACAAGTAGGCATCCAGCCTCAGCTTGAACACTTCTTATCAGGGAACAAACACTTTCTCACAGATTTTTGCTCTTTGCAGATTATTCAACTTAAAAATGTGGCTCTGTTGGTAAGTTAAATTGTTAGGCTCTTAACCTCTTAAGTTTCTTTTTAAGGAACAAAGAAGCTGGAAGAAATGGTGAGTATTTGATTTATCTGAAGGGGAGGATATGGGTAGGATGGTGGTATATCCATGTGCTCAGACCACGTGCTTCCCACTCCTCATCCCACTCAAGAAAACGTTTAGCCTGATTTAGCATTAACTCTGTCCAGGTGCTCAGACAACGTGGACAAGGGGAAGGTTACACTGCCTCCCCCCCCCCCCCCCCCAAATGATTTAAAGGCTAGAATGAGACTGGGAGAGCTGGTCTGGTGGACCTTCGAGGGAGGAGGGGAACTGGAAAAGGGCCTTTTAACTCTTTAAGGAAGTGGAATAAACAAAAGAGATTATGGCATGTTATAAAGTTTTCTTTTAAGCAGCAAGAGTATTTGAAAAAAAGAAAGGCTGAAATGTTTATCATTAGTGATTATAAATTGAAATTTGATATAATTCCAAGCTAAAATCTGTCCTGAAGGAATAACAAGCAGTATCTGAGAATGCTCTTCCTATCAGGATTAAGCAGAAAAGATACTGTTTTTTGGCATTTGTGATTGTAAAATGCTTAACATGAGGATAGGTATGTGTTAGATGCAGCATTAATCTAATGTAATTGTTGCACAACTTTTAAATGTGGATTTTGTTATAGATTGGGGTTTTTAAAGGATGCCCTAGAAATTTTATAATTTGAAATTTATATTTGGTTATAAATAAGCAGTGAAAATGCTGAATTTTGCTATATAATGGCTACAGTTAACTCTTTTGCTTTGTTTAAGCTAGAATGAGAATCCAGTGCAGACAGTTATAGTTCAGATGGGGAGGAAGTGAATAATCAAAGTATAAGTCAGTTTCAAATGGTTTCAGTAAGTAGTGAGGGTGTGAGGAAGTATTTTAAGAAGAGAAAAAAAAAATCATGTAACTTGATTTGATAATGAATAGCTCAATCAAATTTGAGATAACTCTCTCTGAAAGGCTATCAGGGGATAGAGTTCGCCCAAGTAGTGGTAAGGAGATGAATTACTGTGCAAGGTGACATGGAAATGCATTCAGTTGAATGAGTAATGACTTATTTTAAGTTTTAAGTAAATTTAAATAGTTTTAGATTTTTAAGTAAATCTAAATATTGTTATATTAGGAATTGCATTGTGAAATTAATGATGAACTGGTTAAAAAGATGCTTTTATGAATTCTGTGTAAGAGTTTCTGTGTTGTAGAATTCCTATTGAGAGAAATGAGAATCCCTTAAAAAATATACATGCACATTTTTTATGTATTGGTGTGATTTTCAAGCCTGTTCTATCTAAGGATGTATTAAATATGCTAAAAGTTTATTTCTGCTGTTAAGGAGGAAGTTTTAACTAAAATTGTTTTTGCTGTGAATCAAACATTTACAAAAATATGTTTGTAAAAGGAAGGTTATGGGCAAATGTGAAAAGGCCTTGGTTTTTTGATCTTTTGTATTTTTTGTCAGTTCGGTTCATGAGGGATTTGTGATAAATTGTAAACTATTCTTAGAAGAGGAAAATGTTTTTTGTATGAAGAAATGTATTGTAAAATCTTTTGTATGATTTTTGAAAGGCCTACCCACTATTTGCAAGCTAATTTGTTGTAATAGCTTCAGGTTTTATGGGGTTTGGAAGATAATGGACAAGATAAGAGAGACAGCTCCTGGAAGCTCTGGGATAATTTTAAAACAAAAAGCCTCTTGGCCCCATCCCCCTTTCCTGTTGAAGTCCAGTCATTACAGAAGGACTTCTTAAGATCTAATTTGAACTGGAGATGCTCAGAGGAGAGATGTTAACTCTTTCCTATTGTCAAAGGAAAGAAATGACTCCAGCCCCACCCAGGGCCCCTAAGACTTGGAAGAGTCTAAAATGCTCACCCAAGTGGTGTGGCTCAAGTGTAAACTGTTTGTATATGGAGTTCCTAAACAAGGAATTTGTGTTGGTGATAAATAATCTCCAGTAAATGATTTTTTGGATAAATACAAGATTTAAGATGTGAGTCCTGGTAAAATTTTTGATTAGTGAAACCTTCCATCTAATGTTCAAGCCTCAGGGGACAATTATGTCCTCAGCCTGGGATGGGATCCTTCTGACTCAGTTTCTCCATTATGTTCCTTTGAAAAGGAATGGTTTCCCACTTGACTATTTTTGAGCCTGGTTATAAAGTGGAGATGATATCTAATTAGGTCCTCACTCTTCATCTTGATGGTATGTTTCTATAATCAAAGCAGATAATTTAAAATGTAAGTACAATGCAAGTAGAGGAATCTTGCTGTTTTCAACTAATGGGGTAAAGGAATACTCTGGTATGGTCTTGTGAAAGATAAAATCCCAGAAATAGAACATTGTTTCTGAATATTATGGGAACAATTAGATAAAGGAACAGAAACCAAAGACATCTTCTGTTTGGGGAAAAGAATTTCAGTCTAAGTTTCTTAGAGGCAGGTAACCTCTGGTAATATTTGGCATTGATGGAAAAATTGAATGTTTCTGTTTTGATGAACTGATTTCATGAACATAAGGTGAAGTTAGTGTTTGAACTTATCATACATGTAGCTCAATTTTTTAGGCTAAGCATGGTTAGAAAGTGACACAGTAGTTTGGGAAACAGATGTAAATCTATTAGAATAATAACTTACAATGATTGTTATTTAATCAGGAACCAGAGCATGTATAAAAGATACTTAAGCTACTTAAGACTTGCTTCAAAAGATGTTCCTTAGCCAGTGTGAAATTATAGTCATATCTGAAACTTGATTATTGGAGTTTGCTGTTTTAAGATTTTATGGGACTATGGACTGACTGTTCCTCTGAGTCTAACTCCAGGTACAGATAGCAAGAAAGGCGGTCTGAGCCACTGACCCATGATGCCAGGGAGCCTGTGAGATGCTGGTGTGAACTGCAGAAGTGATCTCATGGGAAGGTTGGGAGAATGGCTGTCCAGCCTGGTCTGAGGTAGGATTCTCCTGACTCCATTTCCCCTCTGACACCAGGCAGACTTTAATCCAGGCTGAATGCCAGTTGACAATCTGCTCCTGCCTGGAACTGACATGAAATTAGGGAGATATTGTTTCCCTGCAATGTCCCTACTCTTAGTGGCAGTTTCCTATTATCAAAAATTTTGTAAGCATAATATCAGATGTATTAAATAAAAGAATTTTGGTAGGGGAACATCTGAGGTTAAGTCTAAAATTAAGCTATTAGGTTTAGGATTTCAGACTCAACAACAATGTTAGGATCCTTTAATTCTTAGTAATAGTATGGAGACAATCAGGTCAAGGGCTTGCGAGGTTAGCATCCATGGTCATTATTTTTGTCTCAGTTGGTAAATGTTAAAAGAAAAATGGTTTGTGGTCTATATTGTAAATGCTTTAAAAGAAGCATCACATGACCAGAAGTTGAAATTGTTTCATAACATGATATGTACTGTGTTCACAATGATTATTTATTGTACTTATTTAAGTATTGGAGTCTGTTATTGACGCTGGTGAAAACTGATCTTCCTGATGGGGGAAATGAGTAGGGAATTATTATGAAGTGTAAAAACTGGGTTGTGATGTGAATTTCTTAAACATGAGAGTTGCCCAAAGTTCCAGTTTTCATTTTGTAAGAATGATAAGGGTATAAAACTTAGGAATGATCATCTAAAATGGTATTAAGGTCAGTTTTGTAGGTGAGTGGACATCTGGATTTCTACAGGACGATAAAGGGAAGAAGATTCTGAGATGCTGTGCTGAAGACTGCTTGAAGGAGCATCCAGATCAGAAAACTGCATCAGATCATGCTCCTCCCAGACTGCTGTATGAGATGGAACCTCTGAATGAACAATTCACTGATGTACCTTTGTATTTTGAATGTCTGCATTTGTACTTATGAAAGGGGACTGCCCCCTTGTAATTTGTCAATGTGTTGGTCAACTTTGCTCCCTTCCCATATTCATATAAAGGGAGATGGATGAAGGGAAGATTCATGGGGAAAGTGTGTGAGGAGGTATTGATTGTATTTAGGTGTGGAAACAGAAATTTTGATAAAGAAAAGAAAGGGGGATTTTGTGGGAGGCAAGAAAGTTCTGTTTTCTACATTCCTAGGTGATAAGGATTGTGACCTAGCATGGACAGGTTAGAGGTCAGAAACTATTGTGCAAGCCCAAGGAGCTATGTGAGGAAGGGCCTATCAGAGAGGAGAACATGGAGTCACATGGCCAGCGGACAGTATCATGGGAGATCCAAAGCTAGGAAAACAGTATAAGAAACCCCATCTTTTTGCACGTGTTGTAGTGTTCCTGTAACCTTACTGGGGAGGCTACTGGTCCTTTCAGGGGAAATGGACGTAAGATTAATACAGGCTTTCCTGATTTCACAACTGGCATTGTTCTTTGTTTAAGGTGAGCATGTTTCTCACTTTTGGGGGCTTGTTAGGCAGGCTGTCTTCTAACAGAAATAATTCCCACTTTAAAGGCTTTTATTGGGAAGTTAAGACTTTATTTGGGGGGAGTGGGCTTCCCACCACTGTCCAAGTTGCAGTTTAAAGGATAACGTTAGATGATAAGCAATGGAATTGCAAAAAGCAAGGTGAAACTCTTCCAGAAGTTATTTGGAAGGTGGAATTGGTAAGCAGCAGCTTTATACTGATAAGATCTAAACAAGGCAGCCCAAGATTTGGAAGACAACTGTCCTTGCACCCCTCCCCCCAATGTATCTGAAATCAGGGCAATGTGTTTAAAACTGCAAAAATAAGGGGTTTTCCCGTCTTTTAAGACACTTCAGTCAGGGCTTTTCTATCATAGCCTTAAATTTGATTCACCTTTAGATTTCAGCAATGTGTTTAAAAGGCATATTAACATTACAGAAGCTGTTTGTGAAGGGTTTGAGAGAAGTACAACTCTTGATTTGTAAATTATTAAGCCTTGACTCCCTCCAGATTCTAAAAGGTGAAGACAAGCAGGACAAAAAAGGAGGGTTACTATGATTTTCAATTTGGAAAACTGCATTACTTAGGCAGTCAATTTAATCATTAACTTTGGAAGCTATGGAAGCTTCTGCCTGGGGAAACTGGCAACACCCTGTCAGCATTAAATCAAATTCTTTAGGTGTCTGCCTGGGCTAAAAGTAGCAGTACAACCTAGTCGTAGAATATTGATCCAGCATATTTTAAGCTAACCTGATGAGAACAGGTTTAATTTCAAACCATTTGTAAAACTTTATATGCATTTCCTAGTATATATAACCAGAAATTCCCAGAGGACAGAATGGACATTTGAAATGCTTAGGGAAACTATATGATAAACCTCAGAAAGGAGACAGGACTTGAGCTCTTTCAAGAAGTAGGGAACAAAGGTTATTCAGAGCTGGAAATTGCCACCATGTGTTTCTTCAAGGCAACATATGAAGTTATGGGTAGCTTTTCTTTTAAGTACCAATAGTATTCAGTGTTAAAAAAAATTATTTACCACTAGCAATTATAAATCCAGATTTGATGTGATTGAAGTCAAAATGTATCCAGAAGGAATAAAAAAGAGCATCACAGAGTGCTTTTCCTATCAGGATTAATCACAAAAAGATATTGTTATTTAGCATTAAGAAATTTATTAACTGTATGGACCCAAGAAAGTTCTTTTTACCCAGTTTAGTGTTCTGTGAGGGAATAATAATGAAATCCACTTCTCCAGGGTATTGTGATTTAAAGTGCTGGACATAGGAAAAATGGATCTGAATGTTGCTTGTTCAACTTAAATGTTAAATGTTCCATACTTGATAACTTTACATGAACTTTTAAATGTGATCAGTATGCCAGTGGTAATGAGAGCAATGATTTTCTGAGTCAAGTAATTTGGAAGCACATTCAACTAAATTAAGGTCATCTGATTGGTAATTAATTGG
Source organism: Notamacropus eugenii (assembly GCF_028372415.1). Taxonomy (NCBI): domain Eukaryota; kingdom Metazoa; phylum Chordata; class Mammalia; order Diprotodontia; family Macropodidae; genus Notamacropus; species Notamacropus eugenii. Next base: position 582,561,826 of record NC_092872.1, read on the forward strand.
TTTTGTTTCAACTTTAAATACATGATAATTGTATATGGTATTATGTTTCTAAGTTTTCTTATATTGTATACTTTGGTAAACAATTATATCACCTATGTTATTAGAAAAGCAATTTCTTTTCTAATTTAGATTTTGTTAGATTAAGAATTGTACTGCCAGAAAGAAAAGAAACTCTTAGGCCATTCTTTGTGACAGTGTTGTAATATTTTGAAGTACTGTAATTTTTAAGAAATCATAAGCTTCTAAGTTTTGTCCACATTTCAAAGGGAAGTTTCAGATAAAAATTATTTGGCTCTCACTTATGAAGATTAAGACCGTTAAATTAGCTATTTGGAGCTATTATTTAAATCAAGTATTTACAAAGGTATTTTTGTGAAAGGAAACTTGGTAATTATGCAAAGAAAAGACCTTGTGAAATCTGCCTTCTAATTCTTATCAACTGTGAAAGAGTTTTTTGTTGGGGAATTTTTATTAAGCAAATGAGTGCTCATTACAAACACATCTTTGACTAGAGCATTTAGGTGACTAGGAATTCATGCCCTAGTAATATCAGTATAAATGGTAGGCTGTTTCTAAGAAGGGCAAATACTTTTACAAAAAATATTTTGCACAATTTTTGTGTGATTTTTAGAAGACCTCCTCAATTTCGTTTTCAAGCTAATTTATTTTGATAATAATATGATACTCATAACAATTCTGTCCAAACCTACTGTGAATTTTCGAGTTTCATTTCTAGGTGATTTGTGTCCTTTGGACCAATCTTAAATGAGTGTTTTCAGAGACAGGGTGAACAGCTCAAAGGAAGTAGCATCAGAGATTTCAGACTGATTAATACTGAAGTGATTAATACTGAAGCATCTAAATTGCTGTAATGAGCTGTAAGTGGGAAAGATCTTCCTGTTTAGATCTGCATTCATTCCGTGGCCTAAACAAGAGTTAAAATTGGTGTTTAAACTTAAAATATGTATAAGATTCAATTCCTGAAATGGCCCATTCTTTCAGATTGAGTATGGTTAGAGAAGAGTGAATGAGCTTGAGAAATAGAGAGGCAAATCTATTAAGAGTAGGAACTTAAGAACTATCTTGTGTTCTCTTAATGGGAAATTTGATTTTGCTGATGTCATTATTTAATCAAGTACTAGCTCTGTGTAGGAATCACTGTTCTGTGGTGAATCTCTTACTGTTACCAATGTGAAACTGATGATTGGCACTTGCTCTTCAAGACCTTAAGAGACTGTTAACTGATGTGATTCTGAGTCTGATTCCAGGTATGATTATCAAGGAATGTTGTTGAGCCAATGATCCATGATGCCAGCAACCCTGTGGGATCTGTGAACTGTATCTATGAACTGCAGAAGGTGTTCTCATGGGAACAGTTGGGGGACAACTATTTCACATGAGCTGAGGTAGGATTCTCCTGACCCAATTTGCCTACAATCCCACCTGGCAGACTTTTATCCTGGCTCAGTGCCATTGGCCCTCTACATAACCTCAGCCTGGAATTGATGTGAAGTTAGGGAAACATTGTTTCCTTATTACAGTTATGTCCCTATTCCTTTATGGCAGATTTTTGTAATCAAAAAGTTTTGTAAACAGTAGATTGATACTGGAACATCTGAGTTACTGTACTAAGAGGCAACTATAAGATTGAGCTAATTTGGCCTAGAACTGTAGTCCAAATGACCAAGTCTTTAGTCTTGACATCTGTTCCTAATTGTATATTCCTGTATAGGTTAGGGTCCTTTGATTCTTCATAACAGCAGGGAGATAATTAGGTCAAGTCCTTGTGAAACCAGGATATGATTGTTATTTCATGCACTTAGGTAGTTTTAGAAGAATGGCTTGAGGTCTCTCTTGTGAATGCCTTAAAAGAATCATTCAGTTTGATTAGGGCTTATTTATTTGAAAGTGGATAGAAGTTGGAATTGTTTCATTATAAATAACTTACTTGATATGTACTGTTTGAAAATTGATTGCTCAATGTTTTTATGTCTGTATTGGGGTCTCATTAATTCCTTAGGGGAATCTCATCCTTCTAATGTGGAAATGAATTAATGCAAAGTACAAAAACTGGGTTCTAATCTTCTGTTTTTATTTGAGTTCCTTAAATATATCAACATAACTACTGGCCAGAGTTCCAAATTTTGATTTTATAATACTCGAGACAAAAAGTTTGAGTTAACTTTCTTTACTTGACCTGGTCATTTGCAAAGTAGTTTAATATTGTGTTAAGATCAATTTTGTAGGAGATTTTAACAAGCAAAGAGAATCTCTCTACAAGGAGTCTTAAGAAGATAGTCAGCTGGAGATTGCTGAAACCACACTCTGACTAGAAAACTTTATCAGATGATGTCCCTGAAAAACAGACAGCTATATGTTATGAAACTTCGATTCCTAAATGGACAGGTTTTTTTTTTTTTGTTTATTTTTCCCTTTGTGTCTTTATCTGTGTAGTCTACTTACTAAAAAGGGGACTGCGCCCTTTGATTTGTCAATGCGTCGATCAGTTTCTCCCTCGCCCCTCCCATACTGTCAACCATAATAAGTCCCCAAAAGTGTTGATGAAATGCTGGCCATATGCCTCTCATTAGAAACAGATAGATAAATGTGAAAAATGATTTTTCTTTGTAATCCTTACCTTGCAGACTCAGACCTTCTCCCATCCCCCTTTGCTATGGTTAAGTTTCTTCTGGAGGAGGACATTTAATACAGACCTGGGTAAATGCTGATTCCTCCCTTTTGTCAAGACAGGTGATATGGAAACTGATGTCTTTTTGACCCTCATTTTAATACAGTCTGCCTGCCAATGTGTTGACAAATCAGAGTTGGTTTGTACCCCTTGGGCACATCTATTCTTTGAAGGGCATATGGCTCTGTACCCCCAAGCCCTAAATGGAGCCTTAGGGGGCCCCACTTCTGGTCTGTAACTCCCATGCATTGCATGTTGCCAGCTTGAGAGCAATTAAAAACATGGACACAACCTAATTCCATTTTTCTTTTATTAGAACAAACTCTGCTGTGGTTGACATTTGATCCCCCAAGGTTGGCTGTGGTGTTTCTGACGTCTGCTGATTATCTTCTTTCAGAGATGCTCACTATTGAACTCAGATAGACCTAGAGGCTTCAGGCTACCCCCTGGCTGTTCAGAATCCTTTGCTTTTCTACTGTGTCTCGCCTGCCCAGCCTGAAGAAGGCCCTGTGTTTCACAGCTCTCTCCTCTGTCCACCATCAGAATGTATCTGTCTTGTTCTTATTTCTTTTAGGCCTCATTATGTGATTCCTAGAAAATTCTATAAACTCACAAAAGTTTAAGTGGCCAGTAATAGCTAAATGCTGACTTTCTCCCAAACTAATCGTCATAATTAGATGGGGGAGATGCCATGCCTTATCTGTCAGAGGGACTTTATAATGGCTGCAGTTCAGGGAAGTTTTGTTTAGGATTGCTCCAGTTACAATTCAGTTCCATTAAAATAAAACAAAAACATTTACTTTCTATTTACTATGCATAAGGCAAGAAATAAAGTTGCATGGTGTATATCAAACTGGCCTCTATCAGAATGATGTGGATTCAATTTCTGTCACTGACACATTGACTACGTGAACCTGGTGAAGTCATTCAACCTCTCACTTGATCAGAGCAAAACTATAAGGTTTTTCTTAACTTTTGTTTTTCATGGATGTCTTTGGTACTCTGGTGAAGCCTGTGGATCCCTTCACAGAATGATTTTAAATGAGAAAATACCCAGGATTACAAGGAAGACATACTGCTGGGGGAGGTTTAAAAAAAAGTCCATAGATTATAGGTCATCTCTGTTCTAAGATTGTAATTACACATAAATTGGAAACATGTATGGGTAGAGTTTCTTCATCACAAGTTCCTTTTATCAATGAAATTCTCAGTCCATAACACACGTATAATTTTGGCAGAGAATTCAACATTTCTGCTTTGTGTCTCTTCTCCTATCATCTGAGCAGTGGTCTTATTCCCTTTTCTCCCTTCCTGCTCCCCACCCCAAATGTAAGTGGCACAGTAGATAAGGCATCAGATTGATGGTCACAAAGACTTGAGTTCCAATGTGATCTCAGACACCTAATAGCTATGTAACCCTGGCTGTCTGCCTCAATTCCCTCTTCTGTAAAGTAGGATGATATAGAACCTACATTCTGGGGTTGTTGGGAGGATCAAATGAGTGAATATTTATAAAATGCTTTGCAAAATTTAAAGTACTACATATAAGCTTATTATAATAAGAATAAACAACACTTTATTTCCACCCCTCAGGCATGTCTTTTTAAAAACTAAGTCCATTAGAGTTCTTGTAAATGCTCATTTTTCTATGTAGACAATTTTATTTTTTGACTTCTCATCAGAATTATTCCTGAGCATGCATGCATACACACACACACATACACACAAACACACACACACGTGCTGGGGATAAAAAGAAGAAAACAAGACATACCTTACCCTCAAGAATATCACATTCTTCTCTTTACATTATATGAGGAACATTACGTAACTACCTACTTTATTTTGTATGGATTGGGCATGATATGCACAATGTACATACTTAACAAATCCTACTATTACTGTTAATACAAAATTGGTCATTGAGATTTCATGTGAAATAGTTAAAGCCTAAGGACTAATTGGATTGCACTCTACAAACTTCCTATTGTCATGCTTCATAATGTAGGAGAGATCACCCTGGATTCTTGAAGGCTATGTTGGCATATTTCATCCCCCAACATGATGCACAAGGGTATGTCTTATTTAAAAGAAACATGATAGATAAAGTGGAAGGGAGGCAACAAACAGCACTGTATGTGAAAGTGATATATCAGTATCAGGACATCTGTACATGGAGTGAGAAACATGAGAAGTATGATGGAAAACATTTGGGTAAGTTTACTGGAGTGAGAAGCAGATGTGATATTGTTATTAGAATATTCTACAAACCACTTGGACAGAAGATATAGATGTATATGTTGGAAAAATCTGACACCGAAGCATGATACACTGTATTCTTCGTGGTGGGTTTCAGTTATACAGATGCATGCTGGAGCTCTCTTTCCAGAGCAGAACAGTTAATACTCTCTTCATTGCTGTAATGATTGACATGTACTACAAAAGACAGAGCAAGCAATAAGTATTATTCTGTATATGATTTGCACCAATGAGGAAGAATTGGTTGGTGGGGTCATGTGATGAGGACCTTGGGGAGAAGTAACTACCTCATCTTAGGATCTATGATGAAGGGGAGGAAAGCAGGAGAAATCCTATGCGACTTAGATTTTGGGAAGACCAGATTTTGGAGCACTCGGAGAAAGGCAGAATCTCCTGGATTAAATTTTTACAGATAGCCCAGGAGAGATGGGAAACTCTTAAGAATGAATTTTGGAATACAGGAAGAGAAATAATTCTGACAAGAAAACAGAAAAAACAACAGCCTAATAAAGATTTACAGGTATTTATTAACCAACTTAGGTTTTAAGATATGTTGGGAAGGTGGAAATAAGAGTATTTATTGCTACAGTTGGGGGGAAAGGAGGACAACTGGAGGAAATAATCACACTATGTAGAAAAACCGAAGAGAGATGAAGATATGTAATTTATATTTGACTTTTATGCTGCTGTCAAAAGAATCACAGTCAATAGCTATTTCATAAACACCTACTAGCCAGGCACTGTGCTAAATGCTGGGGATAGAAATACAAAAATAAACACAGTGCCTGTCTGCCCTCAAGGAGCTTAAAATTTTACAAGAGATGATAATATACAAAAGAAAGCTAAAAGAAAAGGAGAGGATGGTGGGGTGTGGCACATGGAAAGACGTCAAAGAGGTCCAAAATGAGTGTGGCTAGGTGGGAGGTAATGAGATACTAAGATGTCTCTCAAGGGTTTCCTTTCCTTAAATGGAGGTTATCCTCCATGTATAGAGTTCTGTCTCTCTTCCTATTTGCCTCTTGACCTCCTTGGTAAGACTGCCTCAGACACCATCTTCTGAAGAGGCCTTTCCTGACACCCCATCCCAAACTTTACCCTCTAGTGTTACCCGCTTTCTACTCTGTATATATTTTCTCTGTGTCTATTATGTTGTTTCCCCAATTAATATGTAGGCTCCTTGAAGCAGGTATTGTACCTTCAGTGTTAAGGAATAGTGCCTACCTCATAGCAGTTTAAGAAATCCTTGTTGATAGAATGATTGACAGAAGAAAAAATGTCCAAAAGGGAGCAGATTTTTTTTTTACCCAGATCAGTGATTTCATCGTTGTGGGGGACTTTTAGTGTGAAAAGTCTCTAGCAATGTCGACTGGAAACAGTTCTATATTCTATCCATCTATTAACAAGCATTTATTAAATATTATCTCTGTAAATGTTTCTGGGGAACATTATGGGCTAATGGACTTCTCCCAAGTCACACAGCCAATATGTAATAGAGAGCAGTTCTTGACCTGAGGCATTTCTAACTCTGAAGTAAATCCTCAGTGCTCTATGCCATACTGCCTCTCTGAGACTTGATAACCAGACCTAAAATTAAAGATATGATATCACCTAGGAGCCCTGAAAAAGTTTAGGTCACCTGACTCAGATGTACTATCTTAGGAGTACTGAAAGAATTGGCAGATGTGATTGCTTCGTGAAGCCAGATGAGAAATTTTGGAAAAATAATGTACAACAGTACATGTCCTGTTGGAGAAGACAAAATGTCCTGAGTTTTTAAAAAGCAGATAAATGGAGTCTGCAAATTTAATGTAATGGTGAGTTTTGTTGTTTTCCTTTCTTTTTTACACTAAAATCATTTCTTGCAACTCCTCCACTTGCTTTTCACAAAGAAACATTTAAGCAAGTCCAATACAGAAACAGCAATCGACAGCATGTGCAGCATTCCACATCTATAAATACCTACGTCTTTCTTGAAAGCAGAGTGCAATGATTCATCACCAGTTCTTCTGGTCCAGGACTGCTGTTGTAATTTATCTGCATTCAAATGCCTTTTACAGTGCTGATTACATCAAAGGGCAGAATAGCATAGGATCTTCTGAAATATGCCCAAAAGTCTGGTTAACAATCTGCACATGAAAAACCACATAATAAAGAAAGTGTATTGCTCAAATGATGACATTCAATTGGACTTATAGTCTACCGAGTTGGTCCAAGGGTTTACATATGTAGGATAAGCAGTGGGGGTGGAATGAAAGTTGACTAGGTAGAGGAAAATAATAATTAGATTTACATTTATGAAATTGTTCAGTGCTTTCTATGATTTTAAGTTGGTCCCACACTAACGTTTATTCTCTCAACATCAACATTCTCCTGCTGTTATATTTCATTGAAAGTACTGAAAAAGTATTGTTTCCAGACTTCCAAAAGCCAAGATGGTGGAATGTGAATTAAATCACTCTCTTTTTTATTGACCTCTGAAAATTCATATAGTACTGCCCCAGGAAAAAACCCTAGAACAGCTGAGCCAGCAGAAAGAAGGGATGTAGCAGCCTTGGAGCCCAGGAAGCTTTGGAGATTAGTGGGGAAAATCCCCTCGCACTCTGTTGGAGGGGGAGCATTACAGGACAGGTGGTGTTCCAGTAAGCCAATGACAAGCCCCATCTCAGCAAACCAATGGGAGATTTTGAGCCCCAGGGTGTTGGAGGAGGTAAGCATCAACAGTAGGACCCCCAAGTGCCTCAGCACAGGCTAGGGAATAGGTAGGCACCAGCTCAGAAAACCACTACGTGCTCTGGTGGGTAGGCATCCTTCAGCAGCCAAAACCCCTGATTCTTTAGAACAACTCCAGGAGGCACAGCTTCAGGCTGGGAAACATCCTCTATAAGCCAGACCTTACATTGATTTAAAGAAGTCCAGGTGAGCATTCGTCCCCAAGGGGCCAGACTGCCCACCTGCACCCCAAGAGCTCCAGGGTTGCTAACTTCAGCTCAGCACCATTTAAGCTGCCAGTCTCCTATAACCTCGAACTGCCAGCACCTGAGGCCCCAACACACAAAGCTAGTGACAGGGTCCCCGGCTCCTGGCACAAGAAGCTTAGGTGATGGCCTCCTCACTAGAAAGCTCAACTTAAAATATCAAGAAATATGCAAGCACCATGAGCAAAACACAGGAACAGACAACGACCATAGACATTATGGGAACAGGGAAGATCAAGGTACAAATTCAGAAGAGGACAAAATTGTCAGTATACCCACATCTGAAGTGAACTCAATCTCAAAAAGCCTTGGAAGAGCTCAAGAAGGATTTAAAAAATCAAATGAGAAAGTTAGCAAAGAAAATGGGGAAAGAATTGAGAGGTATGCAAAAGAGTGAATAGCTTGGGAAAGGAAGGACAAACATTCACCGTAGAAAAGATAATTTAAAAAATGCATTTGGACAAATGGATTAAAAAAAAACCGTACACTGAAGAAAACTCCTTGAAAAGTAGAATTGGAAAGCAAAAGCAAAAACAGATCTAATTAAAAGAGATTAGAAAGAAAACTATATTCTGGTATAAGGCACCATTAACAATGAAGCACTGTCTTTACTAAACATATATGTACCCAGTGGTATAACATCCAAATTCTTAGAAGAGAAGTTAAGGGATTTTCAGGAAAAAAATAAGACAGGAAAACACTACCCCTGGGAGACCTCAACTTCTCACTCTCTGAACTTGCTACATCTAACCTCCAAACAAGAAAAAAGTTACGGAAGTGAATAGTATTTTAGAAAAGGTCAATATAACAGACCTATGGAGAAAACTGAATCAAGACAGGAATTTACCTTTGTCTCGGGGGCACATGGCACACAAAAACTGACCATGTAAGAGGGCATAAAATCTCATGTTCCAGTGGAGAAAGGCAGAGATATTAAATGTATCCTTTAGAGATCATGATGAAATAAAAAATATATGTAACAAAGAGTCAAGGAAGGATAGACTAAAAATTAATTGGAAACAATAATTGAAACCTAACGTATGGGTGGGTAAGGGCCACAATAAGTCATTGAAACTATCAATAACTTTATTCAAGAGAATAACAGTAATAAGACAACTTATGGGAAGCAGTGGAAACTGTACGTAGGGTAAATTTTAAATCTCTGAATGCATACATTAATGAAATATTGAAAGAGGAGATCAATGAATTAGGCATGCAAGAAAAAGAACAAACTAAAAATCTTCAATTAAATGCCAAATTAGAAATGCTGAAAGCCAAAAGATATTTCTAAAATTCAGATATAACTATTGGACATATAAATAAACCTAAGCGATGGTTTATGAAAAAAATAAAATGGATAAACCTTTGGTTAATTTGATTTAAAAAAAAAAACCCACCAAATTACCACTATGAAAAATGAACGGTGAATTCACCACCACTGAAGAGGAAATTAAAACAATAATTAGGAATTATTTTGCCCAATTATATGCCCATAAATTTGACAGTCTTAGTGAAATAGATGAATATTTACAAAAATATAAATTGTCCAGATTAACAGAAGTGTAAGTAAAATATTTAAATAAGCCCATCTCAGAAAGAGAATTTGAACAAGCCATCACTGAACTCCCATCTCCAGGGCCAGATGGATTTATAAGTGACTTCTATCAAACATTAAAAGAACAATTAATTCCAATACTATATAGATTATTTGGGAAGATTGGAGAAGAAGAAATCCTACCAAATTCTTTTATGATATAAACTGGGAAGAGCCAAAACAGAGAAAGACAATAGTTGCAAAAATTTTAAATAAAATATTAGCAAAAATTATAGCAGCTTATCACAAAATTAATACACTTTCCTCAAGTAGGATTTATGCTAGGAATGCAGAGCTGGCTCAGTATTCAGAAAACTATCGATCATGTCAACAAAAAACCTAACAGAAACCATATGATTATCTGAATAAATGCAGAAAAAGGTTTTGACAAAATAGAACACCCATTGCCACTGAAAATACCAGAGAGCATATGAATAAATGGAGCCTTCCTTAAAATAAGTAGCATCTACCTAAAAGCTTCAGGAAGCATTATATGTAATGGGAATAAGCTAGAGGCATTTCCACAAAGAAGGGGGGGGGGGGTAAAACAAGGATGTCCACTATCACCACTGTTATGGTGACCAAGGCCTGGAAGTCAAGGGGATGTCCATCAATTGGGGAATGACTGAATAAGTTGTGATATATGAATGTGATGGAATACTATTATGCTATAAGAAATGATGACCAGGAAGACTTCAGAGAGGACTAGAAGGACAGAGATGAACTAATGCTGAGTGAAAGGAGCAGAACTAGAGGAACTTTGTACACAGCAACAACCACAGCGGGAGAGAAATTTTCCTGGTAGGCTTACTCCTTCGTAGCAATGCAAGGTCCTAAAAAATTCCCAATGGACTCTTGAGGCAAAACATTTTCCCCATCCAGAGAAAGAACTATGGAACTGGATCACAGAATGAAGCAGATCATTTTCTGTTAATTTTATGTTTTGTTTTGATTTATGATTTCTCCCATTCATTTTAATTTTTCTATGCAACATGATTATGGTAAAAATATATTTAATAGGAATGTATGTATAGAACCTGTATAATACTGCATGTTGTCTTGGGGAGGGAGTGGGAAGGGAGGGAGAAAAGAGAGGGAAGGAGGGGAAAAAATCTAAGATATATGGCAGTGATTATAGAAAACTGAAAAAAAATCATAATTTTAAAAAATATTTTAAATCAATCTTGATAAGAGAAATACAAATCAAAACAACTCTGAGGTACCACATTACACCTAAAACAATTCCAAAGGACTCATGAAGGTAAATCCACATCCAGAGAAAGAACTATAGAGTTGGAATGCAGAGGAAAGCAGACTATTTTTTTGTTTTGTTTTTTCTTTCTCATTTTCATTCCCATTCATTATAATTCTGCTATGCAACACGACTAATGTGAAAATGTGTTTAATAGGAATGTATGTATAGAGCCGTATCATATTGCATCCTGCCTTGTGAAGAGAGGGGACAGAGATGGGGGGAAAATTTCAAACTTATGGAAGTGAATATTTAAAACTAAAAATAAATTAGTAAATTTTTATACAAAGTAGAATTTGCCAAATGGAAATGGAGGTGCAAAAATTCACTGAAAAGAACTCCTTAAAAGGTCAAATAGGCCCAATGGAGAAAGAAGTATAAAATCTAATAGAAGAAAATAATCCAATGAAAATTAGACTTGGGCAAGGGAAGCTAGTGACTCTATAAGATATCAAGAAGCTGTCAAACAGAAGTGAATGAATAAAATGGACAAAAACATACCACACTGGTAAAACAACTGACCTAGAAAATACATCCAGGAGAGACCATTTTGAAATGATTTATGTACCAGAAAGCCATATTGGAAAAGTAAGAGCCTGGACAGCTTCTTTCAGGAAATCATCAAAGAAAAGTGCCCTGACCTCCTAGAACCAGAAGGTAAAATACTCATTGAAAAAAAAAAAAACACTGAACACCTCTTGAAAGAGATTCTAAATTGAAAACACCAAGGAATGTTGCAAGCCATTTCCACAATTACAAGATCAGAGAGAGAGTACTGCAAGCACCTAGAAAAAAATTAAATCTCATGGAACCAGAGTCAGGATTATATAATAACCTGCAGCCTTTACATTAAAAGATTGAAGGGCATGGAATATGATATTCCATATGGCAAAGGAGCCTGGATTACAACTAAGGATACTTTATCCATCAAAATTGAACATAATCTTTCAGAGAAGGAGAAGGACATTCAATGAAATAAGGGGCTTCCAAACCTTCCTGAGGAAAATACCAGAGCTTAACAGATAATTGATCTTCAAATACAATACTCAAGAGAGTAAACAGGAAGGAACAAAAACATGTTATTAATAAGAGAAAACTGTTTATATCCCTACAAGGGATGATGGCACTTATAGCTCTTGAGAACTGGATCATCATTATGACATTTAAAAGTGGTATACACAGACAGAGGACATGGGTACAAGTTGACTTTGATGTGATGATTAAAAAATTAAGTGGCAGAAAGGGATTGTATGGGGAGAAGCAGAAAGGAGAAGGCAGACAAGGGTTAACTACATCACATAAAAAGGTACAAAAACCTATTACAGTGGAGAGAAAGATGGGAGGGACAGGAGCATTTTTTAAACCTTTCTTCAGATTTGACTCAAAGAGGAAATAACATAATCGGTTAGGTATAAAAACTAAGTTACTGTATAGGAAGTAGGAGGGGTAAGGAGAACGGTAGCGGTTGGATTTTAAGGGGAGGAAGAAATAGTATGGGAAAAGGAAAAGAAAAGGGAGAGACTGATGGAAGGGAGGTCAAATTAAGGGAGGCAGTAGTCAAAGGAAAATTATAGTAAGGGGGGAAATGGAGCAAGGTGAGAGAAAAGCATAAAAGGAAAGGGGGGATAAGAATGGAGAGAAAGATACCATAATCATAACTGTGAATGTAAATGGGATGAACTCTCTCATAAAGCAGAAGCAGATAGCAGAATGGATTAAAAATCATAATCCTATAATACGTTGTTTACAAGAAACACATATGAAGCAGAAGGATACACAAAATGAAGTTAAAAGGCCAGAGCACACTAAATTATGCTTCAGCTGAAGTTAAAACAAAAGCTGGAGTTGCAATCATGATCTCAGAGAAAGCAAAAGCAAAAATAGATCTAAATTAAAAGTGATAAGGAAGGAAACTACATGCTGCTAAAATGTTCCATAGACAATTGTGGCCCAAATGTAACAGTTCTTAAATAGTATTATAAAGCAACAATCATCAACACTACTTGGTACTGGCTAAGAAATAGAGTGGTGGATCAGTGGAATAGGTTAGGTAAGCATGATGAAATAGTCAGATGCTATAGTAATCTGCTATGTGAGAAATCCAAAGAACTCAGATTTCATGATCACTGCTGATAAAACTGGGAAATAGTATGGCAGAAGGTAGGTATAGAGCAGCATCTTATACCCTACACCAAAATGAAGTCAAAATGGACACATGATTTAAATCTAAATATTGAAAGAGGAGATCAATGAAATAGGCATGCAACTGGACATGCTACAAAAAGAGCAAACTAAAGATCTTCAATTAAAAGCCAAATTAGAAATGCTGAAAACCAAAAGATAGTACCAAAATTGAGATAAAGAAAACTATTGGACAAATAAATAAACCTAAGAGATGGTTTTACGAAAAAAGTGAAATTGATAAACTTTTGGCTAATTTGATTTAAAAAAAAGAAAACCAAATTACCACTATGAAAAATGAAAAGGGTGAATTCACCACAACTGAAGAGGAAATTAAAACAATAATTAAGAATTATTTTGCCCAATTCTATGCACATAAATTTGACAATCTTAGTGAAATGGATGAATATTGACAAAAATATAAATTGTCCAGATTAACAGAAGAGTAACTAAAATGTTTAAATAAACTCATCTCAGAAAAAGAAATTGAACAAGTCATCACTGAACTCCCCAAGAAAAAATTTCTCCAGGACCAGATGTATTTATAAGCGACTTCTATCAAACATTAAAAGAACAATTAATTCCAATATTATATGTATATTGGAGAAGGAATCCATCTTTTTTCTTTACATCACCTATAGTTCATTCTGTATTTCTCTCCCCAATCCCTGAGAGCCAACTCTATTAAAACAAACTAATAAACCAGGTGAAGAAAAAGTTCTACAAAAGTGACACATTGCTAAAGTGTGACTTTCTATTCAGCATTCTACAACCATCGTTCCCCACTTCTACAAAGAAGTGGAGGAGGTGTCCCCCTGTGTCTTGTTGAGGCCTGGTTTGGTTGTTTTATTGCTTATGGAATTCAGGTTTTTACCGTTTTGTGGTTCGTGCTGATGTTCTCCCCATCTCTATTGCTGTAGTCATGGCGAATATTATTTGTATTGGTTTTGGTTACTTCACATTAGTTCATGCCTTTTGCGTCATGCACATTTTGATTTCTGGAAAGTACAACTCAATCACACACTATGAAAAACTTCAGATTTAGTGGGAAAGGGAAGCTTTAAACATAAAGGCTTACGAAAGGAAGATAATGTTTATCCTTCTCAATGAAAGCACAGGCTCTGTTGTTCCAGGAAGAAAGGTGATCACTATAAAAGTCCTATCTCCAAGCTTCCTTCATTGTAGCATGGCAGGAACCTGGGTCTCTGAACACTGCGCAAGAGGATAAATGCTACCAGCAAACAGAAAAGCCACGGAGCAGGGACGGGGAAGCCAGCATCTTGTATACGAAGGCTAGCCTCACCAGATCATCAATTCTGTGGCCACGCGGGTCCATGCAGCATCCACAGACAAACGTTGCCTCAGTCGTACGCAGCTCTCCAGCGTTCTGCTGCAACGGGAGGAATTGCTACAAGTGGAGCTGCACCTGCCCCACCAGGTGATACAGGTCCAGGTCCAGGTCCGCGCTCTCCCAACTCCGGGCAGGCACCGACAGCAGCAGTAGCTGCAGCAGTGGCGGCTGCGGCCTTGAAAATCCGACATAAGAGGCCGTCACCGCACGCGCGTGCCAGCCTCCGTCGAGCTTCACGCAGGAACTCAGGGCGAGCCACGCCGCGGGATGCCCCGCGAGGGGCTGCTCCTCCAGGGGACGAAACGGGAAGGCAGACGAGACGGGCCTGAGGTGGTGGAGAAGAGAGAGGCCAGACCCGCACCTGGCTGGGATGCGGGAGGGGCAGCCACACCCTTGCTGTCCTCGGACCCTCACTAGGGAGCAAGGGGCTGGGGCACGGAGAAAGTGCCGGTCAGGGAGGAAAGAGGCGTAGCTTTCCCTCGCCTCAGCCTATCAGAAGTCTACTTTCCGGTGATCTCCCGTCTCCTAGCAACCCCGAGAGACGCTGACAGGACTAGCACTGGGGTAAAGCCCGTCTGGCCAGGAAGACCCCAAAGGGATCCAAGGCCTGGGCCTCACCCGCTGTACCTAAAATCTTGAATGGCCGCGGGAAATTGAAGGAATGTCTGCAATACCTGGCACATTCCCGCTTTGCCAACGCTCTTCCAGAAGGTATTTTCCCTTCCCCATAGAGTTTAGGTCGGGGCAGAGCCTTCATTTTGTCCACAACACACGCTACTTCTGCAGCTTCTCAGCCTGCCCTGCCCCAAATTCGTTACTTCACCCAGGACAGACCGTACTTTTTTTTCAAGTGCCAGTCAGGTCTCATTCAAAGACGTCTCCACCTGCAAAGCTTCCACCCGAACTACCCTACCCCACTCCCTGCTCAAGCTTGGATCGAAGTTTAAGAATCACTCATAATAGCAACGGAAGTTAGGGTTGGGTGACCCATGCAGAGTGGACTTGAGGGTCAGGAAGGAGAAAAATGGAGCAGGGCATTGTTGAGTGGTAGTGTTGCCTTTTGAAAACTGTTGGGGTTTGGTCTCTGCCCATCCAGGCCCAAAAACTGTTGCAGTTTGGTGATGTGTTGTGGTGGAAGTTTCAAAGAATTCACAGTCAGACTACCTCTAATCCAACTGTGTATATGCATTAGCCCACCTTCCATGTGGGCTAAGTTCCAAGGGAAATCAGCAACCTCAGAGAAAACAAGATGGATTTTTATAGATGCTTTAATTTCTTCCTCCTCAAACTGCCTATTTATATCCCTTGACTGTTTCTCAATTGAGAAATGACTTGTAACCTTATGAATTTCATCCATTAATCTAAATATTTTAGAAATAAGGTCTTTATTAGAGACAGGGGCTCTAAAAATTGTTCCCCACATTTGTGCTTCCCTTCCAATCTTAGTTGTATTGGCTTTGTTTGTACAAGAACTTTTCAATTTAAGGAAGTCAAATCATCCATTCTGTATTTCATCATGTTCTCTGTCTCATTTCATTGTTAATTCTTCTCTTTTTCAGAGATCTGATAGGCAAACTATTCCTTGTTCTCTTAATATGCTTATGGCATCAGCCTTTATATCTAAATCATGTGCCCATTTTGACTTCATTTTGGTGTAGGGTATGAGATGCTGCTCTATACCTACCTTCTTCCATACTATTTTCCAGTTTTACCAGCAGTTTTTCGCAGAATCTGAGTTCTTTGGATTTCTCACATAGTAGATTACTGTAGTCATTGACTATTTTATCTTGCATACCTAACATATTCCAGTGATCTACCACTCTATTTCTTAGCCAGTACCAAGTACTGTTGATGATTGTTGCTTTATAATGATATTTAAGAACTGCTACATTTGGGCCACCTTCCTTTGCAGTTCTTTTCATTAAGTTCCTTGATATTCTAGAATTTTAGTTTTTCCAGATGAATTTTACTGGTTTTTTTTAGCTCCGTAAAATGGTTTTTGCTATGGCATTGAATATGTAATTACTAATTTAATTTAGGAAGAAAACTCGTTTTGATTACATTAGATCTGTCTAACCATGAGAAACAGATATTTGTTCCAATTATTTAGATATAGAGTTGTGGGGTTTGCTATGGCAGGCAGACTCCCAAATATTTTATGATGTCTACAGTAAGTTTATATAGAATTTCCCTTTCTATCTCTTGCTGTTGGGCTTTCTTAGAAATATATGGAAATACAAGTGTGATTTTTGTGGGTTTATTTTATATCCTGCAACTTTGCTAAAGTTATTATTTCAAGCAGTTTTTTACTTGATTCTCTAAGTATATCATCATATCATCTGCAAAGAGTGATAACTTAGTTTCTTCTCTGCTTATTCAAATTCCTTCAATTACTTTTTCTTCTCTGATTTTTAAAGCTAAGATTTGTGGTACCCTATTGAATAACAGTGGTGATAATGAACATCCTTGTTTGACTGTTGATCTTACTGGAAATAACTCTAGCTTATCCCCATCACATATAATGCTTGCTCATGGCTTTTGATAGATGCTACCTATCATTTTAAGGAAGCCTACGTTTATTGCTATGCGCTCTAATGTTTTTATAGCAATGGGTGCTGTATTTTGTCTAATGCTTTTTCTACATCAATTCTGATAATCATATGATTTGTTAGTTTTGTTTTTGATAGTCACTTATGCTGATTGCTTTCCTAATATTGAACCAGCTCTGCATTCCTGGTATAAATCCTACTTCATCAAAGTGTATAATCCTTATGAGAAGTTGTAATCTCTTTGCTAATATTTATTTAAAATTTTTGCATGGAGATACGTTACGAAAATGGATCTATAATTTTCTTTCTCTGTTTTGGCTCTTCCTGGTTCAGGTATCAGAACCATACTTGTATCATCAAAAGACTTTGGTACAATTCCTTCTTCGCCTATTTTCTCAAATAGTTACATAGTGTTGCAATGAATGATTCTTTAAACGTTTCGTAGAATTCACTTGAACATCCATCTGGATCTGGAGATTTGTTCTTAGGAAGTTCATTGATGGTTTGTTCAATTTCTTTTTCTGAAATGGTGTTAAGTATTTTATTTTCTCTTCTGTTAATCTGGGCAATATATATTTTTGTAAACATCCATTTCTCTAAGATTGTCAAATTTATTGGCATACAGTGGGGTAAAATAGCTCCAATTATTGTTTAAATTTCCTCTTCATTGGTGGTAAATTCTTATTTTTATTTTTGATGCTGTTAAATCAGTTTTCTTTCTTTTTAAATCAAATTAAACAAATATTAATATATTTTATTGTTTCCCCCACCCCCCCAAAAAAACAGCTTTCAATTTTGTTCATTAGTTCAATACTTTTTTTAATTTCAATTTTATTCATTTATCCTTTGGTCTTCAGAATTTTTAATTTGGTATTGAATTGTGGTTTTTTAATTTGTTCTACTTTTTATTTGCATGCCCAATTCATTGATCTTTTCTTTCTCTATTTTATTCATGTGAGCATTCAGAGATATAAAACTTTCCCAAAGAACTGCTTTTGCTGCATCCCATAAATTTTGGTCTGTTGTCTTATTATTTTCATTCTCTTGGATGAAGTGATTGTTTCTATCATTTGTTGTTTGACCCCCTCATTCTTTAGGATTAGATTATCTAGTTTCCACTTAATTTTTAGTCTATCTTTTCTTGACCCTTTATTACATGTAATTTTTATTGCATCACGTTCTGAAAAAGATGCATTTAACATTTCTGCCTTTCTGTATTGGATTGTGAGGTTTTGATGCTCTAATAACTGTTCAATATTTGTGTAGGTGCCATGTACTGCCAAAAAAGTTGTATTGCTTTCTATCTCCATTTAGTTTTCTCCAGTGGTCAATCATATCTAACTTTTTAAAAAACTCTATTCATTTCCTTCACTTCTTCCTTGTTTCTGTGGTGGTTAGATTTATCTAGTTCTGAGAAGGAAAGGCTGAGGTCCCACACTAGTATAGTTTTGTTGTCTATTTTTTCCACTCTAACTCCCTTAACTTGTCCTTTAAGGATCTGGATGCTATATAACTTGGTGCATATATGTTTAGTAATGACTCATTGTCTATGGAACATTTTAGCAGGATGTAGTTTCCTTCCTTATCACTTTTAATTTAGATCTATTTTTGCTTTTGCTTTCTCTGAGATCATGATTGCAACTCCAGCTTTTGTTTTAACTTCAACTGAAGCATAATATAGTGTGCTCCAGCCTTTTAACTTCATTCTGTGTGTATCCTTTGGCTTCAAATGTGTTTCTTGTAAACAATATATTATAGGATTATGATTTTTAATCCATTCTGCTATCTGCTTCTGTTTTATGGGAGAGTTCATCCCATTTACATTCACAGTTATGATTATGGTATCTTTCTCTCCATTCTTATCCCCCCTTTCCTTTTATGCTTTTCTCTCGCCTTGCTCTATTTCCCCCCTTACTATAATTCTCCTTTGACTACTGCCTCCCTTAGTTTGACCTCCCTTCCATCAGTCTCTCCCTTTTCTTTTCCTTTTCCCATACTATTTCTTCCTCCCCTTAAAATCCAACCGCTACCGTTCTCCTTACCCCTCCTACTTCCTATACAGTAACTTAGTTTTTATACCTAACCGATTATGTTATTTCCTCTTTGAGTCAAATCTGAAGAAAGGTTTAAAAAATGCTCCTGTCCCTCCCATCTTTCTCTCCACTGTAATAGGTTTTTGTACCTTTTTATGTGATGTAGTTAACCCTTGTCTGCCTTCTCCTTTCTGCTTCTCCCCATACAATCCCTTTCTGCCACTTAATTTTTTAATCATCACATCAAAGTCAACTTGTACCCATGTCCTCTGTCTGTGTATACCACTTTTAAATGTCATAATGATGATCCAGTTCTCAAGAGCTATAAGTGCCATCATCCCTTGTAGGGATATAAACAGTTTCCTTTTATTAATAACATGTTTTTGTTCCTTCCTGGTTACTCTCGTGAGTATGGTGTTTGAAGATCAATTTTCTGTTAAGCTCTGGTATTTTCCTCAGGAAGGTTTGGAAGCCCCTCATTTCATTGAATGTCCTTCTCCTTCTCTGAAAGATTATGTTCAATTTTGATGGACGGGGCATCCTTAGTTGTAATCCAACCTCCTTTGCCTTACGAAATATCATATTTCATGCCCTTCAATCTTTTAACGTAAAAGCTGCAGGTTATTATATAATCCTGACTCTGGTTCCATGATATTTAATTTTTTCTAGCTGCTTGCAGTACTTTCTCTCTGAACTAGTAATTTTGGAAATGGCTTACAACATTCCTTGGCGTTTTCAATTTGGAATCTCTTTCAAGAGGTGTTCAGTGGTTTTTTTTCAATAAGTATTTTACCTTATGATTCTAGGAGCTCAGGGTACTTTTCCTTGATGATTTCCTGAAAGAGGCTGTCCAGCCTCTTACTTTTCCAATATGGCTTTCTGGTACACAAATCATTTCTAACTAGTCTCTCCTGGATGTATTTTCTAGGTCAGTTGTTTTAGCAATGTGATATGTTTTTGTCCATTTTATTAATTCATTTCTGTTTGACAACTTCTTGATATTTTATAGAGTCACTAGCTTCCCTTGCCCAAGTCTAATTTTTATTGAATTATTTTCTTCTATTAAATTTTATACTTCTTTCTCCATTGGGCCCATTTGACCTTTTAAGGAGTTCTTCTTTTCAGTGAATTTTTGCACCTCCATTTCCATTTAGCAAATTCTACTTTTTATAAAAATTTACTAATTTATTTTGTTTTAAATATTCACTCGATAACTTTGAAATTTTCTCCCCTTCTCTGTCCCCTCCCTTCACAAGACAGGATGTAATATGATATGGCTCTATACATGCATTCCTATTAAACACATTTTCACATTAGTTGTGTTGCATAGCAGAATTATAATGAATGGGAATGAAAATGAGAAAGAAAAAAAAATTGTCTGCTTTCCTCTGCATTCCAAGTCTATAGTTCTTTCTCTGGATGTGGATTTACCTTCATGAATCCTTTGGAATTGTTTTAGATGTGATGTGGTACCTCAGAGTTGTTTTGATTTGCATTTCTCTTATCAAGAATGATTTAAAATATTTTTAAAAATTATGATTTGTCTTCAGTTTTCTACAATCACTTCCATATGTCTTAGATTTTCCCCCTCCCTCCCTCTCTTTTCTCCCTCCCTTCCCACTCCCTCCCCAAGACAACATGCAATATTATATAGGTTCTATACGTACATTCTTATTAAATATATTTTTACCATAATCATGTTGCATAGAAGAATTAAAATGAATGGGAGAAACCATAAATCAAAACAAAACATAAAATAACATAACAGAAAATGATCTGCTTTATTCTGTGATTCAGTTTCATAGCTTTTTCTCTGGATGTGGAAGACATTTTGCCTCAAGAGTCCATTGGGAACTTTTTACGATCTTGCATTGCTGTGAAGGAATAATTCTACCAGGAAAATTTCTCTCACACTGTGGTTGTTGCTATGTACAAAGTACCCCTAGTTCTGCTCTTTTCACTCAGCATTAGTTCATATATGTCCTTCGAGTCCTCTCTGAAGTCTTCCTGTTCATCATTTCTTATAGCATAATAGTATTCCATTACATTCATATATCACAACTTATTCAGCCATTCCCCAATTGATGGGCAGCCCCTTGATTTCCAGTTCTTGGTCATCACAAAGATAGCTGCTATAAATATTTTTGTACATGTAGGACCCTTTCCCATTTTTATGATTTCTTTGGGATGCAGTCATAGAAGTGATATTGCTGGGTCAAAGGCTATGTACATTTTTGTAGCCCTTTGGAAATAGTTCCAAATTGCTCTCCAGAATGGTTGGACCAGCTCACACCTCCACTAACAATGAATCAGTGTTCCAACTCTCCCACATCTTCTCCAACATTTATCATCTTCATGTTTTGTCATGTTAGCTAATCTGATAAGTGCGATGTGGTACCTCAGAATTGTTTTGATTTGCATCTCTCTAACCAATAGGGATTTAGAGCATTTTTTCATGACTAAAGATAGCTTTAATATGTTCCTCAGAAAATTACCTGTTAATATCCTTTGACAATTTATCAATTGGGGAATCACTTGTATTCTTTTAAATTTGACTCAGTTTTCTATATATTTGAGAAATGAGGTCTTTACACCTGACACGATTTGTAAGAATTCTTTTGCAGTTTTCTGCTTCCTTCCTAATCTTGGTTACATTGACTGTTAGTGCAAAAACTTTTAAATTTCATGTAATCTTATTATCCATTTTGCATCTCATAAAACAAATATCTCTTGTTTGGTCATGAATTCCTCCATTCTCTATAAATTTGTCAGATGAACTATTTGTTCCCTTAATTTTTTAGTAGTATCAGGATTTTCATCTAAACTGTCAAGCCATTTGGACTTTATTTTGGTATATGGTGTCAGATGCTGGTCTAGGCCCAGTTTCTGCCATCCTACTTTCCAGTTTTCTCAGCAGTTTTTGTCAAATGATGAGGTCTTATTCCAGAAGCTGGGGTCTTTGGGTTTGTCGAGCATTCGATCATTGACTATAGCATCTTGTGTACCTAACCTATTCCCACTGATCTTTTCCTCTATTTCTTGGCCAGTTACAAGTCGTTTTGACGACTGCTTCTATATAACACAATTTAAGATCCACTATCACTAGACCTCCTTATCTAGTGTTTCTTTTCATTAATTCTTTCTTTTCACTAATTCCCTTGATATTCTGGACCTTTTGTTTTTCCAGATGAATTTTGGTATTTTTTTCTACCTCTATAAAATCATTTTTTTGTGGCAGTTTGATTGATATGGCACTAAATAAGTCAAATAATTTAGGTAGAATAGTCAATTAATTTGATTTATATTATATTAGCTTGGCCTACCCATGAGCGAATAATGTTTTTCCAATTATTTAGATCTGACATTATTTGTGTGAAAAATGTTTTCTAATTGTGTTCACATAGTTATTGGATTGCTTTTGGCAGTTAAGACTTCCAAATACGTTATAATGTTTACAGCAACTTTAACGGAATTACTCTGTCTCTTGCTTTTGGGCTTTGTTAGTAATATGCAGAAATACTCATGACTTTTCTGGGTTTTATATTCTGCAACTCCGCTAAAGCTTTTTTTTAATTGTTATTTCAAGTACTTTTTTATTTGATCCTCTAGGCTTCTCTAAGTGTATTGTCACATCATTGGCAAAGAGTGATAACTTAATTTCCTCTTTGCAAATGCTAATTCCTTCAATTTCTTTTTCTTCTCTTATTGCTAAAGCTAAGGTTTCTAATACCATACTGAACAACAGTGGTGATAATGGACATTCTTGTTTCACACACACACACACACACACCCCCCCCCTTCTTTGTGGAAATGTCTCTAGCTTATTCTCATTACATATAATGCTTCCTGAAGCTTTTAGATAGATGTTACTTATCATTTTAAGGAAGGCTCCATTTATTCATATGCTCTCTGATGTTTTTAATGGCAGTGGGTGTTCTATTTTGTCAAAACCTTTTTCTGCATTTATTCAGATAATCATATGGTTTCTATTAGGCTTTTTTGTTGATATGATCAATTAACCTCATAGTTTTCCGAATACTGAACCAGCTCTGCATTCCTGGTATAAATCCTACTTGAGCAAAGTGTATTAATGTCGTGATAAGCTGCTATAATCTTTTTGCTTATATTTAAAATTTTTGCAACTATTGTCTTTCTCTGTTTTAGCTCTTCCCAGTTTATATCATAAAAAAATTTGGTAGGATTCTTTCTTCTCCAATTTTCCCAAATAATCTATATAGTATTGGAATTAATTGTTCTTTTAATGTTTGAGAGAAGTTGCTTGCAAATCCCTCTGGCCCTGGAGAACTTTTCCATAAGGAGTTCAGTGATGGCTTGTTCAAATTTTTTTCTGAGATGAGTTTATTTAAATATTTTATTTACACTTTTGTTAATCTGGACAATTTATGTTTTGGTAAATATTCATTCATTTCACTAAGACTGTCAAATTTATGGGCATATAATTGGGCAAAATAATTCCTAATTATGGTTTTAATTTCCTCTTCAGTGGTGGTGAATTCACCCTTTTCATTTTTCATAGTGGTAATTTGTTTTTTTTTTTAAATCAAATTAACCAAAGGTTTATCCATTTTATTTTTTTCATAAACCACCTCAGGTTTATTTATTTGTCCAATAGTTTAATCTCAATTTTAGAAATATCTTTTGGTTTTCAGCATTTCTAATTTGGCGTTTAACTGAAGATTTTTAATTTGTTCTTTTTCTAGCATGTCAAGTTGCATGCCTAATTCATTGATCTCCTCTTTCAATATTTCATTAATGTATGCATTCAGAGATTTGAAATTTACCATATGGTTTTCACTGCTTCCCATAAGTTGTTGTCTTATTACTGTCATTCTCTTGAATAAAGTTATTGATAGTTTCAATGATTTATTGTGGCCCTTACCCACCCATTCATTAGGCTTCAACTATTGTTTCCAATTAATTTTTAGTCTATCCTTCCTTCTTTGTTATACATATTTTTTAGTCTATCCTATCCTTCTTTGTTATACATATTTTTTATTTCATCATGATCTCTAAAGGATACATTTAATATCTCTGCCTTTCTCCACTGGATCGTGAGATTTTATGCCCTCTTACATGGTCAGTTTTTGTGTGCCATGTAACCCTGAGAAAAAGGTAAATTCCTATCTTGATTCAGTTTTCTCCATAGGTCTGTCATATTGATCTTTTCTAAAATTCGATTCAAATCCTTAACTTCTTTCTTGTTTGTTTTGAGGTTAGATGTAGTAAGTTCAGAGAGGGAGAAGTTGAGGTCTCCCATGAGTACTGTTTTCCTGTTTATTTCTTCCTGAAAATCCCTAAACTCTTCTCAGAATTTGGATGTTATACTACTAGGTAAATATATGTTTAGTAAAGATAGTTCTTCATTGTCAACGGTGCCTTATACCAGAATATAGTTTTCTTTCTAATCTCTTTTGATTAGATCTATTTTTGCTTTTGCTTTCCAATTCTACTTTTCAAGTTCTTTTCTTCAGTTTATGTTTTTTAATATATCTATTTGGCCAATTGCATTTTTTAAATTATCTTTTCTACAGTGAATGTTTGTCCTTCCTTTTCCAAGCTATCGACTCTCTTTTGCATACCTCTCAATGCTTTCCCCATTTTTTTTTGCTACATTTCTCATTTGATTTTTTCAATCTTTCTTGAGCTCTTCCAAGGCTTTTTGAGCTTGAATCCAGTTCAGGTGTGGGTGTACTGACAATTTTGTCCTGCTCTGAATTCGTGCCTTGCTCTTCCCTGTTTCCATAATGTCTGTGGTCATTGTCTGTCTCTGCATTTTATTCATGGTGTTTGCCTATTTCCTGATATTTTGAGTTGAGCTCTTCTACTGGAGCACAGGAGGCCATCACCTAAGCTGCTTGTGCTGGGATCCTGGGACCCTGTCACTAGCTTTGTGTGTTGGGGCCTCAGGTGCTAGCAGTTCGAGGTTGTAGGAGACTGACAGCTTACCTGGTGCTGAGCTGGGGTTAGCAACCCTGGAGCTCTTAGGGTGCGGGTGGGGAGTCTGGGGATGAATGCTCACCTGGACTTCTTTAAAGCAATGGAAGGTGTGACTGCTAGAAGATGTTTGCCAGCCTGAAGCTGTGCCTCCTGGAGTTGTTCTAAAGAATCAGGGGTTTTGGCTGCTGAAGGATGCCTACCCATCAGAGCATGTAGTGGTTTTCTGAGCTGGTGTCCACCTATTCCCTAGGCTGTGCTGAGGCACTTGGGGGTCCTACTGTTGACACTTACCTCCTCCAACACCCTGGGGCTCAAAATCTCCCATTGGTTTGCTGAGGTGGGGCTTATCACTGGCTTACTGAAACACCACCTGTCCTGTAATGCTCCCCCTCCAACTTAGTGCAAGGGGTTTTTTCCCACTAATCCTCCAAGCTTCCTGGGCTGCAAGGCTTCTACATCCCTTCTTTCTGCTGGCTCAGCTGATCTAGGATTTTTTCCTGGGGCAGTACTATCTGAATTTTCAGAGGTCAATAAAGAAGAGAGTGATTTAATTCACATTCCACCATCTTGGCTTTTGGAAGTCTGGGAACATACTTTTTTCAATACTTTCAATGAAATATAACAGCAGGAGAATGTTGATGTTGAGAGAATAAACGTTAGTGTGGGACCAACTTAAAATCATAGAAAGCACTGAACAACTTCCTAAATGTAAATCTAATTATTATTTTCCTCTACCTAGTCAACTTTCATTCCACCCCCACTGCTTATCCTACATATGTAAACCCTTGGACCAACTCGGTAGACTATAAGTCCAATTGAATGTCATCATTTGAGCAATACACTTTCTTTATTATGTGGTTTTTCATGTGCAGATTGTTAACCAGACTTTTGGGCATATTTCAGAAGATCCTATGCTATTCTGCCCTTTGATGTAATCAGCACTGTAAAAGGCATTTGAATGCAGATAAATTACAACAGCAGTCCTGGACCAGAAGAACTGGTGATGAATCATTGCACTCTGCTTTCAAGAAAGACGTAGGTATTTATAGATGTGGAATGCTGCACATGCTGTCGATTGCTGTTTCTGTATTGGACTTGCTTAAATGTTTCTTTGTGAAAAGCAAGTGGAGGAGTTGCAAGAAATGATTTTAGTGTAAAAAAGAAAGGAAAACAACAAAACTCACCATTACATTAAATTTGCAGACTCCATTTATCTGCTTTTTAAAAACTCAGGACATTTTGTCTTCTCCAATAGGACATGTACTGTTGTACATTATTTTTCCAAAATTCCTCATCTGGCTTCACGAAGCAATCACATCTGCCAATTCTTTCAGTACTTCTAAGATAGTACATCTGAGTCAGGTGACCTAAACTTTTTCAGGGCTCCTAGGTGATATCATATCTTTAATTTTAGGTCTGGTTATCAAGTCCCAGAGAGGCAGTATGGCATAGTGCACTGAGGATTTACTTCAGAGTTAGAAATGCCTCAGGTCAAGAACTGCTCTCTATTACATACTGGCTGTGTGACCTGGGAGAAGTCCATTAGCCCATATGTTCCCCAGAAACATTTACAAAGATAATATGTAATAAACACTTATCAATAAATGGATATACAACTGTTTCCAGTAAACACTGCTGGAGACTTTTAACATTGGAATTCCCCCACAACAATGAAATCACTGATCTGGGTAAAAAAAATCAACTCCCTTTTGGACATTTTTTGTTCTGTCAATCATTTGATCAACAACAATTTCTTAAACTGCAATATGAGGTAGGCACTATTCCTTAACACTGAAGGTACAAAGAGAAAGAAAAACACAAAAACAATACCTGCCTTCAAGGAGCCTACATATTAATTGGGGAGACAATATAACAGATACAGAAAAAATGTATACAGAGTAGAAAGAGGGTAAAGTTTGGAATGGGATGTCAGGAAAGGCAGATAACCTTTCAGAAGATGGCATCTGAGGCAGTCTTACCAAGGAGGTCAAGAGGCAAAGAGGAAGACAGATAGAACTCTATACATGGAAGATAACATCCATTTTAGGAAAGGAAACCCCTGAGAGACATCTCAGATATCTCCTTACCTCCCACCTAGCAGCACTCATTTTGGACTTCTTTTCATGTGCCACATCCCACCATCCTCTCCCTTTCTTTTAGCTTTCTTTTGTATATTATCATCTCTTGTAAAATTTTAAGCTCTTTGAAGGCAGACAGGCACTGTCTTTATTTTTGTATTTCTATCCCAGTATTTACCACAGTGCCTGGATAGGTGTTTATGAAATAGCTATTGACTGTGATTCTTCTGACAGTAGTATAAAAGTCAAATATAAATTATGTAACTTCTTCATCTCTCTTCGGTTTTTCTACATAGTGTGATTATTTCCTCCAGTTGTCCTCCTTTCCCCCAACTGTAGCAATAAATACTCTTATTTCCACCTTCCCAACATATCTTAAAATCTAAATTGGTTAATACGTACCTGTAAATCTTTATTGGGCTATTGTTTTTTTTGTCCAAATTATTTCTCTTCCTGTATTCCAAAATTCATTCTTAAGAGTTTCCCATCTCTCCTGGGCTGATATCTGTAGAAACTTAATCCAGGAGATTCTGCCTTTCTCTGAGTGCTCTAAAATCTGGTCTTCCCAAAATCTAAGTCGCATAGGATTTCTCCTACTTTTCTCCTCTTAATCATAGATCCGAAAATGAGGTGGTTACTTACTTCTCCCCAAGGTCCTCATCACATGACCCCACCAACCAATTCTTCCTTATTGGTACAAATCATATATAGAATAATACTTATTGCTTGCTCTGTCTTGTGTAATACATGTCCATCATTACAGTAATAAAGAGAATATTAACTGTTCTTTTCTGGAGAGAGAGCTCCAGCATGCGTCTGTATAATGGAAGCCCACCATGAGGAATACAGTGTATCATGCTTCGGTGTCAGATTTTTCCAACATATACATCTATATCTTCTGTCCAAGTGGTTTGTAGAATATTCGAATAACAATATCACATCTGTTTCTCACTCCAGTAAACTTACCCAAATGTTTTCCACCATACTTCTCATGTTTCTCACTCCATGTACAGATGTCCTGATACTGATATATCACCTTCAGATACAGTGCTGTTTGTTGCTTCCCTTCCACTTAAGACATACCCTTCTATAGCTATCTTCCTGTCTAGATACTTATCATCCTATGAAGTCTCAATTATTGCTAGGAGCTCAAATTTAAATTTTTGCATTACACTTTCTAGTTCATCATGATTGTTACCCATATTTTGTTTGTGTCTAGATAGCTGAAGCCATGAGCTTTATTAGTGGCTCTTGGTTTGGATTATTTCCTGTGAACTTCTGAGTGTCTTCGTTTTCTTTTTATACCATAGTTATTCTCTGGGATAATAGCTCCATTCCAGCAGTATTTTTCTCCTCATTGTTTTTTTATTAAATAGCTCACATTTCAAAAACCAGCAGTTAAATAACTATTTTAAATGTTCTAAAGCCCAGGGCTCTTAGGATCTTGTGGTATTTTCCACTACTATCAAGTGCAAAAGTAGAAGTGGAAGAGGGCCACACAGGACTGAAAGAATTTTTATCTTTTATGGTTTGCGATGGCCAAGGCATGCATCACCTACTGGGTGAAATTCTGGTGATAAGTCTATGTATATTTAGCTAGTCAAGCTGAGGATACATTCTTTTGCCAGGTCTGCCCTCAAAGTGATCTTGGAACTTTGTGGATCATGCTAGGGGATGAAATACGCCAACATAGCCTTCAAGAATCGAGGGTGACTTCTCCTATATTATGAAGCATGACAACAGGAACTTTGTAGAGGGCAATCCAATTAGTACTTAGTGGCTTTAAATATTTTGCAGAAAATCTCAATGACCAATTTTGTATTAACAATAATAGTAGGATTTGTTAAGTATGTACATTGTGCATATCATACCCATTCTGGGCAAAATAAAGTAGGCAGTTACATAATGTTCCTCATATAATGTAAAGACAAGAATGTGACATTCCTGAGGGTAAGGCATCTTTTTGTTTTGTTTTTTTTATCCCCAGCACGTGTGTGAGTGTGTGTGTGTGTGTGTGTGTGTGTGTGTGTGTGTGTGTGTGTGTGTGTGTGTATGCATGCTCAGGAATAATTCTGATGAGAAGTCAAAAAATAAAGTTGTCTACATAGAAAAATGAGCATTTATAAGAACTCTAATGGACTTAATTTTTAAAAAGACATGCCTGAGGGATGGAAATAAAGAGTGTTGCTTATTCTTATTATAATGCAGATCTAAACAGCAAGACCTTTCCCATTTACAGCTCATTACAGCAATTTAGATGCTTCAGTATTAATCACTAGTCTGAAACCTCTGATGCTGCTTCCTTTGAGCTGCTCACCCTGTCTCTCTGAAAACACTCATTTAAGATTGGTCCAAAGGACACAAATCACCTAGAAATGAAACTTGAAAATTCACAGTAGGTTTCAACAGAATTGTTCCATCATATTATTATCAAAATAAATTAGGCTGAAAATGAAACTGAGGAGGTTTTCTAAAAATCACACAAAAATTTTGCAAAACATTTTTTCTAAAAGTATTTGCCATTTTTATTGCCAGTTTCCCCAGGCAGAAGCCTCCATAGCTTCCAAAGATAATGATTAAATGATTGACTGCCTAAGTAATGCAGCTTTCCAAATGTAAAATCATAGTAACCCTCCTATTTTGTCCTGCTTGTCTTCAGCTTTTAGAATCTGGAGGGAGTTAAGGCTTAATAATTTACATATCAAGAGTTGTATTTTTCTCAAACCCTTCACAACCAGCTTCTGTAGTGTTAATATGCATTTTAAACACGTTACTGAAATCTAAAGGTGAATCACATTTAAGACTAAGATGGAAAAGCCCTGAGTGTCATAAAAGACAGAAAACCCTCATTTTTGCAGTTTTAAACGCATTGCCCTGATTTCAGATACATTGAGGGGAGGGGTGCAAGGACAGTTGTCTTCCAAATTTTGGGCTGCCTGGTTTAGATCTTATTAGTACAAAGCTGCTGCTTACTGATTCCACCTCCCAACTAATTTTGGGAGAGTTTCACTCTGCTTTTTACAATTCCATTGCTTATGTTCTAAAATTCTCCTTTAAACTGCAACTTGGACAGTGGTGGGAAGCCCACTCCCCCCAAATAAAGTCTTAACTTCCCAATGAAAACTTAAAGTGGGAATTATTTCTGTTAGAAGTGAGCCTGTCTTACAAACCCCTAACAGTAAGAAACGTGGTCACCTTAAACAAAGAACAATGCCAGTTGTGAAATCAGGAAAGCCTTCATTAATGTTATGTCCATTTCCCCTGAATCAACCACACATATCCCCAGTAAGGTTACAACACATGCAAAACAATAGGTTTTCTTATACTGTTTTCCTAGTTTTGGATCTCCTGTGATACAGTCCTCTGGCCATGTGACTTCATGTTCTCCTCTCTGATAGGCCCTTCCTCACACAGTTCCTTAGGCTTGTGCAATAGTTTCTGACCTCTAACCTGTTCATGGTAGGTCACAATCCTTATCACCTAGGAATGTAGAAAACGGAACTTTCTTGCCTACCACAAAATCACCCTTTTTTTCTTTATCAAAATCACTATTTCCACACCTAAATCCAATCAATACCTCCTCACATTCTTTCTCCTATGAATTCCTCCCTTCATCCATCTCCCCGTTATATGAATATGGGATGGGAGAAAAGTTGACCAACACATTGACAAATTACAAGGGGGCAGTCCCTTTTCATAAGCACAAATACAGAGATTCAAAATACAAAAGTAGATTAATGAATTGTTCATTCAAAGGTTCCATCTCATAAAGCAGTCTGGGGAGGAACATGATCTGATGCAGTTTTCTGATCTGGATGCTCCTTCAAGCAGTCTTCAGCATAGCATCTTAGCATCTTCTTCCCTTTATCTTCTTGTAGAAATCCAGATGTTCACTCTCCTAAAAAACTGACTTTAATACCATTTTAGATGATCATTCCTAAGTTTTATACATTTATCACTCTTACAAAATGAAAACTGGAACTCTGACCAATTCTCATGTTTAAGAAATTCACATCAGAACCCAGCTTTTATATTTTACATTAATTCACTTTTCATTTCCCCCATCAGGAAAATGTAATTTCACTAGCGTCAATAACAGGCTCCATCCAGTACTAAATAAGTACAATTAATAATCATTTTTAAGACAGGACATATCACATTATGAAACAATTTCAACTTCTAGTCACATGATGCTTCTTTTAAAGCATTTACAATATAGACCACAAACCATTATTCTTTTAACATTTACCAACTGAGACAAAAATAATGACTATGGATGCTACCCTCACAAGCCCTTGACCTGACTGTCTCCATACGATTACTAAGAATTAAAGGATTCTAACTTATTGTTGTTGAGTCTGAAATCCTAAACCTAATAGCTTAATTTTAGACTTAATCTCAGATGTTCCCCTATCAAAATTCTTTTATTTAATACATCTGATACCATGCTTATAAAAATTTTTGATTATAGGAATTTGCCACTAAGAGTAGGGACACTGAAGGGAAACAACATCTCCTTAATTGCATGTCAATTTTAGGCAGGAGTCAATTTTCAACTGGCATTCAGCCTAGATTAATGTCTGCCAGGTGTCAGTGGGGAAATTGAGTTAGGAGAATTCTACCTCAGCCCAGGCTGGACAGCCATTCTCCCAACCTTTCCATGAAATCACATTTTTGCAGTTCATACCAGCATCTCACAGGCCTACTGACATTATGGGTCAGTGACTCAGGCAACCTTTCTTGCTATCCATACCTGGAGTTAGACTCAGAATAACATTCCATAGTCCCATAAAATCTTAAAACAACAAGCTCCAATAATCAAGTGTCAGATATGACTGTAATTTCCAATTGGCTAAGGAACATCTTTTGAATCAAGTCTTAAGTAGCTTATATGCCTTTCTATACATGTTCTGGTTCCTGATTAAATAACAATTATTGTAAGTTATTGTTCTAATAGATTTACATCTGTTTCCCAAAGTACTCTGTCACCTTCTAACCATGCTCAGTCTAAAAAAATGAGCTACATGTGTGTTAAGTTCAAACACTAACTTCATCTTATGTTCACGAAATGAATTCAAATCAAAATAGAGACATTTAACTTTTCCATCAATGCCAAATATTACCAGAGGTTACCTGCCTCTAAGAAACTTAAACTGAAATTCTTTTCCTCAAACAGAAGATGCCTTTGGTTTCTGTACCTTTATCTAATTATTCCCATAATATTCAGAAAGAATATTCTATTTCAGGGATTTTATCTTTCACAAGACCATACCAGAGGACTCATTTACCCAATTAATTGAAAACAGCAAGCTCACTCTACTTGCATTGTGCTTACATTTTAAATTATCTGCTTTGATTGTAGAAACATAACATGAAGATGAAAAGCAAGGACCTAATTAGATGTCATCTCCACTTTATAATCAGACTCACAAATAGTCAAGAGGGAAAACATTCCTTTTCAAAGGAACACAAAGGTGAAACTGAGCCAGAAGGATCCCATTCCAGGCTAAGGACACAATTGTCCCCTGAGGCTTGAACATTGGATGGAAGGTTTCACTAATCAAAAATTTTACCAAGACTCACATCTTAAATTTTACATTTGTCCAAAAAACCAATCACTAGAGATAATCACCAACACAAATTCCTGTTTAGGAACTCCATGTACAAACAGTTTACACTTGAGCCACACCATTTGGGTGATCATTTTAGACTCTTCCAAGTCTTAGGGGTTCTGGGTGGGGCTGGAGTCACTTCTTTCCTTTGACAATGGGTAATAGTTAACATCTCTCCTCTGAGCATCTGCAGTTCAAATTAGATCTTAAGAAGTCCTTCTGAGGGGGGTGGGGGCACCACGGCGGGGCCAAGATGGCAGAGTGAGAGCAAGGACTCACCTAAGCTCTTAAACAAACTCCTTCAGATATCTCTAAGGAGAGGATCTGACCAAACTTTGGAGGAGCAGAATCCAATAGGAGACAGACTGTGGCAGATTCACAGCCCAGGACAGACTGGAAGGTCACCAGGAAGGGTATGTTCCGTGGGGGTGAGCCCACAGCACACAACGCAGCGCATCCAGCACAGCCGAGCAGGAGGGCCCCAGGGAGACCTGATGCAGCAGCAGGTGGAATGGCAGAATAACAGCCCTGGGCAAGAAACCAATAGAGCCAAGCGAATGACAGCCGCTGATCACCAGATATCAGCCTCAGCAGCTCCTGAGACTTTTAGCCTGCAGATTAAATGTCTGTAAGTCATCTACCTCAACTTCCGAGACTCAGGATGGTGGAGTAGTCAGTAAATGCTCTCTCCTCCCCCCTTGATGGCCTCAAAAGAATCATAAAATATTTCCCCAGTAAAGTCCTGGATCAGTGGGAACAGCAGAGGGGGCAAAATAGTCTCATAACACCTGAGTCTAGGAAAATAGTTAAGGGGTATTCCTCCTACTGTGGCAGAGGCAAACTGAATGGAGAGGGGCCCCAGGGTGGTGGAAAGTTGCACTAGGACCCAGGTGTGCCTCAGCACTAGGAGAGGAGCCCCAGGAGGGGTGGGAACTTGCACTAGGATCTAGGCGTGCCTCAGCACTTCAGGGGAAACGGGAAGACAATAGGGCAGTTCGGATCACCAATCTCTGAGCTTGCCTTTGCCTGAGCTCAGCTGAGGAGGTGTCCCATGATCAGACCACCCCTCCCTGACACTTAACAAGCTAGCCCCAGGGCTGATCAAGGAAGCACACACACACACACACAAAAAGATAAAAAGACACAGTTCTTAGCTTTTTCACACCAGTCAGCTCAATACGAAGTTCTGCAGCTTCTAACTGAAAGAACCAGAAGCCACAACACACAATCACCATCATGAGCAAGAAAAAGCAAAACAAGAGCGAAAAAAAACATAGAATCTTTCTATGGGGACAAAGACCAAAATACAAATACCAAAGAAATCAGTAGTGAGACTGTACTTCCATCTGAAACTTCAGAAGGGACTATGAACTGTTCATGTGCACAAAAGGCTCTCCTGGAACAGCTGAAGAAGGAAATAGAAGAGAAACTGGCCAATGATTTTAAAAGTATGGATAAAGAATTCCAGGAAGAGAACATCTCTTTAAAAAGGAAAATTGAACAAATGGAAAAGGCAGCACAAAACCTAACTGGGAAAAGTGGACAAATGGAAAAGGAAGTACAAAAACTAACTGAAGAAAGTAATTTCTTAAAAGGAATAATTGGACAGATGGAAAAGGAGATGCAAAAATTAACTGAAGAAAACAATTTGATAAAATTAGAATTGGACAACTAAAAACTAATGACTCTATGAGACAGCAAGAATCAGTCAAACAAAATCTAAAGAATGAAAAGATAGAAGAAAATGTAAAATATCTACTTGGAAAAACAGCTGATCTGAAAAATACACCCAGGAGAGAAAATTTAAGAATTATTGGCTTGCCAGAACACCATGATGAAAAAAAGTCTGGACAATATCTTCCAGGAAATCATCAAGGAAAACTGCCCAGAAGTGTTAGATCCAGAGGGCAAAATAGTCATCGAAAGAATCTACCATTCACCTCCTGAAATGGATCCCAAACTCAAAGCCCCAAGAAATACCATTGCCCAATTACAGAACTATCAAGTGAAGGAGAAAATACTACAGGCAGCCAGAAAGAAACCATTCAAATATTGAGGAGCTACAGTCAGGATCACACAGGACGTTGCAGCTTCTACATTAAACAATCAAAGGAACTGGAATCTGATATTCCTTAAGCCAAAGGAGCT
The DNA here is from genome assembly GCF_028372415.1 of Notamacropus eugenii. Classification (NCBI taxonomy): domain Eukaryota; kingdom Metazoa; phylum Chordata; class Mammalia; order Diprotodontia; family Macropodidae; genus Notamacropus; species Notamacropus eugenii. Next base: position 582,596,505 of record NC_092872.1, read on the forward strand.
GGGACTACACCCAAGAATCAACTACCCAGCAAAGTTCAGCATAACATTTTAGGTAGAGGGTGGTCATTCAACAAAGTAAGGGATTTCCAGACCTTCCTGACAAAAACGCCAGAACTTAATAGAAAATTTGATCTTCAAACGCAGGTCTCAAGAGAGGCATAAAAAAGCTAAACAGAGGGAAAAAAAACAAACTTGTTATTCAATTTGGGCAAACTGTTTACCTCCCTATAAAGGAAGATGATACCTTTTAACCTTGAGAAATGTACATTTATTATGAAATATAAAAGGGAAATACATAGAGGGAACGGGTATACAGTGAACAATGTGATGATAAAAATATGATTTAAGCATGCCAAGGGATTGTAACAGGAGGTGTGAAAAGGAGGAAGCAGAAAATGGTAAATTATATCACAGGAAGAAGTACAAAATTATAGTAGAGGGAAAGAGAGGAAGGAGATGAACATTGTTTGAGAGGTACTTTCATCTGATTTGGTTCAAGGAGGGAAAAATAAACTTCAGTATATAATTCTAACTTGCTCTATAGGCAGTAGGAGGGGGAAGCGGGAAGAAAGGGGTGGGGATTAAAAGGGAGGGAAGAATAAGTAAGGGTAAAGGGGAATAAAAGGGAGGAGGCCTAAAAGAAGGAAGGGAAGGCTGCAGGAGGTAGTGGTGAAAAGTTAAAACTATTGAGAAGGGGAAGGGAGACGGGAGAGCTAAAAGAACAAATGGTGGGAAAGAGAATGGAGGGAAATACCCAGATTGTAATCATAACTGTGAATGTGAATGGAATGAACTCTCCCATAAAATGGAGATGGACAGCAGAATGGATTAAAAGCCATAATCCAACAATATATTGTTTACAAGAAATACATTTGAAATGGAGGAATACACACAGGGTAAAGGTCAAAGGTTGGAGCAGAATATATTGTACTTTATCTGATGTGAGAAAAGCAGGAGTAGCAATCCTAATCTCAGACAAAGAAAAAGCAGAAATAGATCTAATCAAAAGAGATAAGGAAGGAAACTACATCCTGCTAAAAGGCACCATAGACAATGAAGCAATATCATTACTAAACATGTGTGCTCCAAGTGGTATAGCATCCAGATTCTTAGAGGAGAGGTTGAGGGAGCTGAAAGAAGAAATAGACGGCAAAATTATTCTAGCGGAGGACCTCAACCTTCCCTTCTCTGAATTTGATAAATCTGACCTCAAAATAAACAAGTAACAGGTTAAGGAGATAAATAAAACTCTGGATAAGGTAGATATGATAGATCTCTGGAGAAAACTGAATGGGAATAGAAAGGAATATACCTTTTTCTCAGCAGTACATGGCACATATACAAAAATTGACCATGTACTAGGACATAAAAACCTCACAATCCAGTGCAGAAAGGCAGAGATAATCAATGTAACCTTCTCAGATCATAATGCCATAAAAATTATATATAATAAAATGCCATGGAAAGATAAAAATCAATTGGAAACTAAATAATCTAATCCTAAAGGAGTGGATTAAACAACAAATCACAGAGACAATCAACAACTTCATTCAAGGCAATGACAATAATGACACAACCTACCAAATCTTATGAGATACTGCAAAAGCAGTTCTTAAGGGAAGTTTTATACCTTTGAATGCCTACATAAATAAAATAGAAAAAGAACAGATGAATGTCTTGGGCATGCAGCCAAAAAAGCTAGAAGAAGAACAAACTGAAAATCTGAAGCAAATACCAAATGAGAAATAATGAAAACCAAAGGAGAGATTAATAAAACTTAAATTAAGAAAATTACTGAATTACTAAATAAAACCAATAGTTGTTTTTATGAAAAACTAATAAAATTGATAAGACTTTGGTCAATTTGATTAAAAAAAAGAAAATCAAATTACTAATATCAAAAATGAAAGGAGTGAACTCACCTCCAATGAGGAGGAAATTAAAACAATAATTAGAAATTACATTGTGCAACTTTATGTCCATAAATTCAACAATCTAAATGAGATGGATCAGTATTTTAAAAAATACAAATTGCCCAGATTAACAGAAGAAGAAGCTGAATACTTAAAACATCCCCATCTCAGAAAAAGAAATTGAACAAGCCACCAATGAACTCCCTAGGAAAAAATCTCCAGGGTCAAATGGATTTACAAGTGAAAGCTATCAAACATTTAAAGAACACTTAATTCCAACACTATATAGAGTATTTTTGAAAACTGAGGAAGGAGTCCTCCCAAATTCTTTTTATGATACATATGGTTTTGATACCTAAACCAGGAAGAGACAAAACAGAGAAAGAAAATTATAGACCAATTTCTCTAATGAATATAGATGTAAAAATTTTAAATAAGATTTTAGCAAAATGAATACAGCACCTTATCACGAGAATAATACATTATGATCAGGTAGGATTCATACCAGGAATATAGGGCTGGTTCAATATTAGGAAAACTTTCAGCAGTATTGATCATATCAACAACAAATCTAACAAAAACTACATGATTATCTCAATAGATGCAGAAAAAGCTTTCTACAAAATACTCTTCCCATTCCTTAAAAACACTGGAGAACACAGAAATAAAGGGAACTTTCCATAAAATAAAAAGTAATATCTACCTAAAACCTTCAGCAAGTATTATATGCAATGGAGATAAGCTAGATGCATTTCTAATAAGATCAGGGGTGAAACAAGGATGTCCATTATCACCACTATTATTCAATATGGTACTAGACATGTTAGCTATAGCAATTAGACAAGATAAAGAAATTGAAGAAATAAGAATAGACAAAGGAGAAACTAAGTTATCACTCTTTGTAGATGATATGATGATATACTTAGAGAATCCAAGAGATTCAAGTAAAAAAACTACTTGAAATAATAAACAACTTTGGCAAAGTTGAAGGTTACAAAATAAACCTGCACAAATCTTCTGCATTCCTATACATGAGTTCCAAAATAAGTAGTGACTTTCCCTTCTGGGTAATTACTATAACTATGGATAGAAATTACAGAATCACTTGTCATTGTTGGATGGCGACAATAGCAGTTTGACATGGCTAGGGCAGATAAAATGATCATGTTCACAAGCAACTAAATAAGATGAAGACTTTTGATCCATTCCTCTACCCTTCTGTTCTCTTCCCTTCCCTTCCCTTTCTTTCCCTCACTCTTGGTTACTTCATTTATTTTATCCAGGAATATCTCCTGTATCTTTTAAATGGGCCCAATTAAGTACCTACAAAATTTTATATAAAAAGGAACATATGCTCCTTTTCTTCTCTCTCATTCTCCCTAATCTGTTACTCATATAGCTTCAGTATGATGGCACTAATCTTGTTAAAAAATATTCAGAAACTGCTCTGAATTACTAAAATATTAGTATGATTTAGCACAGTCTTGGGATGTGATTTTTAGTTTCTATGTGAATTTTGTTGTTGAGTCTTTCAGTTGTGTCTGCCTTCCTGTGATTCCATTTGAGTTTTTCTTAGCAAAGATACTTGAGCAGTTGGCCATTTTCTTCTCCACCTCCTTTGAAATATGAGGACCTGGATCAAAAAGGGTTAAGAGACCTGTCCAGGGTACAACAGCTAGTAAAGTTTTCAGGCCACATTTGAATTCAGGTCCTCCTGACTCCATGCCTGAGGCTCTATCCACTGTACCTCAACCTGCCCCAATAAAAACTAGTTAAGAGGTAGGAATAACTATTAAATAGTATAGATTTAATAGGTAATCCTTTGGGTCTCATTGACATCAATGCTGTGTTGACTTCAAGATTGTTGTTGATGTCAGATCAAATGTCAATTAACAAGTATTTATAAAGCACATGTTATGTGCCAAATGAAGTCACATTTCTTGCATCTGAATTAGCTAAAACTAGCTGACAAGAATACACTCTAAATATGTGTGTTTGATTATGCTTAAGAGGTACTCTTAATCCTTTCAAGTTGCTTTTTGAACATGATGTTTTTAGAATGAATGAAGAACAAATAGCTGCAATCTGTTTATCAGTTCTGAGGGCCCTTTCTTACCTATAACAATCAACAACTAATTCACAGAGAGATAAAGTCTGACTCAATCCTAGTAACATGTGATGGACAGATAAAAAATTAAGATTGTCCTTCCCTTTTACTAAAGTGCACAATTAAATCTGATCATCAGCTGTGGATCAACCTCAGAGGACAACCGTCCCTGAGATACTGGGTCCTCTATACTCTGAACTTCCCAACTTGGTGTGTCTGCCTCCCATCGGGACATGATATACAAAGAGGGACATCATGTACTAGGATCACAATATCTGAACATGCCATCCCACACATCACCTTCAACTAGAAACCAAATTTAAAATGTGTTTCTTTGTTTGAACAATTAATATCGGGAAGTACAGAAAGTTCATTTTCCCCTTCCTGCTTCAGTCCTAACACAAAGTAACTGTCCTCTACTCTTAAGAATCAAAATCTCTCTTGTGCTTTGATTGCAAATTTAAATGAAGTCATAACCAATTGGAGCCATTATCTATCATCATCTGGCTCCCAAGGGACTGAACCCCAGCTTCTGTTGGGGTTTGCATAGAGGCTACCTGTTTGGACATGAAGTCACAGCAACTATTTCACATACTCCTTCAATGCATCTGCTGCCTCTCATTTAGAAGATTACTACAGAGAAATGAAGGAAAGAAGAGCTGAGCCCTCAAAAGAAATCTGAATTGGCAAAATGGAAGTAAAATGGAATTTGACCAAGATGATCTACTTAGCCCCTCTTTCTGCCATTGAGGGCAATGGCACTGATGAAAAATGGAGCAAAATCTCTCTTAGAGGTTATTTACTTTGTCCCAAAGGTACCATAGTCATAACTGTGTGAATATCTTGGAACTGGATCAGACTTCTTTCAGAAATGATTCAGAGAGTCAAGGGAAATCTAAAGACCCAGGAATGTTAATGGTTCATTTGGTGGCCTTGGCATGTCCTTCTAGTCAGGTCTTGCTTAGCAAAAATGCAAGCAACAAATAAAGAAAAAAATTGCTCAAAAGATACATAACATAACTGTTTTCATGTTTCTGTTGTATGTTTTTGTTTATACACAATTATCTCCCCATTAGAATGTGGGACTGGAGAGAATAGACTATCTTTTGTCGTTCTTTATATCCCTGGCTCTGGGCATAGTCCCTGGCCCATAATAGCTGTTTATTGACTGTCAGGCTACTTGTCCATATAATAAGATACAGTATAGTTCTAAAGAAAAGGATGAAAAGAAAGAGATAATATACTCATTGGGAATAGTATGGATTCATTTAAGCTGTTTTTAAAATACTTGCCACTATCCCAGTTTTACATAAGATTTATAAATTCATTAAACTTCTGAGATAAGTGCAGACAATATCTTTTTATCTTTCTGATATTTCTTTTGTTAAGTTATTGAAATACCAAACTGAAAATTAGTCATTCAAGAAATTCTAAGTCCAACGAATTGTACTTTGATCTAGCCCTATCAGTCCATCTTGTCTACAGGGATAACAAGAGACTGTCAAAAATTTTGATAAATTTGATATGATTTTGATAAAATGGAAGCCAACAGCATTCCTCTGACCTATAGTCAGAATTAAAAATTATGTTAATTTCATTCATTATCCTGAGGTTAAATTGATAAACATGAAGGTCATTGTTTTCTTTTCTACAGCGCTATTTTAAAAAACTAGGTTAGGGTAAGGAAGCCTGGAACCCAGGACAGCTAATCTTTAGCAACCATATCAGGAAGGATTCTAGAATCACAGAATCTCAAAGTCAGAAGACATCTCCCACACCATCTAGTCCAACCCATTAACACAAATAAGAGGCAATAAAACAAATGCCTAGCTCCACTCTTTCAGGAAGAGCTGTAATGAGGAGAGGCCACAGTTGATCTCATAGACTCATCAAAGACCTAGGAGAACCTCAAAAGATACTCTAGCCCAACCAAGGTCCTCTTTCCCTTTTACACATTAGAAAGCAGAATCCTAGAGTTAAGTAACTTGCCAAAAGTCATGCAGTTCTGAAAAGCCTTGGGAGCTCTCATGCCTGGATGATTCCTCAGCATTCTCACTTACTTGGCCTGCAGATTTAGTAGCCAAAAAGGCTCGTTTTATGCCCAGCTAGCTATTTCATTTTCTGAGCTCTCTTTTCTTCTATCCTGATGTAGGAGAAATCACTAGATTTGTAGTCACTTGCCCTAAGTACCAATTCTAGCTGTTACTTACTCACTTTGCAACCTTGGGTAACACATTTTATATCACAGATACCTCAGTTTCCTCATCCATAAAGTAAGTCTTATCCTCGATGACCTTTGAGGTGGCTTCCAGCTCAAAATCTAATTATACCACTGTAATGAAATTTCTTTCCCTCTTCTCTAACACATTTCTTATCAATCTGCTCTGAGAAATTTATAACCAACACAACAGTAACTTACTAGGGAAAAAGCCACCACTGTACAAGTAATCAACAAGCATCTCCTAGGTGTCAAACACAGTGCTAGGCACAGAAAATAAAGATAATACTTAACAGTCTGTGTTCTCAAGAACTTCACATTTCATCAGTGTAAAGAATGCTAAATGTGCAGCGTAAACTACTCACTTCAAGGAGTTCTTAGCCAACCTAAGGGGCAATAAGCACAAAAACAACCACCACACTGAATAGTTTGTAGAGTACCTGGTTTGCAAAGCACTTTTCATGTATTAACTCATATGATGCTCTCCAGGAACCCTGTGAAGCAGATAGAATACTGTTGGAATTTTTTCAGTGTTCTTTACCATTCTGCCTACATATCGTGCAATCTCCCTATGTACTGCGGCCTCTTTCCATTTCCTTGCCTAAAATGCTCCACCTCCTGCTGACTCTGGGCATTTTCACTGCCCTGGAATGCTCCCCTCCTTATTGCACTACCTGGCTTCCCTGACTTCCTTCAAGTCTCAACTCAAGTCCTAACTTCTCCAAGAAGCCTTTTCTAATCCTCCTCACTTTTTTGGAGGGCCCTTCTTCTGAGTCTGCCCCAGACTGAAACCTGCTCAGATCTTGTTCATGCATAATTGTTTGCATGTCCTCTCCCCAATTAGACTCTGAGTTCCTTGAGAACAGGAACTATACATTTGCCTTCCTTTGTAGCTCCAGAGTTTATCAGAGTGCCTGGCACATGCTTAATCAATGATTATTGACTTGCTTGATGAAAAAACTGAAGATGAGGTGTTTCTTAAATGATTTCCTCAGTGATATGGCTAGAAAGTATATGAGGCAGCCAAGTCTAGCATATGCACTGTGACCCTAGCTGCCCCATGATCCAATAGAAACCTCTCTGGATCTTAATTTCCTCATCTGTCAATTGAGGGGTTTGGATTAGGTGACCTCTAAGGTCCTTCCCTCCTCTGCTTCCATGGTCCTGTGTAGGAATTTCCTAAACAAATGCTTAGGGTAGATTTTTTAAACTGTGTTTAATGACATGGTCCATATTTTTTCATCCAATTATAGCTTCTCCCCTCTTCCTTCACCCTGACTCCAAACTTTCTGTTCCACAAAACTCGTTTTTGTGACCTTAATTTTTATGTGAACATTGCCTTTTCTGACAGTAAAAGTGATATTCAAGTAGAAATCAAGTCTAGTTAGGTTGTTGTGGTAGTTGTTGTTCAGTCATTTCTTTCCTGTGTGACTCATGACACACCCCCTTTGGGGATTTTCTTAGCAAAGAGACTGGAATGGTTTGCCATTTCCTTCTTCAGCTCATTTTACAGCTGGAGAACTGAGGCAAACAGGGTTCAGTCATCCAGTTAATCTAAGTGTCTCAGGTCGGATTTGCACTGGGGAAGAGGAGTATTTCTGATTCCAAGCCCAATGCACTCCTTAAACCTAGAAACACAAGGAAAGGAAATTCTTAATTGGCTGGTTCCCAAGTTGGTCTTTGCCTAATGAGCTGCACCTTTTCATCTTAACATTTGTTCTCACTACCTCAAGTTTTCTTCAGCTAAATGGCAATCTTGAGGAAAGGGATACTTCACAAAATGAAAAGTTATACAGCCCTATCAAGATGAGAAAAAGGGACATCTCAGAGGCAATAAAATCTGCTTTTAGGACCTACATACACTGCTTTATTTTAGACATTACTTGGGTGCTCATTATCTGTTTTACAGATTTATTCAGTGATACATTGTGTGTACTCAGCTTTTTTAAAGAAAATTTTCTAATATGTACTCATGACCAATGGATACTGAAAAACTCTTACACTCCTACACAGAAAAATGGTTTCTGCTTTCCAAATTTGTATTGATTCTACTCATCTCCCTTCTCTTTGTCATAGAGAACATTATTAGGCTTTCAGGCACCTTGAAGCCTAGAAAGAGAAGTCTACATTAAAGAGATGAGGCATCCCTCCTGACAATGAATTTTTTGTACCACTTGGTTCAGATATCTCATAGATCCTGAACATTACAATCAGGGAAGAAACATGATAGGAATTAATTTTCCCCTGAAGTGTCTGTCTTCCTTCTTTCCATTCTACAGGCATATTCCTTAGAATTTGGTTCTAACCAATTACTACTTCTTAGGTATTACATTGTCCTTGCTGATTCATTATACTAAGCACTGGAAGAGATTACATTCCTGACCCTAAACACAGTATTTGTCTTCTTAGATCTTACAGTCTATAAAATGGAAAAAAAAAATCTACAGATAACGGCATCAAAAAACTTAGTAAAAGTGCAAAGAGATGTGTTGTTGTTGTTGTGTTTGTCCTTTGTTCTCAAAGAGGACCATGACATCAAGATGATGACATGACTTGCAGTTGACTTTGAGTTGAGTAAGGGAGGGCTATGCAAGGTCACCAACCTCACTTGCCCCTCCTGAGTCATCTGGGTCCAGTGGCCTGATATTCATCAGGATGGCTGGAGATGGTCCAGGAGGATCATAGAGTATGTGAGGGAGGAAGACTGGAAAGGGAGGAAAGGGCCAGGTTTTAAAGAGTTTTGAATGCCAAAAAGAAGATTCTTATCTTTGATCCTGGAGGCAATAGAGAAATAACTATTGTTGTATTCAGTACAGAGGTGACACAGCCAAGATCTTCCTTTGCTTTAGGAAAATCACGCTGAGAGACTGTGCAGTAAGTGGACATGAGATGGAATGGAGGAAATGAATATAAATTTTATATTCTTTCTATAACAGAAAACAGAAAGCAAAATGAACTTGTAGGTAAGTGAAAGGATGGTTTACAGGTTCTTCACAGAGACTAGCTCAGGAACACTGAGAGATTAAGAGGTTTGCCTGTGGTCACACAGATCCAGTGCCAAGGACATGAACTTCTAGCTCTGAAAGTTAGCTATCTGTCTATCCACTGGGTAATGAAGCTTCTTTTTTTCCTTGACCTGCATGACATACAATTTGCTAAAATTGCCACTTCACTCTGCATCTATTCACATAACTTCAGGTTTAAGCATTGCCCTTTAATCAATATTAGCAAGTTACAAGTAGTCAAATATGCTGAAATTGGAAACAAAATGCTATGCAAGATCAGAGATCAAAAAAGGTATTTAACTAACAAGAGATCAAGCAATCACTCAATCTGTGATTAAATAAGTTAACTACTATGTGCCAACCATTGAATAAAACTCTGAGAATAAGAAACCAAAAATGAAACAGACCCTCCCTTTCAGGAGGTTGCAATCTTGTGAGGAAGGAAGGCTTCATGGAAGAGCTGATATGGGAGTAAAGTCCTAAAGAATGAGTATTAGTAGGGAGGATATTCCATTCATTTCCCCATTGGACTGTGAGCTCCTTTGGGAGCTTTTTTACCTTTTTTAGAACTGCCAGCTCTTAACAAAGTTCCTGCAGAGAGTAGGAGCTTAATAAATATTTATTAATGGACTTACATGTAAAAACATTAGGTGATGAGTTTCTAATTGTCTTTAAAAGCATCCAATAATCTTGCTTTTATTTTCCCTTTCTATATATAATTGTACAGTTGAGAACATTTTAAAAGAAAATCAATATATGTAAATTTGTATGTATGTGTGGGTATATATATATACATACACACATATGTATACAAACATATTTGTAAAATGCCTTGAAGATATCACTTTAAAAGAAAATCAGACATGTATTGAACAGTTAGCACTGTGCTAGGCAAAGTATGGCAAATTAAAATATTATTTGCTAAAGTGCTGAACATATTATCTGCTGAAGTAGAGCAAATGACACATCATTTAATTTTTAATTTTTGATTTTGTTCCATTGATATCTATACAGAATGCCAAAAAATGCAGTCAATGGGGTCACGCTGTTGCATCTCTTCTTTGTCCAGACGAAATTATCTGATTTTGAGTTCTGTGCCTAGTTTTCCAAAGAAGCCCCGAAGAGGAAATCATTGGTTGGCACTCCCTTCTGGATGGCACCAGAGGTCATTTTTTAGACTACAGGTACAGAAAAAAATCCATGCTATCTTCAACTATGAAATACACTAAAGCATTTGTGCATGTCATAAGGCCAGAAGGATTGTGACAGCTCAATAAATCATACACACACACAGAGGAATATACACAAGTCACACATGAATATATGTATATTATATGTATATGTACACATGCTTGTGTATATTTTATGTGTAAATGTATGTGAATATCAATTCACAAACACATATATTTGTATACACCATGCACACACACAGACACATACCCAATAATTTCATCACAGACACAGAAGGAAAGTGATTCTCACTAGTTTCATCTACAATCTATAATCATATTTCTTATTTTTTCTATCTAAATTTTTTTTTAAATGGCATTACTATCCAGTTATGTCATTTATTTTGTTTAGAGAGTCAAGAGAGTATAATTGACAGAGCACTAGAATTGTAGTCAGGAGGAACTGGGTTCACTCCTTCTTCAAACATTCACTAGTTGTATGACCCTGGGTAATTTACTTAATCCTTAATGTCTCTGTACTTCAATTCCCTCATCTTCAAAATGGAGAGGGAGGAGATATGAGGGGAGATAGAGCATCAGCCTCTAAAATTCCCAATGAGCTTAAATCTATTTTCCTAGGGTCATAATTTAATTTGAATTATGTTTATCTATTTTCCAAAACTCAAATCTATTCTGAAAGGACAAAAAAGTTTTATTTGAAAGGTATCCAGTTTCCAAAAGAGTCTACTCTAACCATTATAATGTGTAAGATCCAATATATTTGTGTGTTGGGGAATTAGTCACACTGCATAGCTGTAGACTATATATAACGATGTGTTGGGAACCAATGAATTGAGAAAACTGACTGAATGAAACCTGAGGATGTATGTGTACATAGTAGCTTGTGGAAACTTGGATTGTTTACTCAATTCAATTTTTTTCCATCTTGACCCTGAGACAGGAATTATAAATGCAGGCAATTGTAGATGTTATAAATAGGAATACATCCAGCAGATACCATGTGCCAGTATAACTGGAAAATGATACTGTGGTTATTTCATTCCCACTGTTTAGACTTCCTGTTCCTAAACCAGAAATCTACTATTCTTTTCCCTGTACCTTGAATCTGAATTTATTAAGGCAACTGCTGTTCATTCAGTTTTTAAAAGACAATGTAGAACCAAAAGGTTCCTAAAAGGGAAATATTTTCCAGAAGAGCTAAATTTCTTTGCTGTTTTTTAAGCTTCCTTTGTTATTATTAACAATTTGTATTGAAAACTTAATTTTTAACAATACAGATAAGTAAATTTTCTTTATGACTGGGCAGGGGCAGTACGAGAAGGGTCTATTCCTTTGGTTTGATTTGTATGGGAACCTCCAGGGAAGAAACTCTCTCTACTAGTATAGACCTCTGTACCTTTGGACAGTTCCCTGGGGCACTGAGCCTTTAAGGGAACTGCCCAAAGTCCCACAGCTAGCTTATATCTGAGATGGGACTTGATCCCAGGCCTCCCTTACTCTAAGAACATTTAGTACCTGCTATAATATGCCATGTTATCTCTCCTATTACAATAATGGACTGCAATTTCCCAGTTGCTCAGCATTATGCTGATGTGAAAATATTAACAATGAGATTATTAGATCAGAGGGACTTACTGCTTTCTTAATGTTTAAAGTGTCTGGTCATTTTGCTCTCCAAAATGATTCGGCACTTTTCTAACTCCATCCACAGTGATTCTTTTTTATAAACATAACTTAAATGAAACCAGAGTCTAGGGATATTTGCTTTCAAAAATCTCCCTCTTCAGTTAATATTGAGTAAGTCATTTGTTAATTACTTGATTTCCTTAGGCAAAATATGTACTCCACGGTGACTGTTTCCCCCTAAATGTTAATCTATGAACTTTATAAAACAGGTGGATATGTGGTCACTTGGGATTATAGTCACAGAAATGATAGATGGAGAAGCTCCTTGCTTCAATGAACATCCACCCCAGGCAATGTCTGGGATCCGTGGTAACTTATCTCCAAGAGTGAAGGACCTACACAAGGTGAGGATATGTATGATTTATTAAAGATCCAAAAAGTGATAATATGCTATCTTGGCATTCTGAGACCAGGGATATTGCATGTAAGCAGTTATCAACTATTCTATTTATTGCAACTTGTAATTGATCTAGTGATTACTAGAGAATCCCAGAATCTCTGAAGGGATCTTAGAGATTTAGTAGTTCAACCTATATCTGAGGTATGGAACCAGAATAAATTATTCCTAGTAATGAAAAGTACGGAATGCTTGCATGTTCCCATTAGGATTATTTCTTAGAATTAACTATTTAGGCTACATGAGAAACAAATTTACAGAACTCTGATAAGTATCTCTGAAAAACCAGTGTAGTATAAGGAAAAGAAATACTAATCTTACAGAGAGTATACAGTCATAAATTAGAATCCTTGCTCTGGAAATTACAAGTGATGTGGTCTTGGTCTGACAGTTTATCCCTTCTCATTCTCAGTTTCCTTATTCATAAAATGGAGATAGTAATCATTTGATTATCTATCTCCCAAGCCAGTTGTCTGAAATCACTTTATACAATATAGGCAATAGGGTTGTTTGGTTTGTTTTCAGCCCAAAAGAACTTTGAAAAAGTCAGTTTTTGTTGGGATGATGATTTAAATTATCTTATTCATGGTGTCTGTGTGATATTACAAGTTCCCTCAGTGCTTCAGGGGTTCCTTGACTTGATATTTGTGGAACCCCACCCAGACAGCAACAGCACAAGAACTCATCGGACATCCATTCTTGAAACTCGCAGGCCCACCTGTTTGCATTGTTGTACCACTCATGAGACAATATAGGCACTGCTAAAGGGCGGGCCCCATAGCTAGAGGAAGATTTCTCACAAGTGATTTGGGAGAGAGCCTGAAATCCATGGGGAAGCACAAACAGCCTCATTTCCGTTATTTTTTGAGCTCTTCACGAGCACCCCTGTAAGTCTCTGTATAAACCATTTTTTCAAAAGGTAATAACACATTGCACATCTGTAGGATAAGCCACAAGAGTTTGCTCCAATTTCTATTCTGGAACAATACTTTTCTGGCAAAAGGTAAAGAGCACTTTTTTGATCTGACTGTAGCACTGTAATGTATTTTGCAATGAATTTGTAAGGTTCTGTATTATATTTTTGATAATTTATAGTACTTTGACATCAAGTAACCATTGTATTAGTTGAAGTGGTATGTGCAACTTACCAGGCCTTTGAAAGAAGTCTTTCCTCCATGTTTTATCCCCTGGACAAGCCATTTGTTCCCCTCTGTCTTCATTTACTTATATATCAAATGGGAACAATAATCATAGTATGTATTTCATAGGGTTTTTATGAGGAAAAAATGTGATAACATAAAGTGCTATACAAATGTTATTGATCATAATTATTTCTAATAGTATATATAACAACTCTTATTTTCTTTGAGATCCAACTCAAGTACCACCTCCTCCTTTAAGAGTTAGCTAATTGCTCCCTACCCATTCCCATTCTATTTTGTTCTTGTATTTTACTGTTTACGTACAGGCCATATTCCTCTTAGATTGGGGCCTGGCCTGGGTCCTTCATGTTGGTAGCATTCTCATGGTGCTTTGCATGTAGGAATTACAAACTTTGTATATGTTGGCTGAACTGATGACTATTTGATTAATGGAATATCACATGTTCTCTTGTTAAGTAGAATAGGCAGCTGCCAACTTGCTAGTCTTGGAGAGGTAAACAAACACCCTTTCCCCAAGGTACCCCGCTTCCCAAGTATAATGTCTCAATTTCACAAAATGAGGCATACCTTTAAGTGAAGGTAACTTTCAAAGTCTTTTTTGCCATCCCTGGTGTGTTGTCACAAAAGACCAGCAATTCAGACTCTATCTGACTTGAATACCTCAGTAGAAATTAGCTTATCACATAAGTACCAAGATAAAAGGACAGGCAAGGAAGATCTAGGATGTCACAAATAGAATTTGTCACAGCCTGCCCACATCCCAGGATACTTTAGGGGTACAACTACTGTAGGATTTACTAGCTGGACATAATATAATATGTTATACTATATAATCTATATATAGCCTATCTAGGGCACATCGATGTTTAATAAGGGTTAACAAATGGCCTTTGCTTTATGGTGTATGATGGTGAGAAACAATGGCTTCTCCTCTGCCCAACTGTTCTAGGGTTTTCCAAGAGGCTTGAAATCTCCAGTCCAGTGAATTTTGAGCACAGAATTCATGTGGTCTTCCATTTCCAAAAGGGAAAATACAAGGGACTCCCTGTGCAGTGGCACAGCTTGGTGGCCCACACAATAAATCTGCTACCCATCCAACTTGTTGCCATGAAGCTATTGTGATACACTGGTGAAACCCAGTTGACTTAAGATTTCATTTGTCTGCTTGTATTTAATTTTAGGCTAAGGCTTTCTCACTTTCTCAATTTGACTGGGGTAATGCCCATTCAGTGACTATCAGACCTCTTTAAGCGAGTCAAGGGATAGTGGAATAAAGCAGTACGTCTCTCTGACTCTCCCTTATTGACCCCTAAAAATTCAGAAAATATCACTGCAGGAAAATTCCAATTGTCCACCATCTTGGTTCCCAGAAGAGAAGTCCACATCCTCCTATCTTTCTGACCAGTCTGCAATCTCTCCTTCATTTTATCTTCATCCATACCATACAGATTGATTATCGTTCTACCCCCAAGGCTCTGTCCTAGACATATTTCTCTTTCTTCTCTGTACCCTTTTAACTTCATGATCTGATCAGTTCTCTTGGAAACAGTTACCACCTCTAGGCAGAGATTCCTGGATCTTGATATCAAGCTCTTGTTTTGATCCTGAGCTCCAGTCTTACACCATGAACTGCCTGTTGGACATTTTTAATTGGATGTCCTGTGTAGGTATCTGAAACTGTCTAAAGCAGAACTCATTATTTTTCCCCAAATACCTCCCTCTCTCTTCTGAATTTCTCTGTTCCTGGCATGCAACCACCATCTTTCTAGTCATATACGTTTGAAGCCTCCATGTCATCTACTTGGACACCCCATATTTCCAATCAGTTGCCAAATCTCATCATTTCTATCTCCACACATATCTCATGTATGTTCTCATTTCTCCATTCGTAGAGTTACTACCTTAATTTATGGTCTCATCACCTCTCACCTAGACTATTGAAATGGCCTGTGAGTCTCCCTACCTCCAGTCACTTCTTACTTCAATCCATCCATACCTGTCAGTGATTTTCCTAACACACAGGTCTGTCTAATCACACTTGTCCCCCACTCAATAAATTTCACTGACTCTATCATCCCAAAGATCAGTAACAGACTTTTCTTTGTGATATTTGAAGCTCTTCACAACCTGGCCCTTTTCTGTCTTTTGGGATTTCTGACATGTTACTCTATGCAACACACTCTATGGCTTAGCCATATTCAGCTGAAGCTCCTCACACAGAGAGGGGTGCCATTATCCTGACAGATTTTCATGCCTAGCATGCTCTGTGTTCTTACCTCCAAAACTTAGAATCCTTAGCTCTTGTGTCCCTTTCTCAAGGATGGCTTTCTCAAACCTCCAAGATACTAGTATCTTACCCACTAAGATTCCCTTCCATATCCTCTGTATATATCATTTACAGACATTTAATCTTCCTTCATTAGAAAGTAAGCTCCCTGTGGGAAGGGTCTGTTTTCACTTTTGCTGAATATATGCTTGTTATCTATAACTTCTTCTTTAAATAAATTGCTATGGGAATTTTCAACAACACATGGAGCAAAGCAGTTGTAGAATTATTTTAAGAAATACTGAATAAACTTTTAGATAAATTATTAAATCCAGGCATGTATAGGTCATATTAAAAATTATTTTTGTTCTCATAATAGATTCATTTTACATCACCATCATCTTCGTGATCACATAAAAATCTTTTTTTTTCTTGGTTTACATCACTTAGGTGTACCCTATTTTCCTAAATTATTCTATCATTCCTGCTTAAGGGCAAATTGCATCTAGATCTATATAATATGAAGTGGATTATTTTGTATGCCAAAATCTTTAGGTTATAATAAAGGCAATTTCTATTTTTTCATTAAGAGAAAGGTTTTTGTTTTTTTTTAGTTTTGAAGTTGATCACAGGCATTTTCGGTGCATTCACTGAAAATCATTTGCCTGTTGCAATGTGCAGACCACCAAACGTGTATGAAACAGACTCAAGAATAACAAAGCAAAACATTCATTCAAACTAGGAAATGATTATCCTCTGACCTTCAGCATGAACCTAGTTGAATGTAATTGTGGATAATGCAAAATAACCATCAAGTACATGCTTTCATTTCATTGAATTAGAGCTTTTTTCAGCACAAGTCAGAAAAAAAGGTTTTCTATCAAAACAAAGTGCTGTTGTCTTATTATCACTTATGTAACACTAGAGCGAGATAAATGATATATATTTCTTTTAAGTTTTCTTGAGAATTAAAGAGTGAATTTTCAAAGGAATCTAATTAATACTTTAAGTTAGAAGGGTTTTCCTTAGTGAAGAGGAGAAAGATTAAGTGCAGAAAACAGACATTCATATAAACAGCAATTATAGTGCTTTAATGTGAAATATCCCAAGGAATCATTTTTAGTTTGTCTGTGTTCATCAAGTAGTTATAAACTTGGGAAGACCATATGAGGTGTTCCTGCCTCATCACCACCATGTATGAGGCAAATAAAGTAACTTTCTGGTATATCCAAAAGAATGAAGTCATTGAGAAGCCACAAATGATCATAAAGTTTCCTTAGCCACTTTTTCCTCAAAATATTTAAATATTTCACACAAAGTATGAAGAATGTCCAGTGTGAACTGGAGACTTTAATGCAAGGAGATAATGTTGACTTCATAGTATAGTCTTAGTGGGAACAGAGCAAGGCCTAGAATCACATGAGGAAAATCCCAGAGAGGGAAAGCATGTTGGACAGCATTTCAGTGAAGCTAAATGGAAAATGAAAAACATGCTGTGTTGTCATGAGGATGCACACATGGGTGTGTATATATATGCATGTACATATTGGCATGTGTGGATATGTCCACATATGTACATATCCATATACACACGTGTTATGTCACACAAACAGGTGTGATCATGATCAATGTAGGGATTTGTTTTGCTTAACTATTCATGTTTTTTCTGAGGTTTTGTTTTTCTCTTTCTTCTCCCCAGTGTTATAAATGAGGCAGAAGGGAAAGAAAATGGACTTTTTGCTAACTGAAAAAAGCAAAAGCAAACTAAAGTAGTATTTTGATTCAATCTATCCTTCCTCTACACACTCTGAAATTTGGTCTCCTAACATCTAGGGTGAATAATTAGACTACTGAAAAATTCTCAATGACAAAATGTAAGGCACAGTGAGATCACTTTCCCCTCTTTCCCCCAAATTTCATCTTCTGTACTCTAGAAATCAGCTCTTCCTGGATGGTAAGAAGCAGATGTAGAATGATAGCTCTCTCCATTGGTTTCCTCATATTTTCATGGATAAATTTTATTTACTCCATATCCTATATATGTGTGGAGGGAGAAAGAGAGAGACAGACAGACAAATATAAGTCTCATGCTCCCCAAGAGTCCATCACCTCTCTGTCAGGTGATGGGTAGCATGCTTTAATGTGAGCCCTCAGTAGTCATAGTAAATCATTACACTAATTAGAGTTCTATCATCTTTGAAAACTATCTCTTTTTACCATGTTGTTGTGGGGGAAGTGAGTAGAAGAACAATGAGATGTCCTGAAGAATAAACTTCTTCAAACAGAGAAATCATTCCAGAAATGGAAATGGTTCAATGGGATTCTGTGGATATGCAAGGATGTCACAACCAGTTTGAATATTTAAGAGATATGCATGTAAAGGTTAAGCAAGGACTTGATAAAACACAGAGAATGAATACAAACAGTGGTATTATCCTCTGTCAGGGTCACTATTTTTGCATTTGCTGCATTGGACTAATCAGAGACAAATAACTGAAACAAAGAGTTACCCCTACTGCTATTAATGATGATGGTGATGATATCAATAATAATAGCTAGAATTTATATAGCACTTTAAGGTTAGCAAAGGACTGTGCAAATATTACCTTGTTCAATCCCCACCAGAATTCTGTGAGGGAGGTAATATTGTTGTTCTCTTTTAACATATGAGGAAAGTGAGGCTGAGGGTGGTTAAGTGAACTTGCACAGGGTAATAACACAGCTAGTAAGACTTTGAGCAGGATTTGAACTCAGATCTTTCTGACTCCAAGTGCAGCACTCCCACCCATTGTTTAACCTACCTACTAACCTGGGACTAGATCATCTCTGAGGTCACTTCCAACTCTAAAACTATGAACTTCGGATTGGAAAAGAGAAAAGAAAATTGGAAGAGAATTAATTACCTGCTCTAGCCTATCAGCCACTGTCCTTGATCTTTCAATGACTATCGGAAAACAGGAAAGGGAGCCTCATGAGTAGAAAGGAGAAAGATAACTTTAAGTATCATAGGTCTACCATAAAACCTGATGAGTTAAAGAGTCTAAATACCACATGGAGAAAAATAAAAGGAAGTTGCACAGAAATCTTGAAAACAAATGACCAAGAACTGAATGATAGAATTCTAGCATCACCAAAAGAGGAAAACACCAAGTTTGAAATCTCAAGGCAAACAGTGATTAAATTTCAGCATTTCAAAACAAAATCACAAAGTTTCACAGTCACTCAAGAGAAATGCATTTAGCTATGGTAGAAAAAAATCACTTATAATATACTAGAGGTATTCTCCATCAGATAAAAGACTGGAACATGATATTTGAAGAAGCCAAGGTAAACAAGTTGCCTTCCAGAATAACATATCCTGCCAAGGGGAGCCTAACTATTAACAGAAAAAAAAAAATGGACCTTCAACAGAAGAAAAGCTATCATCATTATATTTGAAAACGACAAAAAAAAAAAAAGTTAGCGAAGTATTCCCAAGGGATTCTGAACAAAAAAGGATAGAGAGTAGAGATAATAAAAAGAACACTTAACAAGTACACTCAAAGAAACTGGGAGAAACAAGTTAAACAGGAGAGATGAAACTTTGGAAAAGACTGCTATTACAAAGAAGAAAACAGGAAAAATAATGAGTTAATGAAATATTTAAAAACACATACAAGAGATTATAGAACAGAGTAAGTGAACACAGAAAGACAGGACCATTTTCTTAATACTTAAACCCCAATTTAAAAAATGTGTGTAACAGAAGTTCAGTTTACAGATAATCTCTTCTATACCTATTTAAATATGTTCATGTTGGTTAAATTCATAATAATGGTGATATTTTTTTAAACACTAGGATGTGGTCAATGTAAGCTTAACTTAATAACTAATTGACTAACTGGTTTTCCTTTTACTCCTTCATCTGCCCTTCATTCAGAGGAGACAGTTTCCTAATGGGTGATAGGAATTCAGCCAGATATGAAAAGTGCTGTTCTCTTGTCCCTTTCAGTTAATCCTGGAAACAAGTGACTAAAAGAAAAAAAAAAAACACTCAGACCACAATCACCACCTTGATATCGGTTTCAAGGTTCCTTAAATCTCTATCACATAATTTTATACCACTGCTATTTCCTCAGATATTCTTCTCCTCTAGACCTGACATCTGTAGCTTATTCTCAGTTGAATTTCTCCTTTGTACTTTTCTTCTTTCATCCTTCCCCAGAGTAGCTTGCTGCAAACCTGGTCATTGTCAAATTGCTGCCTTTGTACATAGTTTTGCTATTTCTCTTTCTTTACTGGTTAGTTCTGTGGATTTATGCTTATCAAATAATATGCTTGCAGTTGTGGGTTATCCCTTGGTTCCAGCCACATCTACCGCATTCCTAGTCAATACTATTCAAAGTTTAAAGTCTATCCATTACTATGACTCCTTGAATATGATAGCATAATTAATCATGGACTAGCCAGTCTAGGAAACCTTCACTCTGTTATCCCATTTCAATTTCCAAAAGATCTATCCTCTGCTGGAACATCTAGTATACTAGTTTGGAGATGTTTTCTTGAGAAATGCTGCTGTAAAAGACATGTATGTGTTAGGGAACAAAATTAGGTAACCATACTTTTTTTGTCTTTTTTTAACAATCCCCCAATAGTACAAATTATAAAACAATAGCTGGGCTGGGAAAATGATCTATCTCTATTCTAGATTGTTTTTGCTTGGTTGGTTGGGGAAGAGTGAAAGTAGAGAGCTAATTGGTGACTTATGTAGATAAATGACCATCGTCCACAATTACTTAGCATAACATAATAACTATTTGTATTTCTAAAAAGAGTATTAAATTTAAAAACAATATGCGATGAAATCATTCCTGTTCTTGAGATAAATAAGGAAAATAAGTGAGCAAATTAAAAAAGCTTTTTGATTTTTTTCTCATGTCAGTGAAAATAAATTAATACATAAATGTTGGTTGAGTTTGAATTTCAGCTGTGCTTTTTATTGCCCATGTGACCCTAGGTAAGTACATCTGGATTGAAATTTCCTCATCTATAAGATAAGGGGTTTAAATTAAATCAACACCAAGGTCCCTTCCAACTCTAAAACCAATGGTCCTAAATATACCCAGAAACACATTTCTTCAGTGGTTTCATTTCTCAGTCAAGTGTGAGGTACTAATTTTGGAAGTTAAAGAGAGATTATTTGCTTGACGTGTTTTTGTTTTACTTTGGATGCACAAATTTTGAGGCATCCTTAAAAATTCTTCCTTTTCTTCCTTCCTGACAACTGTTAGAGGAAAAAAATCCTGCAAGGGAAAGGTAATCAGTGGTTCTTGGGAAGAGTCCAACAATATCTCTGTGAGTCCTTCCAATTCCCTTAGGAAAGGAGGTCCTCCCACTCCTCATCAGTCTACCTGCAACCATGCCCAGGGACATTTGGAAGAAAATGATTTTATCACATTATCTCAGTTCTCCACTGAATATGACAGTATTGCTAATTTTGAAAAATAAAGTACAGAGCAACAGCTTCTAATGGAGATGAGTTGGAACAATATTATGAAGGCAGTCATGTTACTAAGTCACTAAGTGGTTATGATAGGAAGAAGATATAGTACCTAGTGCAGGGGAAATGGCCTGGGACAAAATTGGGGGAATAAAAGATTGGAGGTCAAAGTATGCATGAAGAATAGGGTGATGTAATGGAAGGCAGATGGAGAAGAGAAAAATCAATAGATAATGGTCAGATAGGGTAAAATGAAAATTCTTGAACCTGATGGTGAGGTACTTTTGTGGGTGATGGCAAGATCAAGGGTATGAAGATCTTTGTGGCTAATGAGGGCAGAAGGAGTAACTCACAGGAGATGAGTAGACTGAAGAACTGAGTGGTTAGGATATTTGAGGGAAAAATTTCAATGAGGGTAAGAACTGGGGAGGAGAGAAAACTTGTAAGGCAGGTATCCAACTCATTAAGAAAAGATAAAGAAGGGCTGGGGGGGGGGGGTGGTGGTTGAACAACAGCAACCAGGATTTTGACGGGGTGGTAGATTTTAATAGCTTGAAATGCAAAGAAAGAAAGTTTACTGAGTGATAGAAAGAGGAGAACCTGCAAGTGGCAATGGGGAGCAAGGAGTATTCCAACTTCCCTGCCACAACCAGTGACCCAATTAGGTAATATCATAAGATATCTTAACTTTCAGGCTTGGTTTTCAAGTTCCAGAGAGGTAGCATGATATAGTTTATAGAGGACCATCTTCAGACTCATGAAGGCCTAGGTTCAAGTGATGCTCTCTATTACATATAGGCTGTGTGACCTGGGAGAAGTCCCTTAGCATATCTATTCCAGAGAAACACTTTAAAGATATAATATTTAATAAACACTTGTTGATTGATGTGGTATAGAACAGCTGCTACTCGGCATTGCTAGAGGGATTTTTCATGCTGGAAGCCCCCACAACAATCTGGGTAAAAAAAAAAAATCAACTCCCTTTTAGACCTTTTTTTTATTTTGTCAATCAGTCAGTTAACAAGAATTTCTTAAACTGTACTATGTGCTAGGCATTGTGCCTTGGCACTGAAGGTACAAAGAGAAAGAAAAATACAAAAACAATACCTGTCTTCAAGGAGCTTAGGTATAAATGCCAGAAACAACAGATAAATAAACAGTTACATAGAAAATACATAGACAGCAAGAAGAGAGTAACATTAGAGGGACAAGTTTGGGAAGGAAGTCAGGAAAGGTCTCTTTAGAAGGTGGTATCTGAGCTAGTCTTAGGAAGGATATCAAGAGGCAAAAAGGACGGGGAGATGGCATTCAAGATATGGAGGACAACTTCCACTAAAGTAAAGGAAACCCCTGAGATACATTGCAGAAATCTTATTTCCCACCTAACTGCACTCAATCCTTTTTGACTTCCTTGACTTCTTTCCCAACTATACAACCCCAATCATCCTCTCCTTCCCCTTTTAGCTTCCTTTGTATATTATCTTCTCCCATTAGACTGTAAGCTCTTTGAGGGCAAGCAGCTATTATCTTTATTTTTGTATTTCTATCCACAGCATTTAGCACAGTGTCTGGCTGGTAGGTGGCTATGAAACAGTTACTGACTATGATTCTTTTCAAAGAAGCATAAAAGTAAAAGAGAAATTAAACATCTCTTCCTCATATCTCTTTGGTTTTTCTGAAGTGTTTTTATTTCCTCCAGTTGTGCTCCTTTTTCCCCAAACGTGGTAGACAACACTCTTATTTACACCTTCTAAATATGCCTTTAAATTCTAAGTTGGCTAACAAGTTCCTGAGGATCTTCACTGGGTTCTGTTCTTCTCTGGTCTGAATTATTATTCTTAATGTTTACCAAAATTGTTTCTACAATGTTTCCCATCCTTCGTGGACTGACTTCTATAGAAATTGAGTCCAGGAGATCCCACCTATCTTTCTCTGAATGCGCTGAAATCTGGTCTTCCAAAAATCTAAGTCACATTGGATTTGTCCAGTGTTCCTCACTTTTATCATAAATTCTAAGATGAAGGGGTTTCCTCTTCACAAGGAGTTCACAGTTTTCTAGAAATCATATAATGAAGTACAAAACAAATAAGAACACAGATAAATTTTGATACGGGGCAGAGGAGACACAGAGGGGAAGAATAGGGCCTTCCTCAGGCCAGGCACAAAAAAAAAGTAGAGACTTCTGAACAGCCAGGGGGTAGCCTGAAGGCTCTAGGTCTATCTGAGAACAGCCCACCCAAGGAGCATCTCTGAAAGAAATCAGACAGCATGAGGCAGAATCTCCACAGCCAATCTTTTGGGAAGAAGTGTCGATAGCTCTTTATATATTTTGATTTCTGGGGCACTGAGAAGGACTGTCTTCTCTTTAGTGCTCTCTCACCTGCCCCCTGACGCTTTCAATTCCTCTGGCAGTACAAAGTCTTTTATTTCAAAGAGACAAGGCCTAAAATGCCAATATCAAAGGATAAGGAACATATTTAGTGAAATCTATACTCAGGTATAAATGACTAATGATATAAGGTATAGTAATTAGGAGTAAATCACTAATCCTGAGATTAGATTTTGATAGGAGGAAAGGAAGACAACTTCAAGGCATTGGGTATGTGTATCAGTGGCAAGGAGACTAAAATTCCAGACTTGGGGATACTCAACACAGACTTCTCGTGCTTCATTTTTTGCCCACCCTAGGCCCAATATAATGTTCTGCACACAGTAATCATTCAACCAATGTTATGAACTGACTAGCTTTCATTAATACGAAGACTACCAATGATGATTATCATTAATTGATTAAGGTGAATGATGATCATGCAGAGGTGGCTGTCACCACAACTCTGTCTTACTCTCAGGGCCTAGTCATACTCCCTGAAACTCAGAGCAATGACAACTACTCATCAAGTGGGTATCACAAAGCTGCTCACTACCACCAGGCTGGTCCCCCTACATGCTTATCTACTTTTGGTTCAACCACAGACCAGCAGCCTTATAGGGTGTCCTATGAAATAATCAGGGCTTCTCTGTAGCTTGTTGTTAGCCCTGGTAAGCCTCAGGAATTCCTCCAAAATTTTATTTGCATTAGAGAAGGTTCAACCACAATAGTGGGCTATCATACCACAATGGTGGACACAGGAAAAGAAGTCCTCATAAGGAAAATGGATCCCAGGGAACAACAGAGGCCTAAGAGGCTTTTTAATGAGGTAAATCATGGGCCCCAAGTACTTTTCTATTATTTGGTGAAAGGGCAATTGGCCCTGGAATATGTATTTCAAGAGACTAGTCTATTGCTAAGAGATCCCTGTGAACATTTGATGTTCTAGTTGATCAAGGTTTGAAGCTGGGTTAAATGCAGCTAGAAAAGGCGAGAGGGGGAATCAATATTCTAGATCTTCTTTAGGTACCAATATCTGGGGAACACAAAGAATGTGGGCACGTTCCACCCATATCTGATGGTGAAGTATCAGGCAAGGAGATGAAAGCACTGGGAGCATTAGATGAGACATGTGTTTATAGTATCATAGATTTTGAGCTAGAAGAGGCCTCTGACCATCTAATCCATCCTCTTTGTTTTACAGAGGAAACTGAAGCCCAGAGAAGTTAAGGGCTTTGTCCTAGGTCACTCAGGCAGTAAAGCAGCAAAATCAGGATTCAAACTAAGATTGTCTGATCCTGGCTTTGCTGCTTTCAGTACCTGGTGATTTTGAGTGGTTTGTTTTTTCCTGTCTCACTTCATTTTCTCATCAACAAAATCAAGGGGCCAGACTAGATATGCTCTAAGGTTTCTTGCAGTTCTAAACTTTATAATTCAATGAAAGAATACTCTTCTTTACCAATGAGAAAACTGAGATTCCTTAGCAGGAAAGTCACTTGTCCTCTCTAATGGGAAATTATTGATGATGAGCTCTGGGTTTTCATGAAGTTTCAAGAAGGTAGTTCTTTGGCAGATAAATTCCTGCCAAGTAAATTTATTTAGTGTTTAGAGGTCACTGGTTAATTAATTAATTTTTTTTCCATCAGCTACAGTGTCTTCACAATCAATATGTCACCTTAAGTCATCCTTATCAATGCCCCATCTAGAGGTATGTCACTATGACTGAAAATACTGATTAATAGCAATAATTATAATTCTAAAAACTACATTGCCCAACTCCCAGAAGCTAGTGACCTCCTTACCCTTCTCTTTTGAGAACTTTCTCAAAAAAATTGTTGGAGACTAACTGATCAAGTATCAGAAGCTATAAAATTATAGAAACCCATAAAGATAAATACATTAGTCTTACCTTATAAAAATCTATGGAAACATATTTGATTCTCTAAGAATTCTGTTTCCATAGCACTGATGTGCTCAATGACCACCCCCAATTTCTCTGGGGAACAATCATTTCACCACTTGCCTGATATAGTATTGTTTAACAGTGCTATTTTTGTAACCAGTCCAAATAAATTTCGATAAACAGTCCAAGAAGTTTAATGATATGACTTCATCTTATAACCAAAACCAAATTATTTCCCTTGTGACATCTTCCACCTTTGGCCCCAATTGGCCCCAATCCTAGGGCACTTTCAAATTGATTAAAGACTTATTTACCTAATAATGGGTGGATGCTTTTAAACCAAATTCCTTAATACTCACACTTTATTGTGTAGATTGAATGATTAGGGTGAGGAGAATAGAGTCCCACCCTTACACATTCATAAGATTTTAAAAAGTCTAATAGTGAGACAAACTGTCTCCAGAGGAAAACCTACGATTTCAATTTCCCATGCTAACAAATACATGAAGCAGTTGTGAGTGGGTCAGTATTGACTCCAGGGGTTCCCATTTATAACTCAGTGGAGAACTCCTAGGGAATCTCATCATATACTGAGAGATTTTGTAACTTGACCCAAGGTAACAAAGCTAGTTGATGTGAGAGGCAGGATTTTAACCCAAGGCTTCTTGGTCCTGGATCCAAAAGCATGCTGATTGTTCCAGGCCACCTCTTGACAACTAAGAGCCTTGACAACTAACTTCCTTTTCTTTTGTAGAGGTTTTGAGAAGGAGGGATTATCAGCAGGACAATGTGTTTCACTGTACAACACTTGTCTTGTTGGTGATGAACTCTGGGTTGCAATGGAGTTCCTAGAAGCTGGGACTTTGACTGAGACAGTAAGTCACATGAGGTAAGTAAGGTTATTTTACTTGGTAACACTAGTGCCAGATAACTGGCAAATATTTTCTTTAACATTTCCTATGAATTGAAGAGTGCATTTTCAGTGGAGCCTAATTAATTCTTTAAGTTTGGAGGATTTTCCTTAGTGAAGAGGAGAAAGGGCAAATGGAGAAAGCATACATTCCTATAACTATCATACTCTAATCTCAAATATCCGTAGAAATCATTCCTGCAGCCTCAACCAGGCTTGAGCGAGGACCACTTTTTTTTTTAACTTCTACTCAAATAAACTTCACCTAAGGCAATCTGTCCTCATTTTTCTGGAGACAAACTAGGGGGAAGTCTAATGCTATCAGAGGAGATCCCTTGTTGCTCTTAAGTCCCAAATAAATTACTTTCCCTTTATGCCACTGCCTCCACGTGATTTCCCACATGAGAGGAAAAAACACAGAGGTCTCAAGCAGGGCAATCCCCATTTGAGAGAACCTACAAATGGGGCACAAAGAACTACCACAAGGTGCAGAGGCCACAAAACCAGGTACAGAGACCCAAACCAGGCACAGAGGCCCACCTCCCTACCTCTCCCAGTGTCCCATTGGGATGAGAACAACTCAGGGTTCTCAAGCAGATTACCCCTCACTTAGCAAGAACCGGAAAATGGGGTACTGAGACTCCAAACTACCTCCAGCCAGACTGGGGTACTGGGCTTACCTTGACTGAAAGAGGGCCTGAGGCAGAGACAAATCCACTGGGTGCCAGATGTGATGATGTTCAGGGACAGCCTGAAGTGTCAGGGTACAAGGTTATCTGGAAAGAATTCTCTCAGGCTATCTCCCAATCAAAGGTATTTATTGCAGGTAATACACCAAGCAGGCTCCTCCACACCTTAATGGAGACACAGCTGAAGGGAGACCCAAGCTTAAGGGGTGGGGTGTTTGAAGAACCCCAAAGGAGTGGGCCCTCTCAAGAGAGATGGCCACTTAAGGGTGATAAGTCCTGATTAAGGGAGATGTCCAATTAATGGGGACACACACACCCCTGACTAAAGGGCGATGCCCATAAGCCAGAAGAGGCTAGGCACTATTATAGAGTAAAACCTGCAGTGAGAAGATGAGGTAGAGTTAAGAGAGTAGTACTGATTTCCTCACATTATCTTTCTTCCATAGTTCAGTTCAATTTTGAGGGGTTTAAGATTCCTCCTTAGTTGTTTTTTGTTTTGTTTTGTTTTTTTTATTTCATAGACCAGTCTACTTTAGTGTCATTGTTTCCTAAACTGGCTTTAGGAGGTACTCATCATCCCCTCAAGAAGTAAGCACCCAAGTTCATTTGTGAAAAAGGGAAAGGGTCACACATTCCTCATCAATCCCCCCTTAAATAGTGGGAGCCAAATTCATTTGGGGACATGGGCGGAGGTCTCATCTTCTAGAACTACTTCAGGCTGACAATGGGTGTAGAGCTGTCCCTGTCTCATTTGCAGGGGTGGGGGTAGGGGGAAGAGGGTGGGGGGAAAAGGGATGGGGGGAGTTCACTAGAATGGAGCCTCAGCTAAGTGGAGGGGGTGAGGAGTGAGTGGATATTGGCTGGTATCCTTCCAACAAAGCCATCTGAAACGTGATTGAGTTTAGCCTGGGTGACACAAACTTGGTTAGAAGGTTCACAAGGCAAGGTCTGACCAACAAAAGCAACAAGTCAAAATCAGAAGGGCTGGGGGGGAAGAGGTGGTCAGGAAAGGGGACAGGAGAGTTAAAAGGTGAAGGTTAAAAACCAGAAACCGCAGCTCCGTGATCCAAAGGATATTTTCTTCATCCACTGGGCCTCTGCCAGGATGTTCACAAATGTCTCAAATGCTCTGAATTATCGATACAAACACTGCATGTGTTAACAAGAGTGCAGACTCTCCCTTCTTAGCTGTGAACAGGAGGGGCTTGAAACATGTGCCATGCTCTGTTTTGATTCCTCCTAGTTTTCTATTCCCTTGTCTACTAACTTTCAAATCAAGCTTTATAATTTTCATTCTCAACTTTTCTTTTTAAAATAACCTCCTCACACTCTCAACATGCTTCAACCATCTGAAACTGGCACACTGGTACCCACAACAGCTATCCAGGGACAGGAGGGACTTGTATGTCCACCATTTGTCCTCAAACCTTATGTGCCTTCCATAGTTCCAATCAGACATTTATATCTCTTTCTGAAATCTTTCAAACCCATTACTCAGAATATCCAACTTTCCTTTACATTGCTACCATTTTCCTGCCTGCACTTAATGTTAAAAGCAATGCCTTATCAAAACCCTACTTTGTCAAGCTATGGAGCTAATTTCAACCCAAGTTTGTAAAAAAAGAGATCAGATCACTCCCAGCCTTGGGTGATCTAGACAAAAGCATCTGTCTCCACCCAAGCTGGAATAAAACACAATGGGCTTCCCTACTTTACAATAAATTACTGGAAAGCTTGGGTGGCTGTCAAGGATAAGGAGCTAGGCTAAATAGCTTCAAATTTTATACTTGCTTCTTTTACAGTAACTCGGGGATGTTCCAATATCGATCTATTATTTAACAGATTTAGTATGGTGCTTACAAAACTTCTTAATTACAGGAATTTACTGTAAAAGAACAGGGACATCACCATACAGTAAGGGAACAGTGCTTCCCTAACTTCATGTTGATTCCAGGCAAGTTATACAGATGGCCACTTCATTGGGACAGGCTTAAAGAAAGTAGGTTGGGATACTCATTTTGGGGAACCTGAGTCAAGGAGAATCCTTCTTAGGCTCATGCACATAGTCCTTCTCTCAGCCTTTCCCATGAAGACACTCCCTGCAGTTTACTGATGGAATACACCAAAGCACTGTTACTTACCACCATGCATCACTGGCTCAATAGCATTCCTTGATGACTGCACCTGGACTCAACAGTCCCATAAGGTCTTGAATGGCAATTTCGTATCTTCAGAGCTTCGGTCGAGGTCAGCTCTCAAGGATCATATACCCTAGATGAAAAGTACTAGCTATAACCTCTCACTGGTAACAGTAAGAGATTCATCACAATTTGACAGAGCTAGTATTTCTACTAAGTAGATTCTTTTCTTTCTAAATTCAACATTCTTAATACCAAACGATAAAGCACTCGGGATGTGTAAATATAATCATCCCAAATGACATATATGGAGAATAGATTTCAAGAAACACTGTCTGCCCTAGAATCCGTTCACTTATTAACCATCTTCAGATGCACATAAACATACCTTACCGCTCTCCCTTTAAGAAATGGGAACATCTTTAACTTGAGTCTTGAATAGCCTGCATATATTCCTACTCATGTTTTAATTCCAGATGAAATAACAAACATAAATGAAATGAGATTTCCCTTTCAGATAAGGCATAGCTCATCAGTGACTTTAATCTCACAAGTGAAGAGAAGATCTGGCAAGTTTATAAAACAGGGGGAATCATGGGGACCAAGGGGCTGATCTGCCCGTCCACATGAGCATATTTCCTCTGGACTGAGAGTAAACCACATACTTTCCGGAACTTGTACAAAACGTACCAGGGTGAAACAATATTAGGTCTTTGAAATGTGAAACAAACTCCTGACCACTGAGGTGACTTCAATAGTATTTCCCAATTACTTTGTACTGAAACCATTCACCTCTTCATTAACATGTGGACAAAAGGACAGCTTTCACAGCTGTCAAATCATCTCACTTTCTACCGCGTAGATCTGAAAGCCTAATCCAGAGGCAACAAGGCTTTGTCCAACACCCTTTCTGGCTCACAATGGTCGCTCAGATTTTCTCACATCATTTAGAAATACCACAGCATAAACGATAAACCAGTTATCCCACAGAAGACTTCCCGACAGAAGGGTGGGCTTACCCAGTGCAGAGGCTGGCTGGCTCCTTACTTCTCCCTTCCAGCTGGGCACTGCCTAGGAGCTGGGGGCCTCCCCAGCAATGCCCTCCTGGGGGAAGGCTGCCCAGGAGGCCCTGTCTCCTGTTCCCTGAGGCTGGGGCAGCTTGCAGCTGCTGGGGAGGGTGGCCTGGATGCACTGGACCACGGCTACACTCCCAGGCCCTGCTCAAGGGTCAGGCTGCAGGTGGGGGGGGAGGGTAGACCAAGCCCCCCACAACAGGGACAGCAGGTCAGTTCCTCACCCTCTCAGGGGCACCCCGGCTTGGGGCCCCTCCCCCCCTTGGCCTTGGGGTTTCCTAGCCCGGCCTACTCGGATCTCCTGGTCTCCTACGGTGGCTGTAAGCGGCCCTTAGACAAGGGGCTCTCCCGGGCCCCTCAAGAAGCAGGCCCCCAGATTCATTCCGGGGAAGGCCGGGGATCCCTCAGCGGACGCCCCGCGAGCCCACTTTAAGATGCTCGATCCCTGCAGGGGGGAGGCTACAGACCCCAGTGTGCCCACACCCGAACAGGCCCCAGCCAGCCCGACGCCGCGGCTTCCCTCGAGGGCGGACGAGGAGAAGCCACCGAGAAAATGGCGGCCGCGGCGTCCCGGTGGGGGGAGGGGCGCTGCGAGGCCCAGCCAGAGATGGCGCCCATCCCCCCGCGGGGCGAGGCCCGCACCGACGCCGCGCCTGGGGCCGGAAGCCACTGAAGCCCTGGGGCCTCACCGCCGCTGCTGCCTCCCCCTGGGGAAAGGCGGGACCGGGGGAACCCGGCCACCCTGAGGACGGGGAGGCAACGACAGTTCAGGGGGACACGAGCCCCTCACGGGGGCGCAGGCGGAAAGAAACCAACTGGCTCCCGAGCAACCCGCGCCCCCCACCCCAACGCCTCAGCCCCAACATCGGCACGAGGCCCAGGGCCTGGTCACGTGGGCGGCCGGGCCTAGACCGCGGCTCAGCCAATCCCGGGCGCGGAGGCGCGGAGGCGCCGAGCGCGGGTCCCTTCGCAGAGATCGCCGTCCTCGTGTCCTTCCGCCGCGGGGAGACGCTTTCTCAGGGTCTGTCCAGCAGAGGGCAGGGTGCGCTAGCCTTCCATGTGCCGCAGGTCTGGAGAAGCAGCCTGGGCCCCATGCAATCCCTGGGGCAGTTTTCCCCAAAGAGAATCCAGAGATCAATAGGAAGCCATGGGCCCTGCTGGAGATGGTTCTGAGAAGCCACAGAAACCAGGTGGGACTTGCCTGGCGCAGCTCCTGATGGCCGTTCTCCCATTCTGCCACCAGAACCCAGCCTGGCTGAAAGCCTGGGGGCTTGGAAAGGCCCTCCTCCCTTTCAAGAAGGAGCCCCTGATCCTCCCCCTGCACTGATCGGGGACACGGATACCCAATCAATACCTCAGCCTCCTCCAAAAAGTCATTGACCCCACAGGGAGGAGCCCAGAAATTCAGTGGAATCAGAAGAGGGGGGCGTTGCAAGGGAGTGGCCTGAATAGGATTTTAGCCAACACGGAAGAAGTGGAAGGGTTAAATACTGTGAAGATAAAACCGAAAACTGACCATAAAATGGATGGGAAACACCAGAATGACAGCCAGGGGAGAAAGGCCGTGGTCAGTGGGTCAAATATTGCTCACAGCAGAGTCAGGCTGGTTCAAGTATCTGCTCAGACAAACAGTTCAAAACCTCAGTTAAGTACATAAAAGTTTTTTTAAAACGAAAGATCATGCATCAAACAACAGCCTGGGAAGTGCGAAAATGGCCAAAGAAAAGGCACCAAAGAAACAGTGAAACTTATGCTTCCAGAAATGCATATTCTAAGGTTCCCTTCACCCAGTAGTTTCAGAACACCAGCTCAGGTTCTGTTCCATCCAAGTTGCATTGGAAGCCACAGAGACAAGAGTGAAGAAAGATGACTCTTCCCTGAAGTCCAGACTTGAGAAAGTGTGGGGTGGCAAGATGACACCCAAACCCCACTCACACAGCACCTCTACCTGCTCAGCAGGGGAGGCCTCTGCAGAAAATCAGAATCCCTCTTAAAGTCTGGAACAGGCCAACAGTGAGGTTCAGGACACAAGTGAAATACATGTTGCAGATGAGCAGGATGAATGCCAAAAAGGGCAAAAAGGGCAGAAAAGCAATATCACTGTTTACTTGACCATAAACCAGAAGAAATCTGACTCTTCCATGCTACAGTGTGTAGCCTTGATAGGACAGATGATTTGAAATCTTCCAATTCACCAGGTAGTTCCACTCAAAGCTTGGATTTTCCTGCAGGCTATATGCATGCACTTTCCACCTCTTGAAAGGAAGAGAAATAGCTCAGTAATTCCTTGAAAATGAAGGTCTTTTCCAAAAATGTCTCTAAATGCATCATACCAGATGGTGTGACCACATATGTTGGGGACATTGTTTGGGCCAAAATTTATGGCTTCCTATGGTGGCCAGCCTCTATTCTTACTTTCGCTGTAAGCTGGAGTGATAACGAACCTGTTCATTCAAAAGAGGGCCTATATTTCATGGTTTGCATTTCCAGCATCTTTTCTTGTGCTACTGCAATTGTCTCCCATTTCAGAAAACTTCCTCTCATGCTTCAATAAGAAGAGAAACGGCTTCTCTGCAGCCTGAGAAGCCTCACCCCTCCACGAAGCCCACCCCATCTAATTACATTTCTTTCTTTTTTATTTAATTTATTTCTTTTCAGTTTTCAACAATCACTGTCATAAGTTTAAAATTTTCTCCCCTTCACTCCTCCCTCCCTACCCAAGACAACATACCGTCTTACACAGGGTCTACATATACATTCTTACTAAACACATTTTCACATTAGCCAGATTGCATGGAAGACTTAAAAGGAATGGGAGAAACCATGTGAAAAACCAAACCAAAAGAAAACGTAACAAGAGAAAATTGTCTACTTCATGCTACATTCTAATTCCATAGTTCTTTCTCTGGGTGTGTATGGCATTTTGCATCAAGAGTCCTTTGGGAATGTTTTTGATCCTTGCACTGCTGTCAAGGGCTAAGTCTATCAGAAACAGTCCTGGCACACTGTGGCTGTTACTGTGTACAGTGTTCTCCTGGTTCTGCTCATTTCCCTCTCCATCAGTTCATGTAAGTCTTTCAGGTTTTAATGAAGTTTATCTGTTAGCTATTTCACATAACATAATAGTATTCCATTATACTCATATCTTGTTCAGCCATTACCTAATTGATGGGCATTCCCTATATTTCCAGTTCTTGGCCACCTCAAAAAGAGCTGCTGCAAATAAATATTTTTGTACATATGGGACCTTTTCTCATTTTTATGATTTCTTTGGGATAAGGCCCTGGAAGCAATATTGCTGGGTCAAAGGATGTGTACATTTTTATAGTCCTTTGGGCGTAGTTCCAAATTGCTCTCCAGAATGGTTTGATCAGCTCACATTGCTCCACTATCAATGAGTTTGTGTTGCAAATTTTCCATATCCTGTCCCATATCTATCATGTTTTGTCATGTTAACCAATCTTATAGACATGATGTAGTACCTCAGTTGTTTTGATTTGCATCTCTGTAATCGATAATGAGTTAGTGCATTTTTTCTTAAGACTACAGATAACTTTAATTTCTTCCTCTGAAAACTGCTGGTTCATATCCTTTGACCATTTGTCAGTTGGGGAATGACTTGTATTCTTGTTGATTTGACTCAGTTCTTTATATAGTTTAGAAAAGGGAACTTTATCACAGACCCTACTTGTAAAAATGCTTTTCCAGATTTCTAGCTCCCTCCTTATCTTGGTTCCATTGGCTTTGTTTGTGCAAAAACTTTTCAATTTAATGTACTCAAAATTATCCATTTTGCATTTCATAATGTTCTCTGTCTCTTGTTTCATCATAAATTTCTCCATTCCCCATATATCTGACAGATAATCTATCCACACATAAAGATCCTTGCTCCCCTAATATGTTTACAGTTTCAGCCTTTATACTTACATCGTGTACCCATTTGAACTTTATTCTTGTGTACAGTGTCAGGCATTGGTCTATGCCCAATTTCCACCATACCATTTTCTGGTTTTCCCAGCAGTTTTTGTCAAACAGTGAGTTCTTATCCCAGAAGCTGGGGTTGTTGGCTTTATGAAACAGGAGATCCCTAAAATCAGTGAGTACTGTGTGTTGTTTACCTACCTATTCCCCTGATCTACCCCTCTATTTCTTAGCCAGTATCAAGTGGTTTTGATGATTGACGCTTTACAGTAGAATTTGAGAGGTATGGCTAGGCCACCTTCCTTAGCATTTCATTTCATTAATTTCCTGGACCTTTTGTTCATCCAGATGAATTTTGATATTAATTTTTCTAGCTCTAGAAAATAATTCTCTGGTAGTTTGATTGGTATGGCAGTGAATAAGTAAATTAATTTAGGTAGAATTGTCATTTTTATTATATTAACTTGGCCTACCCACATGCAACTGATATTTTTCCAGTTATTTAGGTCCAACTTTATTTGTGTGAAACATGTTTTGTAATTGTTTTCTTATACTCCTGGGGTTTATTTTGGAAGGGAGACTACCAAATATTTTAAAGTCTACTGTAATTTTAAATGGGATTTCTCTTTCTAAATCTTGCTTTTTGACTTTGCTAGTAATGTATAAAAACGCATATAATTCATGTGGATTTATCTTGTATGCTACAAATTTTCCAGAATGGTTTATTATTTCAAGTAGTTTTTTACTTGATTCTCTAGAATTGTCTAAGTATATCATCTAATCATCTGCAAAGAGTGATAACTTAGTTTCTTCTTTGCCTATTCTAATTCCTTCAGTTTCTTTTTCTTCTCTTGTTGTTAAGGCTAACATTTCTAGTACCATATTAAATAAGTGGTGAAAATGGACATCCTTGTTTCACCTCCACTCTTACTGGAAATGCATCTAGCTTGTCCCCATGCTTCCTGATGGTTTTAGGTAGATACTATTAGGTAGATATTATTTTAAGGAAGCCTTCATTTATTGCTATGCTCCAGTGTTTTCAGTAGGAATGGATCTTGTATTATGTCAAAAGCTTTTTCTGCATCTATTGAGTTGATCATATGTTTTCTGTTAGTCTTGTTGTTGATATGATCAATAATGCTGATAGTTTACCTAATGTTGGACCAGCCCTCCATTCCTGGTATAAATCCTACCTGATCATAATGTATTAGTCTCATGATAAGTTGCTGTAATCTTTTTGCTAGTATCTTATTTAACATTTTTGCAAGATTAGCAAGTATCACTCTCCTATATAGGGATGGTATCAGTTTTTCCATATTGAATAACAAGTTTTGTTTTTCTTTTCCCTGTTTACCTTTTAATCCCTCTCTTGAGTCTTGTATTTGATAATTAAATTTTCTATTGAATTCTCTTTTCATCAGGAAAATATGAAAATACTTCATTTCATTGAATGTTCATCTCCTTGCCTGAAATATCATGCTCAATTTTGTTGGTAATTCATTCTTGGCTTTTGTTCAAACTCCTTTCCCTTATGTAATATCATATTCCAATCCCTCTTATCTTTTAATGTAGAAACTGCAAGGTCCTGTGTGATCCTTACTGTAGTTCCTTGATATTTGTATAGTTTTTTTTCTGACTGCTTGCAGTATTTCCTCCTTATTGATAATTGTAAAATTTGGCATCAGTATTCCCTGTGGTTTTCAATTTAGGGTATCTTTCAGGAGGTGATCTGTGGATTCTCTCCATGACTATTTTGGCCTCTAAATCTAGGACCTCAGGGCAGTTTTCCTTAATGATTTCTTGAGAGATATTGTCCAGCCTCTTTTTTTCGTCATGGCTTTCCAGTATACCAATAATTGTTAGATTTTTCTCCTGGATCTATTTTCCAGGTCAGTTGTTTTTCCAATGAGATATTTTATATTGTTTTCTATTTTTTCAGTCTTTAGTTTTTGTTTGACTGATTCTTGATGTCTCACAGAGCTTCTATTTGCTAAATTCTAATTTTTAATGAAGTGGTTTTTTTTAAATTGAATTTTGTAGCTCCTTTTCCATCTGTCTAATTGCTCCTTCTAAACAGTTATTTTCTCCAGTTAGGTTTTGAACTTTCTTTACCATTTGTCCAATTTTCCCAGTTAGGTTTTATGATTCCTTATCCATTTGCCCAATTTTCCTTTTTAAGGAACTATTCTCTTCATTGAATTCTTTTTTCATTTTGTCAATTGTATTTTTTAAATCATTCACCAATTCTTCTTCTACCTCTCTAATTTGTTTTTTTAAAATCCTTCTGGAGCTCTTCAAAAATTCTCTTTGAGCTTCAGAACAGTTCATATTCTGTTTTGAGGTTTCAGATATGAGTGCAGTGTCAGTGCTGTCCTCTTCTCTATTCATATTTTTTATCTGTCCCCATGGTAAGCTTCTATCATCTTTGCTTTTCTGATTTGGTTCTTGCTCATGGTGATTGCCTTTTTCCTGGCTTTTAAAGTGGGTCTCTGCTTCTGGGGCACTGGGGGCTCTGTCCCATGTTTTTGTGTTGAGAAATGGAGGCTTTGTGTGTTGTTGCCTCTGCTTCTTTCAGCTAGAAGCTAGAATGTTGTAGCTTACCTGATGCTGAGCTGGCTACTATGTGCCAAGGCTGTGGCTAGGTGAAGTCTTTCTGAGTTTCCCCAGTTTTACACTGAAGTTTCTGTGGTGTAGGTGAGGGGAGGGGTAGTCTGACCATTGGAGTTCTTCTCCTCCTTTGAGCTAGAGCACAGGTAGGTTCAGGGACTGTTGAACCCCTGTCTGTGCTGATGTCTGTCCAATTCTCTTGGCTTTGCTAAGGTGTTGGGACTGGAAGCTCAATTCCGTGTGGACAGTCTCGGGCAGGTAAAAGTGGGACTTCTAAATCTTAGAGTCTTACGAGGCCCTCCATGAACAGCGGGGGTTCGAGAAGGTCAGACCGAGCTAGCTCGGCTAGCTCGGGTATTTCCGCCTCTCCCCTGGAGATACCTGATGGGTGGAGTCTCCCTGCCCTCGAGGTCGTCCCGGATTGGAGCACACCTAGTTACCTAACAGCACGGTATTGAGATGCAAACTGTGTGGCTGAAGATTAAGTAGGATTGAGGAAGCCAGAAAGCTCTTAGCACGTGTGGAGCCAAAGAGAAAAGTAGGGCTCCGCTTCGCTTCTTTCCTCTCTCCCCTCCCCCTCTCTCCCCGCTTGTACTTCTACTTCCATTCCCTTAAGCTTAGCCTTCTTAGGAAATCTCCCCCTCTTCGTCCTAAGAAAGAAGACCCCCTGCACTTGTAACCGAAACCCTGTAATAAAGCTCAACCCCTGTTTGACTCTGGAACGTCCTTTCTCTCATACGTGCATCCGGCGTGGCCAGCCGAAGACCTGGACAGGTAAGAAAGACTCGGGTAGCCCAATACAGGCCTCTAGGCTTGGCACTAAGGCATGCTTGTGTTTCTGGTGTTGATACTTATGGGCTCCTCTGCCCTGGGTCTCAGGAACTCCTCCTGGTTCCCTAAAATGTGGCTGCCTGGGAAGCCTCTGGTCCTGCATTGGTCTCCTTCAGCCATGACACAAGGGACTCTTCTCTTCCATCTCCCCAGCCTCCCGAGTTATTATTAATTATTAATTATTGCTTTTGCCTATTTAGCCAATGGCATTATTCCAGGATTTTTCCTGGGGAAATATTCTCTGGGTTTGTTGAGGTCAACAAGTGGAGGGTAAGAACATTTCCAGTTTGCTCCACCATCTTTGTTCCTGGAAGTTCAAGTAGGTTACTTTCAAACATTTAATCTGTGGGCTGGGCTGATAGTCTCAGGAGTGGCTGCTGCTGTTACCCGGGGCCATACATCTCTCTCTCACTCAGTCTAGATTTTCTTCTCGTAGCTTTTTGACAAGGTTGGAAAAAGTTGAACCAATTTTGTTAGCATTTCAAGGAAATAATTTTGCTTTCTTAGTTTCATAATATTTTTGTTTCTGGTTTTTCTATTTTCCTTTAGTTTTAAATATTTTCTCATTTGTGCTTATTGTGTACTTGTTTGTTGTTAGTCCATTTTTGATCATATCTTTTTAATTTCATTATGTCTCCCATTTCTCTTTCCTTAATGACTGTTTTAAGGATATCTATATCTATATCTATATATCTATATATCTATATCTATATATCTATATATCTATATCTATATCTATATCTACATCTATCTATCTATCTATCTATCTATCTATCTATCTATCTATCTATCTATTTCCTTCCAGGATTGATTAAGTTGCCTAATTTGACCTATTATCTCACCATTATCATTTTGTTTACATGGTTGTTAAGGGTTTTTCAATTTTGGTCACTGATCCACTTGTTCAGCAATCCCTATTTAAATTTTAACCGTTTTTTGCTTATGATGCCTACGTTAGAATTTTTTAGCACAATGATCTGATAAGGTAATTTTCTTTAATATTTTTGCTTTTTATGCTTATTTTCAACTTCTTTTTGTTTTACAGTTTGGTCTGTTTTTGTAAAATATGCCCTGTGGTGTTGAGTAACATGTATATTCTTCAACCATTCCACTGAGAAGATAGTATATTTTTTTAAGCTACAAATTCTAGAAATGTGCCCCTTTTGTTTTACTGATAGATATAGCTCAAAGAGAACATTGAAATCTCTGATTATTTTGTTGCTATTTACAAATTTGGGCAATTCAGTATATTGTTCCTTTGGTAAGGGACAAAATTGTCCTATGAACTAAAGACCAAACAAACAAATAAGTAGAGATCAATAAGAAATTATTTAAAATCATGTAAAAGAGGAAGTTTTACTAGGAGAATATTTTTAAAACCAGGAATTGAATAGTATTTACTCATTCTTGGGGAGACAGAATATTACTTTCACACTCTGTATCTGACGATAAAGATTGACTTATAGATCTCTGACTACTGGCTATACCGTTTATCTTGGGCCAGGGAAATTTACTAAAGGGCACACACACACACACACACACACACACACAAATATATACGTATATATGTATATATATATATATATATATATGTGAATGTGTGTATGTGTGTGTGCATATATACACACATATGCATATATATATATATTTGTGGACATAGGCCTATGAATGAGGGGAGTAGGAAGAGTTCCCAGAGTATCATAAGTTTAGTAGTAGTCAGGAAATCTATCTCTTATTTTTCAGATGAGGAAGCTAAGGCACAGAAAGGGTTAAGCTGATCATCATGTTACATAAAAAAGCCAGAACTTGAAGTCAGGTCCTCTGACACTTTCTACTATGTCTTCTACTGTATCTGATTACTTTACTACTATGCTTCAATGTCATTGTTGCATGGTTCAGACTGAAGTAGATCTTTATCATTCTTCTAAAAATTAGATATTTTCTGAATTTAAAGTGAATAAATTGTGAGGAGAAAGGCTTGTGTAGAGAGGCAGTAAAATTAGTAAATAACTTGATAGATAGGCTTTGGAAGTTGCCATAAAAGATCCTGCTGTTTTCTATTAGACCAGTAACTTTTTACCATGAATGTTTTGAAGGTGAAAGTGGTATATTTTTAACAAGTGACATTTGTTAGCAGACATTTTTCCAGTTGTCAGGATCTATTTCCCCCAGTTTTCTAAAACTAAGTATATGTAACATTGTCAAGGCCTGCTCATAACTTTTAGTAATAAAATATGCATCTTTCTGTTGATTTCAGAACTTTATAGAAAAGAAATTTATGTCAGTCCTGTTGATATTTAAAGAATACATTTTCCCCCATTTTGGTTCTTCAATACATCTGTTAATATCAGGCACTCTTCATAGCAGCAGTTGAACCTGAATAGAAAATTCATGAGCCATGAAAGGCCGTTAATTCATGAACCAACAAGAATCAATATCAATATGAAAACTTACCACAGTTGTTGGAAAAGAAATACGTGCCTCATTAAGATAAAGAAAATAATTTCCATTGTAGAATAAACTATATTAAGTTCATCATTTTTAATTAAATATATTTGATAGATCTTTCCAATATATTACCGAGTTAAAATACCTTAGGTATGAAATATTTTTGAACTCCTAGAATATGGGACAAGATGTTTCATTTTAGCCTATTAGACCAAAATGAGAAAGAAAAGATGTACATTACAAATATAGTTCAGTGCATCTCAGTGATGTGAGTGCCCCTCACAATTGAGTAGAACTTTGCTTATATTATGCCTTCTTGTCCATTGGTTCTCCTGGACTAGAGATTATCTACCCAAGATGCTAAAGGACCTCCTCCATCTTTTGTCATTCCAGAAGTCCCAACAAGCTCTTGGGTTGCCCACCACCTATTGCTAGGCTCCACCTATCTCCTTTTTCAATCATGCATTTGCAGGATGAACTGTTTCACACTGCTTCATAGATGCTTGTCATCAATGGTAACATACAACAGTTGGCTTAAGTGTAGCATATAACTTTACATTTCATTTTTGGTCTCTTGCTTTTTTAATTTTTAAATTTTAGTATCCATGGCAGTAAGAATACATTAAAAAGATTATCAAAATTCCTGGGGGGAGGTGAGAGAAACTAATCTTTTTATTAGATTAATGTGAATAATGTGTGAGTCAATATATACACATTTTTATATTTATACATACATAAATGCTTGCAGTTACCTACTTTAGCCAGCATTGTAATTTTTGTTATTTTTGCAAAACACTGAACCATAATTCATAGATTTGAGCACTACTTTGTTTTCACATGCACACACACATACACACACACACACACACACACACACACACTCACACTCTTGGAACCAATCAGAGGAGGAAGCAGTGTGGTAGAGTTGGTCATCAACAATTTATCAAGTACTAATATGTGCCAGACACATTGCTAGATGCTGGGAGTACAGAGAAAGGCAAAATCATTGTCTCTTCTGGAAAGGAATTCACATTCAAGTGGGATAGAGGAAATATGCAACTAGATTTGAACATACATGATACACACACACACACACATACATACTATTAAATGGAAGGTAATTTCAGAGGGAAGGAAGCAGGAGAGGGGAGAGCAAGAAAGGCTGTTTGCAAAAGGTAATGTCTGAGTGGGATCTTGCCAGGGAAAGAAGGGATAGAAGCCAAGGAAGCAGGGGGGACAGAAGTGAGGAGGGAAAGCATTGTAGGCACTGGGGAAAGCCAATGAAAGGAGCACAGTTGGGAGATGGAATTATGTGAAGGACAGCTGGATCCCTGCATTGTAGAGTGAATGTAGAGAAGTAGAAGAAAACTGGAAAGAGAGTAAGAGGCCAGTTTGTCAAGGGCTTTTAATGCCCCAAAGCGACATTTATATTTGTTCCTGGAAGCCATAAGGAGACACTAGAGTTTATTGAATAGTGCGGGGACATGACCAGATGCATAGTTGAGGAAAATCATTCTGACATTTGTGTTTGGAGGCAGAAACCCCAAATCCTGGCTCTGACTCTTGCTGTGGGTGTGGCCTTGGGCAAGTCACTCATCTTCCCTGGGCTTTAGTTTTTTCTGTGAAATGATTATTTTGGAATAACCAGCTGCCAAAGTTCCTTCCTGTTTGAAATCTATAATTCCATGATTGTTCTCTTCTGATCTGCCTTCTTTTGTCTTGAAGAGATCTGAGTGAAAACATCCCCTGAGGCAGAAAAGTTCTGGCCAAAGGCCAAAGTGGATATGGTATCTTACTTCTCAATAGGTAATTTGCATACAGATATTCTGGATGTTTTTAGGTTGCGCACTGTGAATCCCTGATAAATGAAATTTTCAGTGAGGAGATCATTGTGTATGACCCATTTGTGTTTTGTCTGAGAGAGATGTGAATTTTGTTTTCTCACCCTAAGATGGACGTTAGTCATTTGACATAAGGAGACCCTGTTTTTGAGTTGGGAAGAGTATTCAGAAGTCAGGGAAGAAGAAAGAAATAGCAGAAGCTTGTACAGAAGACAGGAACAATTTCTTTGATCTCGGCCCATTTGAAGTCTGCTAAGAGAGGAAAACAGGTTTGGCAGCTGTTGCCGGGAGCTAATCTAGTCAGAGAAAGAGGGATTTTTTACTAGTATCATTTGTTGCTGGGAGCTGATCTGGTTAAAATTCTTCTGTTTGAAACAGAAGGAAACAATCATCCTCTGCTGTTTGAAGAGCTGACTAGGGAAGGGAAACACCAGGCTGCTTCACCATATACACTGAATAATGGGAACCCCTCAGACATTTGTTTGCTTTGATCTTTATTGCCATCTGTGGATGAAAATGGGAAGATTCCTTAGAATGGAGTGAGGAGCTGGGTGTATTCCACACTGAGGTGAATTTGAGTTTTTGATTTCTTTTGTTTGTGTTATTTTTCTGTGAGAGTTAGTACTCAAGAGTTCTGCCAAGCGAACAGCATTTCCTAACGTTGCCTCCCTCAAGCTTAGGGTCATGGCTTTTACTTAAAACACTTGAAGCTTCTACAGGAATATGTGTATCATATAATGGCCAACAAAGCAGCAGTTTCTTCCATAAAGAGACCAGAAAAATCCAGAAGAGGAGCATCCTCTAACGTGTTAAAGCATATCAAGTGCAGAATTGTGAACTTCCCTTCACACAGTTTTACTCATGTGCTCGAGAGGAGGTAATCCCTTTAGCTTTCTTTAATTTTCTGGTCAGTCTTTTCCCAAATCCTGTCTCTTGGTAGGAGAGTATGGCCTAGGTTTAAGGATGGACTATTTTATGATTATTCTTGATTTTGCTGTCTTGTTTAGTAAATGCTTCATAGTTATCATTTAATGATGTCATCTTATCTGATTTGTTTAAGTGGGAAGCACAATGCTGGGGACTCAGGAGATACAGTTGTGAATAGCAGATGTATACTTCCCATTCCAAGGCTATCTCTTAGAACTCTGAGAGTGAGTTTCAGTTGTTGAACATATCCTCTTGGGGAACCACACCATAGATATAGGTTGGGGCAAATGAGGCAGCCTCAGGCCAGTGATAGAAGAGTTATGAATGCATTGGTAAGAGGCAGTGGTGTATAACCCTTTAGGTTTTGCAAAAAAACTAAAACAAAAACAAAAAAACGTGTTCTATCATTTGGTCCTCCCAAGAACCCTTAAGATAGATAC
The DNA here is from genome assembly GCF_028372415.1 of Notamacropus eugenii. Lineage (NCBI taxonomy): Eukaryota > Metazoa > Chordata > Mammalia > Diprotodontia > Macropodidae > Notamacropus > Notamacropus eugenii. The sequence goes on from NC_092872.1 coordinate 582,640,025, forward strand.
TATTATCCCCATTTTATGAATGATAAATCTGAGCATAATGTGACCTCAGGTCTTCATGATTCTAATTCCATCACTCTATCCCCTATGCTATATAGGTGTCCATAGCCTTAGACAAAGAATCAAGTGTTTTAAGTCAGGAAATTTCTATGCTTCCAGGAAGGATGAAGCGTGAAGGGCAGAGGATAGCAGGTGGGATGGAAGGAAGACTCCATAGACAACATTTCCAAATTTTTAAAAAGCTCCAGAAGTATTCCAGGTACCAGTATCTGGTGAAACTGGCCACCGATTCATTCAACAAACTTTTCTAATGGTGTCACAGGCAGGTTTAAATGGCGTACATTTTGACTTCTGGAAACAAAGTTTCAAGATTTTATACTTATATTTATATTGTTTATTAATGAAATCAATAAAGAGTACTCTTCCTCCCCCAATACAGTTTGATTTTTATGGCTTGTGGGTCTTTCTAATTAAGACATATAAAATTAATGTGGTTTTTTTGCTTATCAATGGTATTTCAACCATGTTTTTGTATAATGACACTTTATCATGTCAGGGTTTCACATCATCAATATTTTGCTTCTGTTGTTTTTTTTGTTTGATCCTTTCTATTTTTTAAAATATATATAATATTTTCCCCAAATTACATGTCAAGACAATTTTTAGCATTCATTTTTACAGGATTTTGAGTTTCAAATTTCCCCCTCTTCCCCTCTTCTAAAAATTCTAAAAATAATTATACATATGCTATGATGTAAAACATATTTCCATGTTAGTCACCATTGTGAAAAAATGGATCAAAAGTCAATAAAACAAATTTAAATTGCAAGTTTGGTGTCAGTACGATTCACTCAGTTCCCACAATTAGCCACTTGTTCTAAACCTTTCAATTCCCTTACTAAAGAGATGTGAAGCAGACACCATGTAAAGGATCTGAATAGCAAGTAACAGGGTAAGTTAGGAGTAACTAAATTTATTTATTTGGGAGATTTTTTTACCATGTATGTATGTGTGTATGTATGTATGTGTTATGTGCATAGTTATCCCTTATACCTGGTGACAAGTTATACCTATCACTGTTTTGATATATTATGGGTTGACATAAGAAATTGAATGGGAATTTTTGAGGAATTTTGTGTAAGCAGATGACATTGACTAGCAGATAAGATAGAAAAAATTTAGAAATTCAGAAATGTATAAAACACATGTATGGTACCGTATGATATCAATGTATTTTATCTTGTGTACCATAGTCATTTAGCTTCTCTGGTAGGGCCAAAAAATTTTACATAAATTTTCCAGAAGACTGGGCTACTGCACCCCTTGTTCTTGCATTGTGGAAAGATAACTACATGTCTAAGTATATATGTGTGCATAGGTTATATGTTCGTGTGTGTGTGTGTGTATACATAAATACTGATAATATTTAATATAAATTTTGGACTTTAATAAGGGCCAGAGTTTGAATTAAGAAGAGCCTGGACCTAATAGTCTCCTTTGTTATCTTCAGTAAACTCAGAGAATACTTCCGCAAAGCAAATGGGGTTGACTTAGTAATTTCCTTTTATGGCATGTTAGTGATAAGGAAAAACACAGATGTCCTGGGTTTTAATTTCAATTGAAATTTTGTTAAAGGTACCCTTTCCTGTGTCAGCAGGATGCCTGCCATCAGAGTGGTGGGATTTTCTCCTTATCTTATGTCACAGAGACATACGCTAGAGAGAGGAAATTCACATGGCTTGGCATCATAAAACTCAACTGACGTTGCTTTGTTAAGTGTCTTGTCTTACTAAATTTATGCTGTGTTCAACTAAGAGAGTTCCTTTCTCATGGCAAAATGTATTTAAGACAGATGATTTCTGTACTGAACAGTCAGTTTTGATCCTGGCTTCATAGTGCTATGTAACCGTTATCTTTATGAGGAATTGTTTAATTAAATCATAAAATGTATGCATTTAGCCTGTTGCCTTTTCTTTAACCAAAACCTTCAGGTCAAGAATACATACATGTATATTTGTTATTATTCAGTAATTTTTCAATTGTGCCTGACTTGACCCCATTTAAGGTTTATTTTTGTTTTTGTGTTTTGTTTTTGTTTGTTTTTTTTTTTTACCAAATATACTGGATTCTTTCTTTGGCTCATTTTTTAGATGAAGAAACTGAGGTAATCAGGTTTATACACACACATATATATGCATGTATATATTTATAATATATAATTTCCCTAAATTCTGTGTTTTTATCATAATTTTAATATCTGAGCAAAAAAAGCTACATACATTGTCCCAGTGGGAAGAAGCATAAAAACTCTTTGAATCTGCAACTCAGTACTCATGGTGAGAAGTTCAGGCTAAACAAGCAATAAGAAAATTTCTTGATGCGTAAGTCTATGATCTTTGAACATATTAAAATTTAAAAAATAAAATCCTACTTGTATTTCTCCCATTTTATATTATTTAAACAAATTTCAATTTCCTCAAAACCATTCTTGTGTTTGTGTTTTATTAGCATTCCTTACCTTTGGCTACTGTGCCTACTCTTTGGAAGAGACATGGCATAAGGCAAACTCCAGCTAAATGCATAGTGTTTATTTGTAGATAAAGTATCCACTAGCATTTCTTTTTCCCTTTCTCTCTTGATGAACTGGAATGAATTAGATGAACAACTTCCAAGAAACTTTGAAGGTCCATTTGACCCTCTTCCTTGACCCTAGAGAAAACCTTAAGTAGCTAAGCTTCCTTTGGCTTCTTTAGCAATCCAGATTGCAAATATTCTCCCTTCTCATCTATTCCCCCCTATTCATTTGCTGGGCCAGTCATTCTATCTGGATAGTCCATGGCAGAATGAGCACAGATTCAGCATGAATGAATGATGAGATTTTTCTGTAGTTAACCACACGTGCATGTTTCATTCAAAATGAAAATGGGTTACTACTGTTGGAGGACTTGGCATCCAGTGGAAAGTGGGAGTCATTCCTACATTATATTGGAGGAAATGGTTTGTTAGCCTAATCAATCACCTTTTTGCTGGAAATCCTGAGAGAGCCTAAAAGCAGAGGAATTTCTTTTAGCCCTTCCCTGAAGGAAAGAAAATGGAGCAAAGGGAATATTTCTCTCAGGAGAACTAGCTCACCTGATTCACATTTTATGGAGCCTGGACTCCCAATAAATTCTGGCATTTCTGAGAATTCAGCTTACATGTTACTGCAATTAAGTAGACTTATTAGTAAATGGATCATTGTTCCAGGGCCTTTGACCCATCTTAGTATTAACATAGAATCAAATCTCAAAATTTTTTGACACCTACTGACTAAAAGTCACCAAGCTAAGTGCTATGCAAGTGTGAAGACAAATTTGAAATCCTCTAAATATTTTCCTTGTATTCATACACAACTATGTGGCTGTCTATAGGGGGCACACTGAAATAAGCACATTACATCACACTTCTTCTCTGAAGGAAAAATCCTAGTAAACTCTCTAGGATTCAAATAGATCAGTTAGATAAGGTTGAGCTAACAGACTATCTGAATTAATTCATTTAGATTATTGACTTTAGTTAACTTGGGAGTCTTTGGCAGGTATTTTTGGCATAGGTTAGGGGAAAGAAAATTTCAGTAAGAAGAAAAAGATTAAGTCTTCACTTTCTAGCCCTGTGACTATGTGGGTTCCTCAATGAAATTAAATTTTCTTGCCTGTAAATTGAAAATGGCACCATAATAGAATCAATAGTAGCTAACATGTCTATCAAGATACATCACTGAAGCTTGTACCTTGTCTTACGTACATCACCTTACTTAATTTTTTACAGAAAATCCTTGAGGGAGGTAACCACAACCCCACCACCAGCTAATATATAGCACCTTAAGGTTTGCACAAGGCTTCATGTATATTATCTAACATAATCTTCATGTGTGTCCTTGAGACTAGGAAGTGCTTTTTGTCTTTCTTTGCATCCTCAGTGTTGGGAACAGTGTCTGGCCCACAGTATGCACTTAATCAATGTGTATAGACTGAAGGAGGTAGATAGTTTATTATCCCCATTTAATCTCCTAGGAAACTAAGGCAGAGAGGGTAAAGGATTTGTCCAATGTTGCACAGCTAGTAAGTATAGAATATTGGGTCTGAATTTAGGTTTTCCTAACTCTAAGTCCAGGGCTCTAACTACAACACCAAAATGCTTCTCATTATAGGCATCTTTATGCCCATATTTCAGGAAACTGAAGGGCAGAAAGATTGGAAGAACTTGCCCATGGTCACAGTTAGTCAATATAAAAATTGGAATTCCATCCAAGGTCTCGTCTGCAAGTGTAGAATTATTTTGGCTACATCATAATGCATACTTTACCTGTCAGAAGGGAAGGGAATGGGCCAGATGATCTCTAGCCTCAAACTTAAAGATCTGAATCATAGGATGTGGTCACAATGACACACAGTCTTTACTCTACAAACCTTAAATATGGAGCACCATATCACGGTGTTACTCAGGCTGTAACTTTAGATAATATTTTGTAATTCTTGCCAGTGAAGTGTCCATGCTTGTGTTTATATAAATACACCCCTACAGGTAAGAGGGGTTGGTACCTCTCTCTTTGAATCAATCTTTACCAAACACTTGTGTTTTGGTCATTTCTAAAAGTAATCATTTTGTATTTGAATCATAGGATCACAGATTTGGAGCTAGAAGGGATCAGAGAGGCCATTTAGTCAAGCTCCCTCCTTTTACAGATGAGGAAACTGAGCCTCAGAAAGGTTAATTTACTTGTCCATGATCACAGAGTGAGTTAATATTAGAAGCAGCATTCAAATCCTGGTTTTCTTCATACTCATCCTTTACCACATACATGTTGTATATTTGATCCCCAAACCAACCAAGTCATAGTTGCTAGCTAGGCTTACCTTTTGTAATCGATTGGGTTTACAGAATTCTTTTCACAAAAGAAACTTGACAGATGAAGACATGTGATAGCTCAGACTGCCTAATTTTCTTGTCTAGGATGATTTTTCTCATGTATTCCTTTGAGGAAATTCTCCTTAATTGTGCATCCACAGTAGTTTGAATATGATAGCAATTGTCTGAATCCCCGTTTTAGACTAAGATATCACACATTCCCTTTCCTAGCAGACTTGGTAGCTGGTAATCACAAGCGATAACACCTCTTCTTTTATCAGTTACCCATTAATGTTCACTTCCCTTCTCCAAGACCATGAAGGGATATTTCCTCCTTGTTCAAGGAATCCTCTAATTTAGGAAATTAGTGCAGGCTCCAAAACCATAATGGGGAAAACGCAAACATTTATTTTTATTTGCAAATGCAGTTTCCTGCCCAAAGTTGGTGCTCACAAAACCTCTTTAGCTACAATAACTTTCAGTAAACTCAATGAATACTTTAAAAAAATATCTAGTGATAAGAAAATTACTGAAAAATTTTATTACACTGTTGAAAATGTTTTGAATCCAAAATTTACTATCTTATGCAAAGTTTATTAGCAGTTATTCTGGTTATTAAAAAGACCTTTTGAAACAACTCTACATTCCTGGTTTAATTAAGACAATTTTTTCACTTGAAACTCCAGGCCTGTAGTATTCTAGTATTTATGCTTTGGATTTTAAAATCTCACATATTGATTACATAAATATGTGTGTATTTGCATAAATACATGTTTTTTGCTGATTTTTATGAAATGAAGTTTGTAATCCTATTTACCACAGAGAATCTCCATTTGCTTGCAAAAACAAACAAAAACAAAGTACCTCAGGGAAATCCAAAGAGCAGCACGTAATCTTATACTTAATTATTTTTTCCTCAAATGTAACAAACAATTAGAAACCTATTAATTACAAAAACTCCTTAATGATACCTAGAGCAACCAGAAATAGTTGTGTTTTTTTCCAAAATTTAAATTTGTATTTGTAACACTACTTGAAGTAATTAAGAAAGATTCTGGTTGGTCTACTTGGTACGGAATGGCTTCTTTCTGATATATAATTAAGAGGAACTAATAATGATGATGTAGCACTTTCAAAGGTTTAAAGGCATACCTACGGAGGCCTACAGTTAACATGCATACAGTTAACAGGCAACACAAAATTTATTGTAGTAGTCATTCAGTTATCAACATTCAAGAAGGTCTAGACAGCAGCACAACTCTTTTATGTCAGAAACACATTAATAACATGAAAACAGGAAAAGTCAGAATTAACTGGAAAAATACCCCTCGTGGTAAACTGACTTTTAGAGTCAATTCAGACTTCCATCATGTGGAGAACCAATTCAGACTTCTATCTGTGTAAACAACAGAGCTTAATACTGTGGTACAAGGTTAACATATACTGAATTGAGGGATTCGCCTTATTGCTAGTAGACACTGATCAATCGTTAGATCTCTCCTGTAACAAATCGGAGTTTAGTGTGAAAGCAAAGGTTTTGAAATGAGACAAAAATGGAATTGTTGAGCTTCTAATTTGATTATTTCTTTTTTCCTTTCTGAAACTGAAATAATTTCATTAGTTTATTTGCAGTGCTCAGTTTTTTTATGAATGAGCCTGATTTTTCCCTATTGCTGAAAACCCTACTAAATAGTTGAGTTGGTCACTTGGGAAAGCCATACTCAATTTTTCAGAATACTAGGGCACCAATTGGTAAATTCCTGCTTCAGTGCACTAAAAGGTCTACTACTCATATCCTGGAAGAATGAACATGATGTCTCCAAATGCAGGATTGGCTCCCAAGTAGTAGCTGTTATTGGGAGAATAGGTCTCAATTTTCTTTTTCAAGTGGGAAAACATAAAATGTGTGCTATTATCTCCACCCCACCCACCTTTCTCTACCACATACAATACTTGTTAAATTAAGAAGAATATTCTACTAAAGTTGAAGATGATACGTATTCTTCTGGGATTCTAAGGAACTCTCTGTTCTCTGAGAGGGATAAAAAAGGTAGGAAAGACTTCTTTCAAACTCCTGCTAAGTTACACATATTACTTCAACTAATACAATGGCTACTTGACATCAAAGTACTATAAATTATCAAAAGTATAATACAGAAAATTACAAATCCATTGTAAAATACATTGCACTGCTACAATTCAGAAAAAAGTGCTTTTTATCGTTTGCCAGAAAAGTATTGTTCCACAATAGAAATTGGAGCAAACTCCTGTGGCTTATCCTACAGATGTGCTATGCATTATTACCTTTTGAAAAAAATGTGTATACAGAGTCTTTCAGGTTTGCGGGCTGAAGGGCTTAAAAAATAGTGGAAATGACAGGTTGTTTGTACTTCCCCATGGATGTCAGGCTCTCTCCCAAATCACTTGTGAGAAATCCTCCTTATAACCTCTAGTCATAGGGCCCTGCCCTTTAGCGGTGCCTATATTGTCTCATGAGTGGTACAATGCAAGCAGGTGGGCCTGCGAGTTTCAAGAATGGATGTCCGATGAGTTCTTGGGCTGTTGCTCTCTGGGCAGGGTCCCTCACCAACATCAAGTCTAGGAACCCCCGAAGCACTGAGGAAACCTGTAATATCACACAGACACCATGAATAAGATAATGTAAATCATCATCCCAACAAAAACTGACTTTTACAATGTCCTTTATGGCTAAAAACAAACCAAAAAAACCCATCACCTATTTTATATAAAGTGATTTCAGACAACTGCCTTGGGAGATAGATAATCAAATTATTACTAACTCCATTTTATGAATAAGGAAACTGAGAATGAGAGGGGGAAAACATATCAGATGAAAACCATATCACTTGTAATTTCTAGAACCAGGATTCTAATTTACGACTTTCTTATGTCTCTAAGATTAGTATTTCTTTAGTATTGCTTTTTCACAGATACTTATCAGAGTTCTGTAAATTAGTCTGTAATTTAGCCTAAATAGTTAATTTTAAGAAATAATCCAAATGGGAATGTGGAAGCCTCCCATGTTTCCATTACTAAAAATAATTTGTTCTGATAGCATCAATTTAGGGAAAAAATAGGATATTTGATAATCACAACACATACACAGAGGAACATAAAGGAGTACTCATACTTCAGAGTATGTTGAACTACAAAATCTCTAAAGAACCTTCTGAGATTTGAAGATTCTCTAGTAATCAGTAGATCAGTTACAAGTTGAAATAAATAGAGTAGTTAATAACTGCTTACATGAAGTGTCCCTGGTCTCAGAATGCCAATATGACATATTAATTATCAGTTTCTGGATCTTTAATAAGTCATACAAATCCTCACCTTGTGTAGGTCTTTCACTCTCGGAGGTAAGTTATCACGAATCCTACGCATTGCCTGGAGTGGAGGTTCATTGAAGTAAGGAGGTTCTCCATCTATCATTTCTATGACCATAATTCCAAGTGACCAGATATCCACCTGTTTTATAAAGTTCATAGATTAATATTGAGGGAGAAATGGCCATTATGAAGTACATATTTTGCCTAAGGAAATCAAGTAATTCACAAATTATTTTACTCAATAATAACCAAAAAGGCAGGTTTTTAAAAGCATACATCTCTAAACAGAGGTTTCATTTAAGTTATAAGTTTATAAAAAAGAAAAAAAATCTAATTTCTTATGGAGGGTTCTGCTTAGCCTTGTATGAAAGTGGAGCTCATCAATAATATTCTAAAAAAAGCAATGTTTAAATAACTATCTCAAAGTGTGCTGCTTTCATTATAACCATTTTTAACCACCTGCAGCTTCCTGATTGTTCCAGATGGTAAGGCTTCAAAAAATAAGACGAGGTTGTCAAAATAGCAACATGATTAAAATAGCCTACTTAAGAAAAACTGTATTAAAATTATGTAAATATGAAACAATAGTATATTTATACTTGATTACTGTTAGTAGATTAAAGAAGATTTAAAAAAATAGTGTCAAATTCTAAAGCATCTTTTTCTGACACAATCATTTGCTTTAGATATCAGGTTTAAACAGATAATGGTCAAAGGATATGAAAAGATAAATTTTAAAAGCGGATATACAAAATTATGAATGATTCCTTGTGAAATCTTAGTCTTACTATGAAATATATGTAAACTAAAAACAACTTTGAGATGCCATCTCCTAATCACCAACTTAGCAAAAATAATTAAGAACATCAGAACTCATTGCTGGCAGGGATGTGGAGTACTAGGTACACTCAATCATTATGGATGGAATTATGAAGTGCAGAATCATCTTGGAAAGCAATATGGCCATACACATTAACCATTTAAAAAAGCAATAAGTCCCTTTGAACTAATAATTCTATTGTTAGGAACAGAACCTGAAAATGTCATTAAAAAGAACACAATTTCAAAGAGCTCTCTGTTGGAGGATTTTCACATCAGCATTATGTGTAATTACCAAGACTGAGAAACAACATAGATGCTCAGCAACAGGGGAAATTGCAGTTAATTATTGTAACAGGAGAGGCAACATGGCATATTATAGCAGAGCGAGAACTTCCGTCAGAGTAAGGGAGTCCTCAGATCAAGTCCCATCTCGGAAATAAACTAGTTATGGGACTTTGGACAATTCCCTTAATGTCTCAGTGCCCCAGGGAACTCTAAAAGTACACAGCTTTCACAGGTCTATTCTAGCAGAGAGGGTTTCTTCACTGGAAATCCCCACATAAATCAAACCAAAGAAATAGACCCTTCCCCTACTGCCCCTGCGAAGTTATAAAGAAAATTTACTTGGCTGTATTGCTAAAAATTAAGTTTTCAATACAAATTGTTAATAATAACAAAGGAAGTTAAAAAAAACAACAGAGAAATTTAGCTTTTCTGGCAAAACTTTCCATTTTAGGAACTTTTTGGCTCTACACTGCCATTTAAAACCAGAATGCATGGCAATTGGGTTAATATATTCACTTTCAGGGTACAGGGAGAAGAAGAGTAGATTTCTGGTTAAGGAGCAGGAAGTCTGAACAGTGGGAATGAAATAACCACACTATCAATTTCCAGTTATACTGCCACATTGTATCTGTTGGATATATTTCTATTATAACTACACAACAGCCTGCATTTATAGTTTATAACTCAGGGCCAAGATGAAAAAACATTGAATTGAGTACATAATCCAAGGTTCCGCAAGCTACCATGTACACACATCCTCAGGCTTCATTCAGTCAGTTTGCTGAGTTCAGTGATTCTCGACACATCCTTACATTTAGTTTGCAGCTGTGCAATGAATCGTATTCCCCAACACACAAACAGATTGGGTCCTACACATTATAATGGCTGATGATTCATTTACAGCAGACTCCTTGGGAAACTGGACACCTTTCAAACAAAACTTAATAACTGGGATAGAGAATTTTTATCCTTTGAGAGTAGATTTGAGTTTTAGAAAATAGATAAACATAATTCAGATTCCATTGTGATCCTAAGAATATAGATTTAAACTCATTGAGAATTTTAGAGTCTGATGCTCTGTCTCCCCTTACACCTCCTCCCCCTCCATTCTGAAGATGAGGGAACTGAAGTACAGTTAAGGGTTAAGATGTTAAGGGTTAAGTGAATTACCCAGGGTCATACAACCAGTGAATGTTTGAAGGATTTGAACCCAGTTCCTGACTACAATTCTAGTGCTCTCTCTGTCAATTATGGTATATTGCCTTTCTAAAGTAAATTATATAACTGAGGAGTAATGCCATTTTTTTAATTTAGAAGGAAAAAAATAAAGATATGATTTTAGAGTAATGATACCAGCGAGAATAAGTCTCCTTTTGTGGTTCCAAAGAAATTAGTGTGTGTGTGTGTGTGTGTGTGCGTGTACACAGGTATGCATGTGTATAAACATATATATGTGTTTATGAATTGATATATACATATATTTATATATATAATATACATAAGCATATGTACATATAATATGCATATATTTATATATGCATTGTGCATATGCCTCTGTGTGTGTGTGATTTATTGAGCTCTCACAATCCTCTTGACCTTATTACATGCACAAATGCTGTCATGTATTTCATGGATTTTTTTCCTTACCTCTGTTCCATAAGGTAGTCTAGATATGACCTCTGGTGCCATCCAGTAGGGAGTGCCAACCAGTGATTTCCTCTTTGGGACTTCTTTGGAAACTTGGGCACAGAAACCAAAATCAGATAACTTTATCTGGAAAAAAGAACAGGTGCAACAGCATGACCCCATTAACCATATTTTCTGCCATTCCATATAGATATCAATGGAACAAGATACAAAATTAAAAATTAAATGATTTGTCATTTCCTGCACTTTCGCAGATAATATATTCAGTACTTTAGCAGATAATATTTTAATCTGCTCTATTATGCCTAGCAGAGTGCTTACTGTTCAGTATATATCTGTTTTTCTTTTAAAGTGATGCCTTCAAGGCATTTTAAGTATATGAGTACATACGTATATATACATACATACAAATTTATATATGATTTTCTTTTAAAATGATGTTCTCAACTGTACAGTTATATTTAGAATGGGAAAATAAAAGCAAGTTTATTGGATACTGTAAAGACAATTAGAAACTCATCATCTAAAAAAGTCAATCAATAAATATTTATTAAGCTCCTACTCTGTGCAGGAACTTTGTTATGAGCTGGCAGTTCTATGAAAGGTAAACATCAGTCACTGCTCTCAAAGGAACTCAGTCGGATGGGGAAATGGGTGGAATATCCTCCCTACTAACACTGATGCTTCAGAGCTTTGCTCCCATATCAGCTCTTCCATGAAGCCTTCCTTCCTCATGAGATTATAACCACCTGAGAAGGAGAGTCTGTTTCATTTTTGGTTTTTTATCCTCAGAGTTTTACGCAGTGTTTGGCACATAGTAGTTACTTATTAAGTGCTTTCAGACCGAGTGATTGCTTGATCTCTTGTTAGTTAAATACCTTCTTCATTCTCTGCCCTTGCATAGCATTTTGTTTTACACATCTCTTTGCACTTTTATTAAGTTTTGTGGTACAGTTATCTGTATGTGTGGTTTTTTCCATTTTATAGACTAAGATCTAAGCAGACAAAAACTATGTTTTAGGTCAATACTTGTTTTATGGTCTCTTATTTGTATATGGGTTAGATTAGATGTTATAGGAGATGTCTTCTGACTTTGAGATTCTATGTCTTTAGAACCCTTCATGATAAGGTTGCTAAAGATAGCCATCTTGGGCTTCAGGTTTCCTTACACTAACCTAGATATTTAAAGTAGGGATGGATAAAAGAAAGCAATGACTTCAAACGGTCAAGATGGCTTCATGATGATCAATTTAAGCTCATGGTAATGACAGACTAACATAATTTTTAATCCTGATTTTTTCAGGGGAATCCTATTGACCTCCATTTCAGTAAAACTTTTGACAAAGTATCTTGATTTCCCTAAGGACAAGAGGGACTGACATTGGCTAGACCGAAGTACATCTAGCTGAATTTAGAATTTCCTGAATGATTACTTTTGAATTTGGTATTTCAAGAGATTAACAAAAAGAAATATCAGAAAGATAAAAAGGTATTAAGTCCCTGAATATCTCAGAAGTCTAATGAATTTGAAAATCTTGAGTAAAACTGGAACAGTGGCAACCATTATATGAGCAGCTGAAATAAATCCATACTAGTCCCAATCACATTATTTTATGTCTTTATTTCATACTTTTGTTTAGAGCTATATTCTATGATCTTATTATATAAACAAGTAGTTAGACAGTCAATAAAGCAGCTATTATGGGCCAGGGACTATGCCCAGGGCTAGGGATACAAAGAATGACAGAGGAGGATCTATTCGCTTAAGTCCCACATTATAATACCCCACCCCCCCACGTCTATACACACACACACACACGCACGCACGCACGCATGCATGCACACATACTCATTTTTCATAGATATAAGAAACTGGATAATCATAGATGTAAACTACACATTTTTAAGAGATATAATAAACTAGAGAAAATCAAAGGGGGAAGGCAGTAGAATTAAGAAGGATTGGGAAAGACTTCTCATTACAAGGTAGAGTTCTAGCTGGAAACTGAAGGAAGCCATGGAAGCCAGGAAGTAGAGATGAGGAAGGAGAAAATTCCATCCAGTAAAAACACTCAGAGTCCGAAGATGGAGTGCCTTGTGCCAGGAACAACAAGGGGGCCAGTGTTACTGGATGACAGAGAACACAGAGAAGTAAGATGGGAGAAGACTAGAGTGGAACATGTCACAAAGTTGCATTATATATGAAAGAGGGATAATAAGAGTAGGGCTTGCTCCATCTATTTCACAGGACTTTGGGAAGTATAAAGTATGGCACCAAAAAGATATTAAGATCTCTTTTTTTAGTAAATTTATATACATGGATGGGAGCTATGAGTTAAAAATTGGTGGAGAAAAACTAAAAAATATTACTGCAGATAAATTTTTGGGTGTTTTTTGTTTGTCTGTTTGTTATCTGTTTGCATTCTGACTAAGCAAGACCTGACTGGAAGGGCATCACAAGGCCACTCAATGAAATGTAAGTATCCTGGGTCTCTAGATTCCCCTTGACTCTCTGAATCATTTCTGAAAGAAGTCTCATCCAGTGCCAAGATATCCAGACAGTTATGACTATAGTACTTTTGGGAACAAGGAATTAACCTCTAAGAGAGGTTTTGTTCCATTTTTCATCAATGCCATTGCCCTCAATGGCAGGAAGAGGGGCTAAGTAGATCACCTTAACCAAATTCCATTTTACTTCCATTCGGCCCATTCAAATTCCCTTTGAGGGCTCAGCTCTTCTTTCCTTCTTTGACTTCTCTATGTAATCCTCTAAATGAGAAGCAGCAGATACATTGAAGGAGTATATGAAATGGTTGCTGTGGCTACATGTCCAAACAGGTAGCCCCTATGCAAACCCCAACAATAGCTGGGGTTCAGTCCCTTGTAGAGCCAGATGATGATGGATAATGGCTCCAATTGGTTATGACTTCAGTTAAATTTGGAGTCAAATCACAAGACATTTTGATTCTTAAGAGTAGAGGACAGCTACTTTGTGTTAGGACTGAAGCAGGAGGGGGAAAATGAATTTTCTATACTTGCCGAGTTTCTATCCTCATTGGTCAAGCAAAGAAATACATTTTAAATTGGGTTTCTAGTCGAAGGTGATGAATGGGATGGCATTTTCAGATATTATGATCCTAGCACATGATGTCCCTCTTTGTATATCATGTCCTGATGGGAGGTAGACAAACCAAGTCAGGAAGTTCAGAGTATAGAGGACCAAGTATCTCAGGGACAACTGTCCTCTGAGGTTGATCCACAACTGATGATCAGATTTCATTGTGCGCTTTTACTAAAGGTAAGGAAATCTTAATATCTTACCCGGCCATCACTTGTCAGAAGGATGGAGTCACTCTTTATATCACGGTGAATAACTCCTTGATTGTGAAGGTAAGAAAGTGCCCTCAGGACTGATAAACAGACTGTAGCTATTTGTTCTTCATTCATTCTAAAAAAAGAAACCGTGTTTGAAAAGCAACTTTAAAAGATTAAGGATATCTCTTAAGCAAAATCAAATGGACAGGTTTGGAGTAGTTCAGGTTAAGTTTTTTGAGCTAATGCAAATGCTAGAAATGTGACTTCATCTGGCACATAGCAGATGCTTCCTAAGTACCTGTTAGCTGGCATTTGATCCGACATACAAAACAGTCTTTATGTCAGCACAAAGTCAATGGCAATGGGCCCTAAAGGATTACCTATTAAGTCTATCCTAAATAAAATGTATTAGTAATTGAGGCAGGTGGAGGTACAGTGGATAGAGAATCAGGCATCGAGTCAGGAGGACATGAATTCAAATCTGGTCTCAAATCCTTACTAGCTGTGAGATGCTGGGCACGTCCCTTAAACCCTTTTTGACCCAATTCCTCATCTGTCAAATGAGCTGGAGAAGGAAATGGCAAACCCCTCTAATGTCTTTGCTAAGAAAAATTCAAATGGGATCACACAGAGAGGAAGACACAACTGAAAGACTCAACATTAAAAATCACATATTAACTAAAAACACATCCTAAGACTTTGCGTTAAATCATACTAATATTTTAATAATTCGAAAGAGTTTCTGAATATTTTAACAAGGTTAATGCCATCATACACTGAATCTACATAAGTAACAGGTTGGGTAGAATGAGAGGAAAAAACCCTCTATGTTTATGGGAACATATGGTCCTTTTTATATAAGATTATATAGATACTTCATTAGGCTCATTCAAAAGATAGTGGAAATATTTTTGATAAAGCAAATGAAGTAAACAAGAGTGAGGGAAGGGAAGGAAAGAGAAGGGAAGGGAAGGGAAGATGAGATAACAGAAGGGTAGAGGAATAGACCAGAAGTTTTCATCCTTTTTAGTTGCTTGTGAACATGGCCATTTGGTCTGATGTAGCCATGTCAAACTGCCAGTGTTGACATCTAATAATGACACATGGTTCTGTAATTTCTTTCCACAGTTATGGCAATTACACAGAAGGGAAAGTCATTACTTATTTTGGAATTCGTTTATGCTGATATCAACCAAATATATCTTAAATTATTGCTTTACAAAGTGTCCTAATCTTCTTTTGATTGCATTATCCCCCAACATATGAGATTTTAATTTGTTCCAAGGAGACAATAGGTCTACAGGTCATCTGTAATAACAGTTGACTACATTACATTGTGAGTCACCATTGGAGAAATCATCTCTCAGAAGTGTAGGCTTGATCTGCTAAATCGTTCTATGCCTAATCTCTGACAATGAATTTGAACTGTTCAGGGCTAGCAGAAATTCACAGTATTATTATTACTAGTATTTTATTCCTAGAAATCTCTCCATGCTAAGTAAAATTTAATTCAGAGGAATGAGAATGAAATTTATTTCATCTAATCAATCAATTTGTCAACAGGTATTAAAAATATTAAGGTAGGAATTTCCCAAATTTGTATAATCATGGTTTAAAATTTTGTATATTCCAGACACACCCTGACAATTTTTTAACTGCTTCCTCTTCAATGCTGGTGCCCCAGTCCCATTTCTCTGGACTGTTAAAAGAAAAATCAGGAAAAGACAAAAAGATTAGTTCACTATGTCATAACAAGAGGAAGAGAGAGATCAGTTGCCAATTGGGAATCTTGAAAATTGAAATTATTTTTATGGTAGGAATAGATTTCTTTTGGAAAGAAATTTGAAGAGCTCTTTTCTGTGTGTTGCCACATGAAGAAATTCCCCTTTGCACTATCATCTTTATGAACTGGAAAAGTCTAGGATTGGCAAGTTTCTCTGTTTTCAGGAACCTGGTGAGCACATTGTCTCAGGAATAAGGAGAGCTGCCTGCATGTATCTAGCCCTGTGCTAGTGCTCCCACAAAGACAATATCCTCCCAGCTGAAATTGCAGTGAAAATCAGTGGATATCCTCATTTCCCCTCCAGGTTCCTCTCTTTCCTGGAAGCCACAAATTGGACAAACTGAGGAAGACCAACGTGGGAACAGTCCATATTTTTGTGCTTCATCAGTGATCCAGTCACATAATTTTACTTTCACAAAGTTTCTCAGTCTTCTCCTCACTGAGACTTAATTTCCTGGTTCTACTTTCATTTATGGAACTAGGAGGGAGACAAGAGGCAGAGACATCAGAATAGAAATACTTCCTTATCTTTCAAGACTGTTTTAAAACAAAACAAATATATTTCTCTGTTCTTACATGTAACAAAATGACATTCTATTGTTCATCTTGTAAATACTCCTTTTTTACTTGAAATAAATTTGAAAATCTCTTGTCTTGCACCAGTATTCAATCTCTCGTAGCACCCAGTAAGAATACGCTTCTTTTTGGAAAACTTTTCCTTCTGACATCTGCCTCTTGTTCCCTTGTTTTTTTGAAAGAAGCTGGTGCAAATACTGCTTTAGGTAAAAAGCCACTCTTGGTCCCCAAGCTCTCTAAGAATTTACCAATTATTGTGTATGCATCTTTCATGTATCTATTTATTTATATGTCATTTCCCTCATTGAAGCATAAACTCTTTGAGGGCTGGGACTTTTATTTTTGCCTATATTGATATCCCTACCAGTTGGTAAAGTTCATAGCACACAGTAATACACAAGTGTAATAGATGAATATATGTTGATTGACTGATTAAGAAATGAAAAGCAGAATTCAATCTTAGAATATTTATCACTGAACATTTATCATTTGTAAGAGCATGTTAACTTCAATTCAATAGAAATTTAAATGGGGGCTTATTCCCTGTATATTGAATAGGGAGTGTGCTATGGCAGTAAGATACAGTGCATACCTATGAATTTCTCAGAATTAAATTGAGATATTATCAAGGATAGTCTAATGGTTACACAGATCACTGGGTATCTCCTATGAGGGAAAGATAAGTGCATTAAAAAAGGCTCTCTCAGGGATCTCTACGTACTAAAAAAACTTACCTCATGTGAGTTACTATTTCAGTCAAAGCCCCACCTTCCAGGAACTCCATGACAACCCATAGTTCATCACCAACAAGGTAACTATTGTACATGTCAACCACATTGTCATGATGATAATCCCTCATAATTACAACCTGTACAAAAGAAAAGGGAAAGATCTCTGTTTTGGTTGGTACGGAGGTAGCCTGGAATAGCAAACATGGTTTTGGGTCTGGGGCCAGGAAAATCTGGGCTAAAATCCTGCGTCTCACATCTACTGGCTTTGTTCCTATGGTTAAGCTACAAAACCTCTTTGTGTATATCAAGAGATTCTCTAGAATTTATCCACCAAGTCATAAATGGGAGTCCCTAGAGTCATATATTGACAAAATCACAAATCCTTCACATATTCGTTCGCATGAGAAGCTGAAATCGTATTTATTCCTCTGGAGACAGTTCTCACTATTAGACTTCTAAAACTTATAAATGAGTAATGGTGGGTTTCTATTCTCCTCACCCTAATCAATCAATCTATCAGTGCAATAAACTGGGTATGAAGGAATTTCCTTTTTAAAAAATCCTCATAATAACTGGTGGATGTCTTCAATCAATTTGAAAAGACCATGGGATTTGGAGCCTTCTGATAAAAGGTGCAAGAGGTCACACAGGAAGTATCGTGATTGGTTCATAAAATAAACTCATATCATCACACTTCTTGAACTAGTGATAAAAATATATTTGGGCTATTTATAAAAATAAAATTCAGTTGAGCAGTATATCAGGCAAGTGGTGAACCTGATTCTTCCCCAGAAAAACTGGGAAAGGTGGTAATGAGCACATCAATGCTACACAGATGGGATTCTTCAAGAATCTAATCAGTTTCCATGTATTGTTTGTAAGATAAGAGTTATATATTTAGCTTTATAGCTCGCTATAATTTTATAGCTTCTGATTCTTGATCAATTAATTTCCAAGAAATTTTTGAGAAAGTCCTTACAAAGAGAAGGGTAAGCAGATCAATAGCTTTTGGAAGTTGGGTAATGCAGTTTTTAGAATTATAATTATTGCTATTAATACTTTCACTAATACTTTAAATGGTAATAACATGCCTCTAGATGGGGCACTGATAACCATAACCTAATAGTAACATACTGATTGTTCAAAGACACTGTATCTGATGGGAAAAATTAAGGTAATTAACCAGGGTGTTTGAGTGACCTCTAAACACTAAACAAGTTTACATACTAAGAGTTTATCTGGGAAATAACTACCTCCAAGAAATTCAATGAAAACCCAGAGCTCTTCATCAACACTTTCTCATTAAAAGTGGACAAGTGGCTTCACTGCTAAGGAATCTCTGTTTCCTTGTTGTCAAAAAGAGTATTCTTTCTTGGAATTTTAAGGATTAGAGGTGCAAGGGACCTTAGAGCATATCTACTCTGGCCCCTTGATTTTGTTGATGAGAAAATGAAGACAGAGAAAGGAAAAATTAAACCATCCAAAGTCACCCAGGTATTAAAAGCTAAGTTGGAATTTGGCATAGTGAATAGATATCTGTATTTGGAATCAGAGAATCACAGTTTGAATTCTGATCCTGTTATTTTACTACCTGTGTAACCTAGGACAAAGCCCTTAACTTCTCTGTGTTTCAGTTTCCTCCTTTGTAAAACAAGGGGACTGGATGAGATGGTCTGAGGCCATTTCGAGTTCAAAAACTACGATCCTATGAACATGTCTTATCCAGTGCTCCCATTGTTAATACATTTGAAGGGTCTCTCGTCTTCTTGCCTAAGACTTCCTCATTAGATATTATAAGGTTTAATTAGAGAACAGTCCTTCCTTTCTTTGTGTTCCCCAGATACTGATGCCTAAAGAAGAATAAGAATATTGATTACCCTCACCCCTCCCCTTTTCTAGCCACATTTAACATAGCTTCAAAAATTGATCAAGAAGAACACCCAATGATCAAAGGGCTTTTACCAGTATACCCAATCTCTTGAAATACAAATTCTAGGGCCAATCACCCTTTCATTGAATAATAAAAAAATTCTTGGGGGACATTGATTTACCTCATTAAAAAGCAGCTCACGCCGCTGTTGTTTCCTGAGGTCCATTTTCTTTACTGCAACTTGTTTTCCTGTGGGTTTCTCAGTGGCAAGATAAACTATTCCAGTTGACCCTTCTCCTATTTTAATAAAATTATCCAGGTATTCGCGAGGGTCATCAGGGCTAACCACAAGCTGTAGAGCAGCCCTGAATTGTTCGTGGGATACCCTAGAGGGCTGCTGGTCTGAAGATGAACCCCAACTAGGTGGGGGATAAGCACTTGAAGAGACGCTTGGGGAACTTGGATAAGAAGCTGTAGAGATGTACTGAGAGCTGGTCTGGAGACCAGGCTGGTGATAATGAGCAGCCTTATGATACCCAGAAGGATACTGGTAGCCACTTGAGGAATAGTTCACTTTGTTCTGAGTTTGAGGTAGTTTGACAGGGCCTCGAGGGTAAGTGTCAGATCCAGACAGAGTGGGGCTAACAGCCATCTGTGCTCGATCATAGTCCACCTGGGGAAGGAAATAATGATAGTTGTCATTGGTAGTCTTTATATCTGTGCCAGCTAGTTAGTTCATAGCATTGGCTGAATGACGACTGTGTGCAGAACATCATTATGCTGGGTCTAGAGTGGACAAAACATGAAGTATAAGAAATCTGTCTTGGGTATCCTCAAATCTGGAATTTTAGTCTCCTTGCCACTCATATACATACCCAGTGCCTTGAAGTTATATTCCTTTTCTCCGATCAAAATCTAATCTCAGCATTAGTTTTTTATACCTTATTATTATGCCTTGTTAATAGTCATTTATATCTCAGTATAAATTTCACTGAATGTGTTCTCTCTCCTTTGACATTGACATTTTAAGCCTTGTCTCTTTGAAATAAAAGGTTTTGTAGTGCTAGAGTGCTGGGGATGGAAGCTCAATTCCATGTGGACAGTCTCGGGCGGGTAAAGGTGGGAACTTCTAAATCTTAGAGTTCTCATGAGGCCCCCCCATAAAACACCAGGGAATCGAGGAGTGAGACCGAGCAATCTCGTGTATTTCCACCTCTTCCCGTGAGAAACGTGATGGGAGGAGCATCCCCCTCGAGACTGTCCCGGATCTGGGCACACCTATTGTTATCTAACAGGCATGGTATTCAGATGCAAACTATGCGGCTGGAGAGCTTAATTGGGGTCAGGAAAGCCTGAAAGCTCTCTTAGCGCAGAGGGGCCCTGACAGGACAGAAGGCTCCATTTTTCCTCTCTTTGCTCTCCCCTCCCCCTCTCTCCCCACTTACACTTCTACTTCCAATCTCTTATCGTAAGATCTTTGCCTCCTTGGGAGATTCCTCGCTCCCTCCTAAGGAAGAGCTTCCCCTGCACTTGTAACCAGGACCCTGAATAAAGCCTAACCCTTGTTCAACTCCGGAAAGTCTCTTCTCTCATACGTTTATCTGGTTTGGCCAGCCGAAGACCTGCGATAGAGGTAAGGTAAGACTCGGGTAGCCCTCAGGCCTCTAGGCCTGGCACTAGAGGAATTGAAAGTGTCAGGGGGCAGGTGAGGGATTACTAAAGAGGAGACAGTCCTCAGTGCCCCAGAAATCAAAATATACAAGTAGCTATCAACACTGCCTTCCCACAAGGTTGTTTGTAGAGTTTCTGATTTCTGCTGCCTGACTTCTTTCAGAGATGTTCTTTGGGTGGGCTATATGCAGATGGGCCTAGAGTCTTCAGGTTACCCCTGGCTTTACCCTTATACTTTTCTACTGTGTCTAGGCTTGAAGAAGGCTCAGTGCTTTACATCTATGTCTCCTCTGTCCCTCAATAAAATGTATCTGCCATGTTTTTATTTCTTCTGGACCTCACTATATGATTCCTAGAAAAGCAAACAAAAAAACCCTCATGAAACTTTAAGCAACTAACAATAGCTAAATGTTTATTTTTCTCCCAAAATAATCTTTATAATGAGATGGGGGAGATATCATGCCTTACCCAAAAGATGGACTATAAATGCTGCAGTGCAGGGAAGATTTGTTTAGGACTCTTCCAGGCATAATTCAGTTCCATTAAAATAAAACATTTACTTTGTATTTACTGTGCATAAAACAAGAAATAATGTTACATGGTGTATATCAAGCTGGTCTCTTTATCAGAATGACCTGGATTAAATTTGTCTCTGACACATATTTCCTATGTGACCCTGCTCAAGTCATTCAACCTCTCACTAATCTAAGCAACACTATAAGGTTTTCCTTAACTTTTGTGTGTCATGGATATTTTGGTACTCTGGTGAAGTCTACGGACCCCTTCTTAGAATGATTTTAAATGAAAAGATAAAATGCATAGGATTACAAAGGAAGACAATTATATGGGGAAATTTAAACAACCCCCAATAATTTTATAGATTGTAGGTCATCTCTGCCCTGAGATTGTAAATTAGACATAAATTGGAGATCTGTCTCGATAGAGTTTCCTCATCAGAAGTTCCTTCTATCAATGAAGGTCCACACCACACACATATAATTTTGTCAGAGAATTAAACATTTCTGCTTTGTCTCTTTTGTTATCATCTGAGCAGTGGTCTTATTCCATTTTCTCCCTTTCCCCTACAAATTTAGTGGCAAGTAGATAAAGCATTAGATTGCTGGTGAGAAAGATCAGTTCAAATCTGATCTGATACCTACTAGCTATGTAACCCTGGCTCTCTGTCTGGCTCAATTTCCTCATCTGTAAAAAATAATTAGAACCTACCTTCTAAAGTTGTTGTGAGGATAAAGTACTGCATATATGCTCACTATAATAATAATAAGCAATTCTTATTTCCATCCCTTAGGCATGTCCTTTTTTAAGATTTAAATATATTTATTTTTAGTTTTCAACATTCATTTCCACAGGATTTTGAATTGCAAATTTCTCCCTATCTTTCCCATAGCCCCCCCAGATGGCATGCCTTCTGCCTACCACTTCCCCCAGTTCATTCTCCCTTCTATTATCCACCCCCTTATCCCTTTCCCCTTTACTTTCATGAAGGGCAAGACAGATTTCTATACCCCACAGCCTGTATATCTTATTTCCCAGTTGCATGTAAAAATAATTTTTTAACATTTGCTTTTAAAACTTTGAGTTCCAAATTCTCTCCCTTCTTCCCTCCCTGCTCACCCCCATTTAGAAGGCAAGCAATTAAATATAGGTTATACATGTGTAGTTATGCAAAACACCTGCATAATAGTCATGTTGTGAAAGACTAACTATATTTCTCTCCATCCTATCCTGTCCCCCAAGTATTCTATTTTCTCCTTTGACACTGTACCTTTTTTAAAGTGTCTGCTTCTGACTACACCCTTCTCTCCCACAATCAGTCCTCCCTTCTATCATCTTCTACTCTTATCCCCTTTTCCCCTATTTTCCTGTAGGGTAAAATGTCCAATTAAGTGTGTTTGTTATTCCCTCCTTAAGTCAAATCCAATGAGAGTAAGGTTCACTCACTCCTTCTCACCTCCCCCTTCTTTCCCTTCATTGTGAAACCTTTTCTTGCCTCTTTTATGTGAGATAATTTACCCCATTCTATCTCTCCCTTTCTCCTTCTCCCAATATTCCTCTCTCATGCCTAAATTTTATTTTTAGATATCATCCCTTCATATTCAACTCACCCTGTGCCCACTATCTACCTACCTACCTACCTACCTACCTACCTATCTATCTATCTATCTATCTATCTATCTATCTATCTATCTATCTATCTATCTGTCTATCTATCTATCTATTTATCTATCTGCCTGTCTGTCTGTCTGTTTCCTCCAACTATCATAATATTGAGAAAAGTCTCACGACTTACAAATGTCATCTTTCCATGGAGGAATGTAAACTTTAATAAGTCCCTTATGATTTCTCTTTCCTGTTTACCTTTTCATGCTTCACTTCATTCCTATATTTGAAAGTCAAATTTTCTGTTCAGCTCTGGTCTTTTCATCAAGAATGCTTCAAAGTTCTCTATTTTATTGAGTGTTCATTTTTTCCCTGAAGGGTTATAATCAGTTTTGCTGGGTAGGTGATTCTTGCTTTCAATCCTAGCTCCTCTGACTTCCAGAATATCATATTCCAAGCCCTTCAATTCCTTAATGTAGAAGCGGCTAGATCTTGTGTTACCCTGATTTTATTTCCATAATACTCAAATTGTTTTTTTTTTTCTGGCTGCTTCTCCTTGACCTGGGAACTCTGAAATTTGGCTACAATATTCCTAGGAGTTTTCCTTTTAGGATCTATTTCCAGAGTTGATCTGTGGATTCTTTCCATTTCTATTTTACTCTCTGGTTCTAGAATACCAGGGCAGTTTTCCTGGATAATTTCTTGAAAGATGATGTCTAGGCTCTCTTTTTGATCATGGGTTTTAGGTAGTCCAATAATTTTTAAATTCTCTCTCCTTGATCTATTTCCCAGGTTAGTGGTTTTTCTAATGATATATTTCACAATGTCTTCTATTTTGTCATTCTTTTGTTTCCGTTTTATAATTTCTTGATTTCTCATAAAGTCATTAGCTTCCATTTGTTCCATTCTAATTTTGATGGAATTATTTTCCTCAGTGAGCGTTTGGACCTCCTTTTCCATTTGTCCAATTCTGCTTTTTTAAGGTATTCTTCTCCTCAGGCTTTTTGGACTTCTTTTGCCATTTTTAAGATGTTATTTTCTTCAGTATTTTTTGGGTCTCCTTTAGCAAGGTGTTGACTCAGTTTTCATGATTTATTTGCATCCCTCTCATTTCTCTTCCCGATTTTTCCTCTGCTTGTATTTGATTTTCAAAATCTTTTTGAGCTCCTCCATGGCTTGTGATCAATTAATATCCCTCTTGGAAGCTTTTGATGTAGGAGCTTTGGCTCTGCTATCCTCCTCTGGTTGTATGCCCTGATCTTCCTTGTCACCAAAGTAAGATTCTATAGTCTGAGTTCTTTTATGACATTTTTACTCATCTTCCCAGTCAAATACGTGACATTCTCTTTGTTAAGGAAGGATTCTGCTTCCAGTAGGGGTGTGGGTTGGTGTGGATGTACTGTCCCAAGCTTCAGGGATTTTGTAGCAGCCACTCCATCCCCCACCATCTGTGGCCCAGAGCTGTGGAAGCAGTCTCTGACACTTCTACTGCTGCTGTTGCTGCTGCCACTGCCAGCTGCAGCCACCCCTACCCCTACCTCCACTGTCTTGAGCTGGGGCCTGGCCCAGTCAGACCATGTGTTTCTCTTTCACCCAGGTCCTACAGAGTTTTCCCACTGACCTTTTTAGAGATTGTGGGTTGAGAAATTTGAAAACTACTGCCAATGATTCAGTCCTATAAGGTCTGCTCTGGCCCATCCTGGCGAAGCCCATGCTAGACTGGGCTATGCTCCCTTCCCAGTGTGATAGACCCTTTCTGTCCACTTTCCAGGTTGTCTTGGGCTCAGATTTGTTTCTCTCTGTCATTTTGTGGGTTCTATAGCTTTAGAATTTGTTTAGAACAATTTTTTTACAGAATTTGGAGGATGTTGGGGGCGAGCTCAGAGAAGTCTCTGCTCTTACTGTGACATCCTTGCTCTATCCCCCTAAGGTATGTCTTTTTAAAAACTAAATTCTTTAGGGTTCTTATAAACTTTTCTATGTAGAGAACTCTCTATTTTTTGACTTCTCATTAGAATTTTTCCTGAGTAAACACACATTTGGGGTGGATACTTTAATTTTGTGCATCCTTTGTTTGCTTTGATCTGTTTCAATTCTGCTTTGCTCACAGAACACAGCACCTTCTCTGATGTGGGTATGCCATGATGAGCGGTCCTGTGCCAGTGTCTCCCATGTCACAAAATCAGTTCCAAAGTTCTTAGGAGAGATCTTAAGAGTGTCCTTGTATCACTTCTTCTGACCACCATGTGAATGCTTGCCTTATATGAATTCTCCATAAAATAGTCTTTTTGGCAAGTGTATATTTTACATTCAAACAATGTGGCCAGCCCACATTGCTCAGAGAGTTGCACTCTCTGAAGCAGGGTTTGAATGCTTGGCTGTTTAGTTCAGGTAAGGAATTCAGTGTCCAGCACCTTATTCTGCCAGATGATCTTCAGATTCTTCCTATTCAAATGGAGGCAATTCAGTTTCCTGGCATGGTGCTTGTAAACTGTCCCAGTTTCACAGGCATATCACAATAGGTCAGCACAACAGCTCTGCAGATCTTAAGTTTAGTAGTCAGTCTGATACCTCTTCTCTCCTATACTTTCCTTTGGATCTTCCCTAACAATGAGCAAGCTCTGGCAATGCATGCTTCAACCTTATTAACAATGTGTACATCCCTGCAAAGTACACTACCAAGGAAAGTGAACTTATCTATAGCATTCAAAACTTTTCCATTTGCTGTAACCAATGGTTCCACATATGGATGGTGTGGTGGTGGCAGATGGAGTACCTGCATTTTTGGTGTTAATTGTTAGGCTGAAAATAGCACAAGCAACAGAGAATTGATCCATACTTTGTTGCATCTCAGCTTCAGAGGCTGCACTAAGTGCACAGTATCTGCAAACAGCAAATCATACACCATCACCTTCTCCACTTTGGTCTTGGCTTGTAGCCTTTTAAAGTTGAAGAATTTACTGTCAGTGTGGTAGCTGACCTTGATGCTGTGTTTGTCTTCATTGAAAGCATTTGACTACATGGCTGAAAACATCATGCCAAAAAGCATGGAAGCCAGCACATAGACTTGTTTCATTCCACTAGTGACTGGGAAAGTATGAGAGCACTGTCCATTATCTAGAACCTGGGGTTGTCATGAAATTGTGGTACAATACTGATGAACTTGTCGTGGCAACCTAATTTTGACATAAGCCCTCACGACAAAAAGTGTCAAAAGCCTTGGTCAGATCTATAAACACTGTGTACAGACCTCTGTTCTGCTCCTGGCATTTCTCCTGGAGCTTTCAGGCAGCACACATCATATTGACTGTTCCTCAGTTCTTTTTGAAGCCTCACAGGCTTTCAGGTAGATGACCATCTTCCAAGAGAAGTATGAACCTATTAAGGATGACTCTGGTAAAAGTCTTAGCAGCAATGACTAACAGAGATTCCCTCTTCAATTGTCACAGGACAGCCTATTTCCTTTACCTTTATATAGATAGACAATGGAGGCATCCCTGAACTCCTGGGTAATAACCTCTTCTTGCCATATAACCTGGAAAATTTCATTCAGCTTTTATATAAACAATGGACCCCCATCTTGCATTTCTCAGCTGGAATAGAATGAGTATGAGGTGCTTTGCCACATGAAAGGAGCCTAATGACATTCAAAACTTCTTCAGTTGGAACTTCAGCTAGGGAGGGACTGACCTCAACCTGAGGCAAATCATCAATGGCCTCAGTATTGATTGATGATGGTCTGTTGAGAACACTATGAAAGTGTTCAGCCCATCTCTCTAGGATCATATCCTTATCACTAATCAATGTGGCTCCATCAGCACTGAGTAGCTGAGATGCATCACAGGTCTCTGACCCATAAATAGCATCACAGAAGCACTTTGGATTGTTACTATCAGTGTAAAAATGAAATTCATCTGCCTTCTTACTGAGCCAAGCATCCTGCAGCTCTCTAAGCTTCACCTGCACTTTACTTTTGATGGAATTAAATGCTTTCTTCTTAGAGATGAATGAGGTATCCAGCTGGCACACCCTGTGGAATTGTCGTTTTTCATTTAGCAGCTTCTGAATTTCCCCAACAGTTTCATCAAACCAGTCTTTGTGTTTGCAAGTATTCTGACCTAGATGAGCAAATGCAGTACTATACACCAAATTTCTGAAAGCAACACACTCCTTTTCTGCTCTACTCTTGTCAATTTTGTGTTGGCTCAACTTTCCCTCCAAGTTAGGGACAAACTGTTCCCACTCAGAAAAGAGCTCTAATTTGTTGGTATTAATTCATTTGGTAGTCATCTTCTCTTGGGGATGCCACTTTTGTTGAATGGGAATATTTAGCATGGAGAGGACAAGTCTATGATCAGTCCAGCATTCCGTTTCACACAGTGCATTTGTAACTCTCACATCCTGTTTGTCTCTTCTCCTTATAATGACATAGTCTATTAAATACCAGTGTCTGCTACAAGGATGCATCTGTGAAGTTTTATCGCTTTTAGGTAAATGGAAGATAGTGTTGGTGATGTGAAGGTCATGAGATGCAGAAATCTTCAATAGTAAATGACTATTGCTGTTTCCAACTCCATTCTTCCCTAGAATTCTCTGCCAAATCTGGTAGTCTGAGCCTGCTCCAGCATTAAAGTCACCCAGCATTATAAACTTCTTCTCTTTTGGCACATTGATGATATGGGTCACTCCCGCTTCATAAAATTTTTCTTTGACCTCATCAGGGTTCATCACAGTAGGAGCAAAGGTATTGATGATAATAGCATGACATTTTCCTACAAGTGGCAATCACATTGTCATTACTTTGTCATTCACTCCTTTTGGCAGGCATACAAGCTTGTTAACTAGATTAGTTTTGATTGCAAAACTCACACAAACCTCATGGTGCTCCTTTCACTGCAGCCTCTCCAGGAAAACGTGTATCCAGCTCTAACTTCAGTAAGCTGGCCTTCATTTGCCAGGCTTATTTCACTCAGGGCTGCTATTTGGAGGCAATACCTTGTATTGTTAATTCACTTTTGCTTAACTTGAAGATCTTTCCCACCTATTAATAGGCCTATGTAACCTGCTTAAATTACATGGAAGCCTAAGTCAGATGTGGTGGGAGGAGCTTGCTGGAGTGGAACAGGAAAGGTGGAATAGAACTGCAAGGAAGTTGGTGAGAGCTATTAGGGCCAAGGAGAGAGAGGGCACAGGTAGGCACAGCTAGTCTTTTCAGTGTTTGCTTGTGGGAAGGTCCTGTCAGGAGTGGGAAGGCTTGGGAATGGCACTGTACCCTGCAGGGCTCATGTGTATTGACTTCTTGGTTACTATGATGCATTTGGCTTTCTGGTGTTGGGATCTGGCTTTCTGGTGTTGGGATCTGGCTTTCTTGTGTCGGAATTAATGTTTTTCTTCTGCCTTCTATATGGAGAGTCTGTTATACTTTGTGATTTAGAACTATGCCAGCAATATTCATAGTTGCTGTTGGTGCTCTGAATATTGCCTTGGCAGTACAATTGGCATCATGAACAGAATCACAGGGTATACAATCTCTATTTGGAGGCAGAAAAGCTTTACAGGAAGAAATGGGAAGATTTACTTTATTCCTCCCTAGCAAGGGAGTGGGCTAAAATCTTTGGACCCTGTGGAAACTGGGACACGAGGTTACAGGAAGAAGAACCCAGAAATTTGGAAAGATGTTTTTGCTAAGAATACAAATAAAATTAGGGAAAGAACTGGCAGGGGTGTGTAGGAGAGCGTGATTTTATTAACATGTTACTATATTATGTGTAAAAGCTGAGAGAAGCTGCTGAAGGAAAAAGTTTCAGATGGAAAAAGGGTTAGCTAGTTTGCATGGGAATTCTCAGTGTTTGTGCTCTCCTTTTAAAAGAGCAAGTGGGGACGGGTGTCTCAGGTGGAAGAAAAGGCTGTTCATTTAGCTAAGAAGAAGCAGAAGGTTGGCAAATGAAGTGTGCACATAACCTTTGTACAGACCCAGCCTAGTTACCACAATGACAACTACCAGGAAAACGTGTGGGAGGAAAATGTGACAAAGTCAGAAAATGAAACAATGATAGAGGGGGAGGCTTATCAGGCAGAAGCACTCTCAATACTACGATGAAAATAGGAGAACCAGGTCATGGGTCAACACAGTGTTTAAGGAGATAACTAAGAATTTTACTCAGCAGGAGGTCACAGATGTTTTGAATTGGTTCACCCTAAGGATAGGAGATTTGTTTTCTTGGATGACGAGAATCAGTGATGAAGGGGCCAGAGAAATATCAATAGATGGTGTGGATTGCTTGAAATTCACAGGTATTAGAATTCTTTTGTACAGGTATCAGAATCCTTTTAGAGATTACAATATGCAAGGAAGTGACAATATGACTAATCTGTTAGCTTTGGCTGAACAAGGAGGCAGTAAGCAGTAATCTACTGACTCTATTTGGTCTACTAGAGATAGACCCTGGCATTCACTTAGGGATTGTCTGAGAAAGTTAAAGGAGGAGGTAATGAAGACTGACATAATGATTGGAAACATAGATGTATACTATGATACCCACTTTGCAGTTTCCCATAGGAATGTAATAGTGAATTCAGCTCCTCCTGCTTATAAGCCACCAGTTCTGACTGGAATAGCTGGGGAATAGGGCACCTTCTTTTGGAGTTCCTGGACAAGGTTTTACAGTTAGTTGACTTAGGGGACAGATATTACTTAAGTTAGGATTAGTAGCTCAAGAAACACATGTACTGGCTAGAGTGATAGATTCTAATTATCAAGGAGAAATTATTGTGACATTCCAAAATTTAGGTGAAGAACTCATACAATTCTGAAAAAAATTATAGTTCAAGTGATTATTATTCCTGGTGAAACAATACCCCTTGTGAAAACTTATTCTCTTTCCAAAATAACTAGCAGAGGAACTGAAGGGTTGGGTTCTACTGATAGAATAAAATTAGGAGCTAAAGTATAGGTTAAACGGAAGCCAGACAGTATTTAAAAGGCTGTGGAAATAATAGCACATGGGAAAGACAATACTATAACTGTTGTTTATTTGGAAGAAAATGATTACCAAATTGTACCCTTAACTCATATATTCTCTGAAGAATGAGGCTATGATAGTGATTTCATGCACTCCAGAATCATGGCTGACTCTTTATCCAACCCTGCTTCTGGTTTTTGTCTCCTTGTATCTTTTGGCTTCTGTTAAACTTGTTTGCTAGATTTGTTTCTGATAGGCTTAGTACCCTCCACCTGCAGATGCCTGATCACTTAAACTGGATGTCACCCCCTTTCCACGAATGTGATGTGTCCCCACCCCCTGGATCTGGCATAAACCAAGCACCAGATACCAGCTAAAGAACTGACCTCTTGAAGGGAACTTCTTGGGACAGAGACAGTTCTATGTCCAATTTCAGCAGGAAGTAGGTACGGAATTTGAGACCTTTGCCCTTTACTCCAAGATTTTAGGCCCCATTCATTTGAACAGGAAATGATGGGGTATGTGCTTTTTTTGTTTTATGTGCTTATTTTGTGTGATCCCTGTTATATTGCTGCAATGTTCTGCTGACACTAGTTGCCCCATTGACCCATGTAATGGATAAGAATGATCTTGGGGTCGAATGTATTGTTGTGTAGTGTATTTTTGCTTAATTTGAAGATCTTTCCCACCAATTAATAGGCCCATGTAACCTGCTTAAATCACTTGGAAGCCAAAGTCACATGTGATAGGAGGAGCTTGCTGGAGGAGTGAAACAGGAAGGGTGGAACAGAATTGAGAGGAAGTTGGTGAAAGCAGTTGGGATTAAGGAGAGAGGACACAGGCAGGGACAGCTAGTTTTGTGAGTATTTGCTTGTGGGAAGGCCCTGGCAGGGGTAGGAAGGCTTGAGAATAGCATTGTCTCCTGCAGTGCTAGTGTGTATTGACTTTGTTACTAAGATGGATTTGGCTTTCTGGTGTTGGGATTTGGCTTTCTTGTCTCTGAATAAATGTTTTTCTTCTGCCTTCTAAACGGAGATTTTGTTATACTTTGTCATTTAGAATTATGCCGGCATATTCATAGTCACCATCAGTGCTGTGAATAACTACTGAGTTCTCTTGCAATAAGAGATGTTCATCTTTCAGGTCTACTGAATTTTGTGTTGTCTCTAAGTTGTATACGTTCCATGTGCTGATGGTGATTGGAATTGTCTTTGCATATGTTTTTGCACATTTTTTTGTATTTCAACCACAGTGTGGGATTCCCTGACTCCCACAGTAATTAGGCCATGTTTGGGTAAGCAGACTATTTCAAGGGCATCTTTTCTAGTCCCTTCCTCACACAAGGAGATGAGCAGTGTGATCCTTAAAAGGTTTCTCAGACATACAGGGGCCTTCCGAATCCCACTGCTGCTTCCACTGAGAAACGACCCTATGGCCTGGGCTGTCTGTATGCAGGATTGTGACTATAGCTCCCAGTGTATCCATACCTGCTGCTTTGTCACTTGTCTGTTGCCACAGGATTTGAGATAAGTATAATGGTAAAATGGTATGGATGATGTCTTTTGATTTGTATGTGAATTGAATTTAAGTGAGGCAGAGTTATACTAAGTCATTGACCTCACTCTCTTCTTCAAAGTCATCATAGTCCAGTGACAGGACAGAATCAAGATGAATGATGCTGGCTCAGAATGCAGTGAGTGACCTTGGCACCTTTGGTTTCTAACCAAGCTCTAAGTAACTCCAGCTTCAGCTGCCTTTATGGCTGTTGGAACAAATTTTTCTTATCCACTCATGCCACCAGCAGAAGTTTTTACATGCTTGGGTAGCCACTCCTCTAACTCACCAAGGGATCTGAGACCCCTTGGTTACCCTCAACCTGGTTTATGCCATCTATTGAAATGGTTTACTGGGGTATGGCCACTGAGCATGCTATAGCTTTTTGGACCCACAAGTGAAAGTTTGGTGGAACAGGTGTACACCACAGAAAGAAAGCAGCCTTGAAAGGGCTCAGCAGCCATCATACCAGAGGTACAATTTTTCCATGAACATACCATACACCAGTGACATCAGTAGAAAATATCAGAAGATACGAAGAACCCCAGGGTGTAAAACATTGAAACCAATCATTTAACTGTTGGTATTTGAAATGTGAGCTATTTGTTTAATGACCAAAGTGAGGCCAGAAACTACTGCTGGAATAGAGTTAGTATCCTAGAGAATAGCTATGGTATAAAAAGAAAAGCAAGACACTCAGAAGTTCAAAGGAAATAATCTAAGTCAAGAGCCACTAATAAAGCTCATGGCTTCAGATGTCTGGACAGAAACGAAGCACATATGGGTAACAATCAAGGTGAACTAGACAGGGTAATAAGAAGAAGCAAATTTGAATTCATAGGAATTACTGAGACTTGGTAAGGATAAGCCCTAAGACAGGACTGTAACTCTGGAAGTGTACATCTTATTTAAAAGAAATTCAATCAAGAGGGAGGGAGGGAACAAATGCCACTCTATATTAACAAAATATGTCAGTGTCAGGATATCTGTAAATGGAGAGAGAAACATGAGAAGCGTGGTAGAAAGCATTTGGGGAAGTTTACTGGAGCAAGAAACAGATGTGATATTGTCATTGGAATACTCTGTAAACCACTTGGACCGAAATAAGAGAAATTTGAGTAGTTTGGAAAATAGAACTGACACCAAAGCATGATAAACTGTAGTCTTGATGGTAGGATTATACAGAAACATGCTGGAGTTCTCTCTCTCCCCAAAGCAGAACAATTAATAATTTCTCCACTGCTTTAATGAAAAGTCATACTAAGAAAAGACAGGGGAAGCATTAAGGTTGTTATCCTACATAAGATTTGCACCAATAAGGAAGAACTGGTTGATGGAGTCATGGAATGAGGAACATATGGAGAAATATCCAATTCATCTTAGAATTTATGATAAAAGAAATGAAAGCTGGACAAATACAAAGTGACTTAGGATTTTTGGAAGACCAGATTTTGTAGCACTCAAGAGAAAGACAGGTGGGATCTCTTGGAGCAAATTTCTATGGCGGTCAGTCCAGGAGAGATGGGAAACACATGAGAATGAATTTTGGACAATCAAAAGGAAAATAATTCTGACAAGAAGGGAAAAAATAGCCTAATGGAGATTTATAGGAACTTATTAATCAACTTAGATTTTAAAGACATGTTCACAAGGTGTAAATAAGAGTGATGCTGACTACATTTGGAGAAAAAGGAATAAAAATGGAGGGAACAGAAACACTACTCAGAAAAATCAAAGAGGGATGTGGAAGAGATGTTTAACTTATGTTTTGATTTTATGCTCTTCTCAAAATAATTATAGTCAACAGTCTATAGGTATTTTATAAACACCTATTAGCCAGGCAATGTGCTAAATGCTGGAGATAGAAAAGACCAGAGTTGTCTTTGGTATTTGAATATTGGTATATTTTTGGTATATTGAATCTTTGCTAATCTGATGGAAAGCTGACTTTCAAATACAAGAATCAAGAGAAGCATGAAAAGATAAACAGGAAAGAAAAATCATAATGGATTTACTAAAATTTAACTGTTTACATTCCTACATGGAAAGATATCATTTGTAATTGAGACTTTTCTCAGTATTAGGGTAGTTGGAGGGATCATATACATACATACATACATACATACATATATGTATATATGGGGCATGGAGTGAGTTGAATATGAAGGGATGATATCCAAAAAATAAAATTAAGGAGTGAGAGGAATATATTGGGAGAAGTAAATACTTTTGAGGAGGGATAGGGTCAAAAAAAGAGAAAATAGAATAATTGGGGGGCAGGATAGGATGAAAGGAAATATAGCAAATTGCTTACCTTCTCAGTGGAGTTGGATAGAGAGGGAGGAAGGG
Organism: Notamacropus eugenii; assembly: GCF_028372415.1. Taxonomy (NCBI): domain Eukaryota; kingdom Metazoa; phylum Chordata; class Mammalia; order Diprotodontia; family Macropodidae; genus Notamacropus; species Notamacropus eugenii. The sequence goes on from NC_092872.1 coordinate 582,673,942, forward strand.
AGAGAAGTTACAACCCAAAGTTTTAAAAACTAATGTTAAAAATTGTTTTTACATGCAACTGGGAAACAAGACATACAGTCAATGGGGTATAGAAATCTGTCTTGCCCTACAAGAAACTAGAGGGGAAGGGGATAGGAGAAGGGAGGCATGTGGTAGAAGGGAGGGCATATTGAGGGAAGGGGTAATCAGAATATATGATGTCTTGGAAGGGAGAGATGGGGAGAAAGTTTGGAACTTAAAATCTTGTGGAGGTGAATGCTGAAAACTAAAAATAAATTAATAAAAAATTAAAAGGGTTATTTTTACATGTAAGTGGGGAAAAATATAAAATACTAAATACATCCAAAAAAAAAGTAAACTAATTTTTAAAAATGATGCCACTTTTACTCATTTGAGTTTCTAGATACTTGGAATTTATTATTTATTTCACTGCAGAGAGGAGAACTACCCACTCCTCTTAGCATTTTCAGTAAAACAGAGCCAAATAGTTGTGACCTCTATTCTTATAGCAAGAAATTCTGTGCTATTGGTAGGGTTTTTTATTTGTAGGACTAAAACAGAGTTCCAAGCACATATGTATATTTTGTGTCTTTTTGAATGTCTTAATTTTTTAAATTAAATAAACATATTAACAGCAAACATGCCATCCTTTCTCTTTCCCTCCCACAGAACTCAAATAAAGACACGTAGCTTTTGGCTCCCAGACTTTATTTTTCTCAAATTAGAAGTGCAGCATTTATTTTAAATGAATGGATTTTGTGATTTTAAGGTTACAGAGAGCTTAAAAAAATAACTTGAAGTTTGCTCCTATAGGTTCAGGCTTCTGCTGCCTGTATGGGCAATATCTCTGCATTTAAGAAGGCCAGGACAGCTTAGCTCTTTGCTTTATTTAGGGAGAGAAAGGAAGATAGAGGAATGTCTCCTCCAGACATAACAAAGAATGATCCTATCATTGTCCCTCTCAAACTTTCCTCTTTTAAGCCTGGGACTTGTGGATACCTATCATATTTGAAAAGCAACAGAATCCTTTATATAATGTCAAGGTGTAGTGAAAAGAACATAGGACTAGGGATGATGTGTTACCTATGGTTGCTAGACCATTGCAATTGCATGATAAAGTCAAACTTCAATAAGATTTCTTATTTAAAAGGCTATGGTGAAGTTACCACTCTTTCATTGTTTTATTATTTATTGTCATTTTTGTTATAGTTATTCAGGGAAAAATAACTAATATGCAACTTGACAAACACTTTTAGCACAAACTGTGTGCATAAGACTAGGGAAGGAGGGTAATCAGACTGATGGCTGTCAACTTACCTTTGGAATGCACGTGGTGGTTTCTGAGAGGCGAGGGTAGGTGTAAGAGCTGTATGAGTGTCCTTGTTGGTGTGACTTAAATGCACTTGCTCCATATGGCATGGCAGGTTCCTGAAGCCCAGAACCTGATCTTGACCTCTGCCGCATGGCTGGCTGAGGGCTGGTCTGATTTATATATGAAGACTTTGGTCTCCTATCATAATCATCCATGCTGGGCCTCCATTCACTTTCACTGTACACCAGACTTTCTTTTGAGCATTCACTTGTCCCTGCAGTCCTAGAGGGAGTTAATTGAAAGGAATCTCGGTAATCTAGAGGGGATCCAGTTGAAATTCTGTGATAGTCCCACTTGAAGCCACCATATTCACTTGGTTTACTTAGCTCATCCATGTGGCTGTGATAATCTGGAGGAAGCCTGGACATACCTGATTTCAAAGCCTGTATATCAGAATAATAGGCATCATCAGATTTCATTTTCACTGCATGTCCATTTTGCTTAGATACTTTATGGCTGCGTTCGTAATATCGATCCAACTCATCTCCATATGGACCCTTTTCCCTATATTTTTCTGTCAGGTAGTCAGTGGTAGTGTCAGATTCACTGGAATACTGAGAAAATGTGATGAAACCATTTTCTTCCGAATGTCTCCGGACATGGTTGGAGGTACCCTGATGAGGAGTGGGAGGACTTTCTTTCCTTAGAGAATTGGAACGAGTCACAGAGATGTTGTCAAATTCTTCTAGCAAACCATTGATTGAAGTTTCCTTGCAGGGTTTGTTTCCCCTAACAATTGTCTGGAAAGATGAAAAGACATATTTTTGAAGAATGCCTTAACATCTGTGCATTCAAAATAAAACAAAAACAAAAACAAAACCCAGCAAATAATCCCTCCTTACCCCTCCCCCCTCTCCAATAACACCTCACACTTGACTGAGAAATGAAACCAACTTAAGAACCGTATTTCTGGACACATAATATGTAGGATTTAGGACCACTGGATTTAGAGTTTGAAGAGACCTGAGTGTTTATCTAGTTTAACCCCTTCATTTTACAGATGAAGAAATTTAAACCCAGATGGACTTACCCAAGGTCACATGGAGAATAAAAAGCACAGCTGAGATTCAAACTCAACAAGCATTCATGTATTAATTAATTTCAATGACACAATGGGAAAAAAAGGAGCCAAAAATTACAAGTTTTAATTTGCCCAGTTATTTTCCTTATTTATCTCAAGAACAAAATTGATTTCATCACATACTTAATACTGTTTTTAAAATTACTAATAATTAAATTGTAATTTTTATGCTCAGTAATAGCAGACAATGGTCATTTACCTACACAAGGCATCAATTAGCCCTCTACTTTCACTCTTCCCCTATCAAACAAGTGAAAACAATCTAGAAACAGAGCAGATTATCATTTTCACAACTGACAGTTATTGTTTTATAAGTGGTGTCATTGGGGGAATTGTTAAAAAAGACAAAAAAATTGCATGAACACATGCACATACATATTATACTATGATTACATATATGCATATATGTGTGAGCACACACATGCCTATATACACACATGTATTTGTTTCCTACTGGTACAGAGCACTGCCTTAGGACAGAAATGAGATAAGGAAAGGAACCTACCATCAAGGAGCTTATAGTCTAGTATCAGACTAAGAACCCATCATGCATGTGAATGTGGTCAAGAACTTCTTTGTAAGTCTAATTTCATATATTTCAGCGTCCAAAATAGGCTAGGCACAGTGAAGAATGTATCCCATTGATCCCCACACAGAGTGAATTTCCCACCCCATGACCCTCTTCTTGAAGGCAGTATGCTCTTCAATATTATGTAAGAAGACAAGGAAGGGTCACTTCTAGATGCTAGCCCAAGAGTGCTCTATGATGATGTGAGGAAATAGGCAAGGACTCAGCTGTGTTCCAACCTGCTGCTAAAAGTGTGATTCTTTTACATCTGACATTTCCTATATGCTCAAAAAGTCAATCTACAAAGCATGTCAGTGAATTTTTATATACATTATTAGACAAACATACTCACTCTTTTGGCAGCTTTTCTATGATACATGCTCAACTCTGATGATTTGTTTTGCTTATTTTTGGTTTCAATCCTTCCCTGCGTAACCCAGTTAAGCAAAACAACTGCTTTATTTATTTGTAGGGGGCAAGGAGTTAAGGAAACCACAGAGAAAGGCTAAATGTTGGGGACCTCAGGAGAAGCCTTGCTTAACTTGTCCTTCTACAAATTTTCCATTGCAGGATAGTGAATTAATGCTATCAGACACAAAACATAAAACTGATAGATATCCTTGGCTTCCCTATGAATCCAAATCCTATTACATTATTTCCTGTGTGAAACTGGGACAAATCTTCATATGAAAGATGCATATTTGGACTAAATGATTAAGAAGAGGTAGGGAACCCATGGCCTTCTGGGTCCTTTAGTGTAGCCTTTTGACAGAATTCAAATTTACAGGATAAATTCTTTTGTTCCATAAAATTTGGAGTCAGTCAAAAGGCCGACCTGAAGGACCTAGAAGGTCACATGGGGATCATAAGGCCTCAGATTCTCCATTTCTGGATTAGAGAATCCAATTCTCATTCTATACGTGGTTTTATTTTTTTTGAAGTGTTTTTGTATGTTGCAGCTTATGTTTGAGTTTTGTTTTCTTCTCTATTCTGTTTTCTTCTGTTGGGGAATTTAATCCATTCACATTTAAATATATAGCTGTGGTAGAAGGACTATGTGCTCTTAGGTCTACCCCCAAAGCCCATAGAACACCTGTAAAAATTGTCTCTAAACAAATTCTAGAGTAGCAGAAGCCACAAAATGACAGAGTGAAAGGGATTTCCAGCCCAAGGCAGCCTGGAAGGCTGACAGGAAATGTCTGTGGCACTGGGCTCAGAACGGAGTGCAGCCGGGCCTTGGTCTTGCAGCCCAGCAGGGACAGGACTGGAACAGGCGAAATCCCAGGTAGCAGCTGTGGTTCCCAGATCCCCACAAATGCCAGAGACAGCTTCAAAGGTCAGTGAGAAAGCTCTTTCACCTGGGTGAGAAGGGAGCAGAGCCCTCCCCTAGTCTCGGATCTAGGGTGACAGTAGTCACTAAAGCAGCAGCATCCATTTAAGGAGCCCTCACCCTAAAGGCCCTGGGGCAATCAAGCCTCTTATCTAGATCTCAGTCCTTAGTGGCGGTCCTGGGGTGAGGAGGAGCATTGGCTTGGTGGAACTGTAGGCGGTTCCAGAGAGGGAAACTTATTCAAAGATCCCGGACATAAAGGAGTACTTGCGGTTGCTCACAGACCAGGAGAGGAGTAAACTCCTCACCCCTGAGTGTGCCACCTTGGAGGAATTAAGAACTAACAGGTCCCTAAAGTATATGCTTCACTTGAGAAAGGATTCAAAAGTCAAGTAACAGGCCGGGAAAATGCCCCAAAAGGGAAAAAAATAAGACTATAAAAGGTTACTTTTTTGGTGAAAAGGTATTTTTCCTCCATCCTTTTAGATGAGGAGGAACAAAGCATACCATTAGAGGAAGCCATCAAAGTCAAGGCATCTTCATCTAAAAGCTCCAAAATAAATTTGCAATTGTCTCAGGCCATGGAATAGCTCAAAAAAGAGTCTGAAAAATCAAGTAAGAGAGGTGGAGGAAAAAGTGGGAAGAGAAATGAAAGAGATGCAAGAAAATCATGAAAAGCAAGTCAACAGCTTTCTAAAGGAGACCCAAAAATTGCTGAAGAAAATAACACCTTAAAAATAGACTAACTCAAATGTGAAAAGAGGTCCAAAAAGCCAATGAGGAGAAAAATGCTTTACAAAGCAGAATTAGTGAAAGGGAAAAGGTTCAAAAGCTTACTGAAGAAAATAGTTCTTTAAAAATTAGAATGGAGCAGATGGAAGCTAATGACTTAATGAGAAACTAAGAAATTACAAAACAAAACCAAAAGAATGAAAAAATTGAAGACAATGTGAAATATCTCATTGGATGAACAACTCACCTGGAAAATAGATCCAGGAGAAATAATTTAAAAATTATGGGACTACCTGAAGGCCATGATGAAAAAAAGAGCCTAGACATCACCTTCTATGAAATTATCAAGGAAAACTGCCCTGATATTCTAGAACCACAGTATAAAATAAATATTGAAAGAATCCACCAATCACCTCCTGAAAAAGATTCACAAAGAAAAATCCCAGGAATACTGTAGCCAGATTCCAGAATTCTCAGGTCAAGGAGAAAATATAGCAAGCAGCAAAAAAGAAACAATTTGAGTATTGTAGAAATACAATCAGGATAACACAAGTTCTAGCAGATTCTACATTAAGGGATCAAAGGGCTTGGGATATAATATTTCAGAAGTCAAAGGAACTAAGATTAAAACCAAGAATCACCTACCCAGCAAAACTGAGTGTAATACTTTATGGGGAAAAATGGTCATTCAATGAAATAGAGGACTTTCAAACATTCTTGATGAAAAAGACCAGAGCTGAATAGAAAATTTGACTTTCAAACACAAGAATCAAGAGAAGCATGAATAGGTAAACAGGAAAGAAAAATCATAAGGGACTTACTAAAGTTGAAATGTCTACATTCCTATGTGGAAAGATAACATTTGTAACTCTTGAGACTTTTCTTAGTATTTGGGTAGGTGGAGGAATTTTATATGTATATGTATGTATATATGTAGATATATACATATATGCACACATGTATATATATACATATACATATATACAGACAGAGGGCACAGGGTGAGTTTAATAGGAAGGGATGATATCTAAAAAAATAAAATTAAGGGATGAGAGAGGAATATATTGGGAGGAGAAAGGGAGAAATGGAATGCGGCAAATTATCTCTCCTAAAAGAGGCAAAAAAAAGGTTTTTCAATGGAAGGGAAAAGCGGGGAAGTGAGAGGGAAAAAGTGAAGCTTACTCTAATCACATCTGGCTTAAGGAGGGAATAATATGCACACTCAATTTGATATGAAAATCTATCTTACACTACAGGAAAGTAGGGGAGGAGGTAAGTGTGGTGTAGGGGGATGACAGAAGGTAGGGCAAATGAGAGGAGGGAGTAATTAGAAGCAAACACTTTGAGGGGGGGACAAGGTCAAAAGAGAATAGAAAAAATAGGGGACAGGATAGGATGGAGGGAAATAACAGTTTGTCTTTCACAACATGACTATTATGGAAGTCTTTTGCATAACTACACATGTATAGCCTACATTGAATTGCTTACCTTCACAGTGGGGGTCTGTGGGGAGGGAGGAAGGGAGAGAAGTTGGAACTCAAAGTTTTAGGAATGAATGTTGAGAATTGTTTTTGCATGCAACTGAGAAATAAAAAATATGGGTAATGGGATATAGAAATCTATTTTGACCTACAAAAAAAGAGAGATGGGGATAACCGAAGGGAGGGGTGTGATAGAAGGAAAGGAAGATTGGGGGAAGGGGTATTCAGAATGCACAGTGTCTTGGGGTTGGGAGAGGGGAGAGATGGGGAGAAAATTTGGAACTCAAAATCTTGTGAAAATGAATGTTGAAAATTAAAATAAATTAATTAAAAAAGAAAAAATCAATATATAGTAGTTAGATTTATGTTTTCTTCCTCTTATATCTTTTGCATTGATTTTGTCCCTGTTATTAATTTTTTTAACAATAACTGCATTCTAGTCTTAAAAAAAAATACCGTTACTCAAATTTAACCAACATCAACATTTTAATATATATAGAGGAGATTGCAAATGAAACTGATCTATCAAGTACATTTTTAATTGGGGTGCTAAATATTAACAAAATATGCCTTTTTGTGTCCAGGTTTGAGCTATTCTATAATCTCTTCTATGTTTTATTAAAAATTTCACTAACTCATTATCTTTCCTTTTTTCTTATTTGTAATACTAATCTTTTCCAAAGTTTCACCTCTCCTGTTTTACTTGCTCTATTGTGGTTTTCTTGAGTATACTTAAATTGTTAGTTTCTTTTTTATCTATCTTCACTCTCTCTATCCTTTTTTTTTTTTTTTGCTCAGAATCCCTTTGAATGTTTTGCTCACCTCTTTCTCCCCCCCAAAATAATAATGATGGCCTTTGTTGAAGGTCCATTTTTTTCTGTTGATAATTTGGCTCCCCTTGACAGGATATGCTATTCTGGGGAGCAACTTGTTTTCCTTGACTTCTTCAAAAATTATATTCCTATCTTTTATCTGATGGAGAGTGGTACTAGGTTATTATAATTTGATTTAATATGATAATATAAATGATTAATATGATTTAATATGATAATAATTATTTTTCTACCATAGCTAAAAGTTTTTTTTCCTTGACTGCAAAACTTTGAAATTTTGTTTTAAAATTTTGAAATTTAATCACTCTGTGCCTTTAAGTTTCAAGCTTCATGTTTTCCTCTTTTGGTGATTATGGGGATTCTATCGTTCAGCACTTTTCCGTTTATTTTCAAGATTTATGGGCAACTTCCTTTTATTTTTCCTACAGCAGGGTATTTATACTCTTTATGGAAGACCTATAATACTTAACACTATCTTTTTCCTTTCCCATCATGAGACACCTTTCCTGTTTTCCCATATTCACTAAAAGATCAATGACAGGGCAGCAATGACACCTGCCCTTTTATATCCTAGAATGAAGGTCTGCTAGAGCAGATAAGGAACTCTCTTCCAATTTTCTTTTGTCTTTTCCAGTCCAAAGCTCAGAGTTTTAGAGTTGAACCTCAGAGATCACCCAGCCCAACTTAGTAGGTTAGGTTAAACAATAGCTTGGAATGCTGGACTTGGAGTCAGAAAGATCTGAGTTCAAATTGTGCCTCTGGATCTTACTAGCTATGTTACCCTGTGCAAGTCACTTAATCATCCTCAGCCTCACTTTCTTCACATGGGAAAAGAGAATAATATTACCTCCCTCACAGAATTGTGGTGGGAATCAAATAAGATAATATTTGTATAGGCCTTTGCAAACTTTAAAGTGGTATATAAATTCTAGCTATTCATATCATTAATAGCAGTAGGAGTAACTCTGTTTAAATTATTTATCTCTGAGTAGACCAATGTACCAGATGCAAAACAGTGACCCTGACGGAGGATAGTACCACTGTTTGTATTCATTCTCTATAATTTTTCAAGTTCTTGCTTAATCCTTACATGCATATCTCTTAAATATATTTACTAGTTGGTGAAATCTTTGTATATCCATATGGATCCCTTTGGACTGTCTCCATTACTGGAATGATTTCTCTGTGTTTCAAGAATTTTATTCTTCAGAATATTTCATTGCTCCTCAGCTGACATCCCCGGTAGATTTTTAAACCATAGTTGAGAAGAAACAGGAGAACAATATCAACATGGTAAAAAGAAAGAATTTTCAAAGATGATAGAACTCTAATCAGTGTAACAACTTACTGCGACGACTAAATTTACTATTTACAATGACTATGATAAACCATGCGACTCATCTCCTGACAGGGAGGTGATGGACTCTCAGGGAACATAAGACACACACTTTCTCTCTTCTTTCTCTCTCTGTCTCTCTTTATCTATCTGTCTCTGCCCACACACATAATACATGATATATAGTAAATAAATTTTATCCATCAAAATATGAGGAAACCAATGGAGAGAAACTACCATTCTGCATCTGATTCTTAACATCAAGGAAGAGCTAATTCCTAAAGTGCAAGAGATGAAATATTTGGGGAGGAAGAGGAAGTGATCTCACTCGGCCTCACAATTTGTCATAGAATTTCTCAATAGGCTTGACATTCACCCCAGATGTTAAGAGAGTAAATATCAGAGTATTCAGAGGAAAGATAGGTTGATTCTGATGACTCTGAACAACACTTTAATTTATTTTTACTTTTCCACTTAGCAAAAGTCCATTTCCATTCCTTCATACCTCCTTTATAAGACTTAGGGGGAGAAAGAGAAAAACAAAACCCTTGTAACAAACGTGGCCAGTCAAGCAAAACAAATCCCCACATTGGCCATGTCTATGCATGTGTGTGTCATAACACATATGTGTATGGGTAAATACTAACACGTACATAGGTGTACATATATACACACATAAATATGCACACACATCCATATGTGTGCATCCTGATAACAATATAATGGTTTTCTTTTTCCACTGACCTTCACTGAAATGCTATCCAACATACTTCCCCTCTCTGTCTCCTAGATTGTCCTCATGTGAATCACATTCTAGGCCTGACTCTGTTCCCACCAAGACTATACCTATGAAGTCAAAATGATCTCCTTGTATTAATTTCTCCAGTCCACACTGGTTGTTATTCATACTTTATATGAAATATTTAAAATCTTTTTAAGGAAAAAAGTGGTTGGGGAAACTTTATGGTTGTTTGTGGCTTCTCAATGACACTGCTCTTTTGCATATGGACCAGAAAGTTAATTTATTTGCTACTGTGGTATGAATAAATGGTTGTGATAAGGCTGGAATACCTCAGATGGTGCTGCAAGTTTATAACTACAATGGTCAATGCAGAAAAATACTCTACACATCATTCCTAGGGATATTTCAGATTAGAGCACTATAGAGTTATTGTTTATATGAATATCTGCTCTTTATATGAATACTTGCTCTTTCTCCTCTTCACTATGGAAAATCCTTCTAACTTAAAGTATTTATTAGAATCCTTTGAAAATTCACCCTTCAATTCTTAGGAAAATGTATCCTGTATGTACCTACTTAGACAAATACTTTTCTCCCCCATCAAAAGGCAAACTCTTCAAGGGAACTTTTCACTTTTTCTTTGAATCTCCAATGTTAAGAACAATGCTTGGCACATAATAAGTGGTTAATAAATGCTTACTGACTGACATATTGTCAAGAAGGATGATTACTGAGAAGAGGTCTTTTGGTTTTTACAGCTACAAGACCATGGTAACTTTCCCTTGAACCATGCCATTAGAATCTAGACTACTGGGTGTTTAGAAAAGAGTGAGAGTATAAGTAGAAGCATTCAATGCAAAGTCTTCAAAAAGTTGAGCTAAGAAGGGAAGGAAACAAGAAGCAAGGAGTGTGTTGGTATCACTTTGATCCTGCACACTAGAGCCCATTGTTAATTTTACATATGCTTTAGAATCACAAATCCTAAAAATCAGAGCTTGATTTATTGTTCAGATGATTGTCTAGACTTAAGAAAGTGATGGAGAAAAAGTTTATAATGCATATTAAACTGAAAAGTGTTACAGCTTTTTACCCCACCCCTGCAGCTGGTTGTTAAACATTTAGCAATACACTTCGGAATATAGGGTGGTATCTAGCGGGGATCCTAGGATTGAGTGTTTTTGTTTTTTGCTTTTAAGAATGGGGGAGATGTGGGTGTATTTGTAGGTAGCAGGGAAGAAACCAGGAGAAAGGAGGAGGTTGAAGACTGAGAGGATAGACATTCTTGAAGGCAATATGTTAGCAAACACAGAAAATGGATCAGATTAAGGATACATTGATGAAAACTAAAATATAAAATAGGCTTTTGAAGAACAACCAATTTTATTCTTTCTTATTTAGGAACATAATTCCTATTTCATGAAAATTAATCAAAACTTCCCTTTCAAGAGCCAAATTAATGAGTTATTTCCAGAACAGAAATAAGGGTTGGCTAAGAAGATCTCATCACTAACACCTTCTAATGGTCTGAATCACTGGTTAATTTAAATACATTAATATTATGTAAATAAATATTTCCTTTCCCCAAATGATTAGTACCACTTCTTATTTCTATAATAGTGCTACAAGAAATTTTTTAAAGTTATATTTATTGTTAGAAAATAAAAAGCAGCCCTGATTTTTTCATTGACTTTGTATGATAGGGTATTTTTCTTTGAGATAATGGGCTGTCAGATGGCAAATAATTTTTCAAAACTAGCAGAATAGTAATGGTACTTTGAATCTTCAAGAGCAAGAGGTGGGACAATGTTTTCTATTGTAAATAATGAAATAAAAATATATGCTGTATTCAATAGCATAGGTTAACTAGCTTCAAAAGGGAAGACTGCTATTTGTCAGCTTCACCATGGGACTGTTTATCAAAGCAGATTTAACAATATAAAGGAATGTACAGCTTTCTATAGATCAATAAAAAGAGTATTAGTGAATTTTATGCCACAGAAATTCTGTGTTAAAAATCAATGAAAGTGGGGCAGAGCCAAGACGGTGGGCTGAGAGCATGTACACATCTAAGCTCTATGGCAAACTCCTTCAGATACCTCTAAAAAGAGAATCTGAACAAATTTTAGGGTGGCAGAATTCACTAGGAGACAGAATGTGGCAGACTTTCAGCCCAGGACAGCCTGGAAGGTCGATGGGAAGGATCTGTTGCATAAGTCCGGAGATACACAAAGCACACAGGCTTTACAAACAGGGACCTTGCCATAGCAAAGTCAAGCAGAAAGCGTTGGGGCAGACTGAAGCAAAAGCAGCAGTGCAAATTCTCAAACCTATCAGCCTAGGGCAGGAGTCCAGTGGAACTAAGTGAGAGTGAAGTACCAAACTCCAGGTAACAGCAGCAAGTGCTCGTGAGACTACCAGCTCACAGATTAAATGTCTATAAATCACCTAATTGAACTTCTGTGAACCAAGATGGTAGAGAAATCTGTAAGAGCTCTCCCTCTCCCGTTGTTGACCTTGAAAAACTCAGAGAATATTTCCCCAGGAAAAATTCTGAAATAGTGAGATCAGTCCAAGTGGTAAACAGACTCTTAGCTTGGGAAACTAGGACAATTGTAAAGGGATCCCCCCTTGCTGTGGCTGAAGGGGACCAGTTCAGGACTGGGGCTATCCCAGACAGACCCTCTTCAGTTAACCAGGAGGAGATTCTGAGCCCCAGGGCAGGGTGGAACCCATAAACGCCAACACCAGGACTCCAGTCGTACCTTAGCACAGCCAGAGCAATCAAGAAGACACTAGCGTCTGGGCCTGCCTGTGCTCTAGCTCAGGAGAGGAGACTTATGAGGCTAGACTACCCTCTCCCATACCACTTTCAGGGAGCTCCAGGATAACTCTTGGGAAACTCAGAAAGACTTCATCTGGTCTCTGCTTTGGCATACCAGACAGCTCAGCCCCAGGTAAGCTGCAGCATTCTAGCTTCTAGCCACAATACACAAAGCCTCAAGTTCTAAGCATAACAACCATGGGACAGAGTCCTCTGTGCCCCAGAAGCAGAGAGCCACTCCAATAGTCAGGGAAAAGGCAATCATCATAATGAGCAGGAAGCAAACCATAAAAGAAAAGACCATAGAATCTTATGATGGGACAAGAACCAAAATATGAATACTGAAGAGGTGTCAGCATTGAGGCTGTACTCACTTCTGAAACCTCGGAAGGGAATATAAACTTGTCTCAAGCCTAAAGAGCATTCTTAGAAGAGCTCAAGAAGGATTTTAAAGGCCAAATTAGAGAGGGAGAAGAAAAATTCATCAATGATTTTTAAAAATATGAAAAAAAGAATTCATAGAAGAATTTAAAAAGAAAATTGAAAAAATGGACAAAGAGATATAAAACTTAACTTGAACAACTGAACAAATGGAAAAGGGGTTGAAAAAGTTAATTGAAGAAAACAAGCTATTAAAAAGTAGAATTTTGCAAGTAGAAGCTAATGACTCCATGAGATATCAAGAATTAGTCAAACAGAATCTACAAAATGAAAAAAAATAGAGGAAAATGTAAAATATTTCATTGGAAAAACAATTGACCTGGAAAACTGACTCAGGAGAGAAAATCTAAGAATTATTACTGAAAAACAATGAAGAAAAAAAGAAGCTGGGCAATATCTCCCAAGAAATCATTAAGGAAAACTGCCCTGAGTTCCTAGATCCAGAAGGCAAAATAGTCATTAAAAGAATCCACAGATCATATCTCCTGAAAGATCCCAAATTAAAAATACCAAGGAATATTGTTGCCAAATTCCAGAACTACCAAATGAAGGAGAAAATACTGCAAGCAGACAGAAAGAAACAATTCAAATATTGAGGAACTACAGTCAGGATCACACAGGACCTTGTAGCTTCTACATTAAAAGATGAGAGGGACTGGAATATGATATTACATAAGGCAAAGGAGCTTGAACTACAACCAAGGATCAATTACCAAGCAAAATTGAGCATAATATTTCAGGCAAGGAGATGGACATTCAATGACATAAGGGATTTCCAGACCTTTCTGATGAAATGGCCAGAGCTCAATAGAAAATTTGATCTTCAAATAAAAGGCTTAAAAGAGGCATAAAAAAGTAAATGAGGGGAAAAACAACTCGTTATTTAATATGGGCAAACTAAGATCCTTGTTAAGAATTGCATATTTATTATGACATTTAAAAGGAATCTACATAGATAGAGGGAGTGGATATAAATTAAATGATATGATGATAAAAATGTGATTTAAGGGTGTGAAGGGATTGTAATGGGAGATGTGAAAAGGAGGAGGCAGAAAAATGATAAATTACATCACAGGAAGAGGTACAAAAATATACAATAGAGGGGAAAAAGGGGAGGGACATAAGCATTATTTGAGATTTATTCTAATCTGATTTGGTTCAAAGAGGGAACAAAAAACTCAGTCAAGTATAGAAATCTAACTTGCCCTATAGGCAGTAGGAGGCGGAAGGGGAAAGAAAAGGGAGGGGAAGCTAAAAGGAGGGAAGAAATAGTAAGGGAAATAAAGGGAGAGGGCTGATAAAAGGGAGGGAAGACTGAAGAAGGTGGTGGTCAAAAATTTAAAAATATTGTGGAGGGGACGGCAGAAGGGAGAACTAAAAGTACAAACAGGGGTAAATAAGATGGAAGGAAAGACACAGATAGTAATCATAACTGTGAATTTGAATGGGATGAACTCTCCCATAAAATGGAGATGGATAGCAGAATGGATTAAAAACCATAATCCAACAATATGTTGTTTACAAGAAACATGTTTGAAACAGGGATACTCACAAGGTAAAGGTAAAAGATTGGAGCAGAATACATTATACTTTAGCTGATGTAAAAATAGCAGGGGTAGCAACCCTAATCTCAGACAAAGTAAAAGCAGAAATAGATCTAATCAAAAAAGATAAGGAAGGAAACTACATCCTGCTAAAAGGTACCATACACAATGAAGCAATATCATTACTAAACATATATGCACCAAGTGGTATAGCATCCAAATTCTTAGAAGAGAAGTTAAGGGAGTTACAGGAAGAAATAGACAGCAAAACTGAACTTGTGGGGGACCTCAAACTCCCCCTCTCTAACCTTGATGAATCAAAAATCAAAATGAACAAGACAGAAGTTAAGGAGGTGAACAGAACTCTGGATAACGTAGATATGATAGATCTCTAGAGAAAATTTTTCTCAACGGTACATGGCACATATACAAAAACTGACCATGTACTAAGGCATAAAATTCTCACAATCCAGTGCAGAAAGGCAGAGATAGTCAGTTTATCCTTCTCAGATCCTAATGCAATAAAAATTGTATGTAATAAAAGGCCATTGAAAGATAGATCAAAAATTAATTGAAAATTAAATAATCTAATCCTAAAGAATGAGTAGATTAAACAAATCATAGAAACAATCAACAACTTCATTCAAGAGAATGACAATAATGAGACAACCTGCCAAAACTTATGGGACACTGCAAAAGCAGTTCTTTGGGGAAGTTTTATATGATTGAATGCCTACAAGAATAAAATAGAGAAAGAGGAGATAACTGAGTTGGGCATGCAGCTGAAAAAGCAAGAAAAAAAAAACAAACTGAAGATCCCCAAGTAAATATTAAAACAGAATAATGAAAACCAAAACAGAGATGAATAAAATTGAAATTAAGAAAACTATTGAACTAATAAATAAAACTAAGGGTTGGTTTTATAAAAAAAAAAAATCAATACAATTGATAAATCTTTGGTCAATTTGATTTAAAAAAAAGAAAGAAGAAAACCAAATTACCAATATCTAAAATGAAAATAGTGAACTCACCTCCAATGGGGAGAAAACTACAACAATAATTACAACTTACTTTGCTCAATTGTATGCACATAAATCTGACAATCTAAGGGAGAAGAATGAATATATAGAAAAATATCAATTGCCCAGATTAAAAGAAGAGGAACTTGAATAGTTAAGTAACCGTATCTTAGAAAAGGAAATTGAACATGCCATGAATGAACTGCCTAGGGAAAAATCTCCAGGGCCAGATGGATTTACAAGTGAATTCTATCAAACATTTAAAGAACAATTAATTCCAATACTATATAGGCTAGTTGGGAAAATTGGTGAATGAGTCCTACCCAAATTCTTTTTATGATACAAATATGATTCTGATACCTAAATTCAGAAGAGTTTAAACAAAGAAAGAAAATTGTAGACCAATTTCTCTAATGAATGTAGATGCAAAAATTTTATATAAGACATTAGCAAAAAGAATACAGCAACTTATCATGAGAATAACACATTATGATCAGATAGGATCTATACCAGGAATGTAGGGCTGGCTCAATATTAAGAAAACTATCAGCAGTATGGATCATATCAACAACAAAATTAACAGAAAACATATGATTATCTCAATAGATGCAGAAAAAGCTTCTATGAAATACAACACCCATCCCTATTGAAAACATGGAAAGCACAGTAATAAATGAAGCTTTCCATAACATAATAAGTATCTACCCCAAAACAAGAGTAAACATTATATGCAATGGAGATAAGCTACAAGCATTTCCAAAAAGATCAGGGGTGAAAGAAAGATGTCCATTATCACCACTGTTATTTAATATGGTACTAGAAATGTTAACTTTAGCAATAAGAGAAAAAAAGAAATGGAAGGAATTAAAATAGCCAAAGAAGAAACTAAGTTATCACTCTTTGCAGATGATATGATGATCATATCATCTGCATATTAGAGATATTAGATATTAGAGAATCCTAGAGAATCAAATAAAGAACTGCTTGAAATAATACACAACTTTGGCAAAGTTGCAGGTTATAAAATAAACCCACATTAATCATCTGCATTTCTATACATTACTAACAAAATCCAACAGCAAGAGATAAAAAGGGAAATCCCATTTAAAACTGTGGTAGACATTATAAAATATCTGGGAGTCTACCTGCCAAAACAAACCCAGGGACTATATGAACACAATTACAAAACACTTTTTGCATAAATAAAGTCAGTTCTAAGTAAGTGGAAAAACATCACTTGTGAGAGGGTAGACCTATCTAATATAATAAAAATGACAATTCTACCCAAATTAATTCCTTATTCAGTGCCATACCAATCAAACTACCAGAAAAATATTTTCTAGAGCTTGAAAAATAATATCAAAATTCATCTGGAAGAACAAAAGTTCCAGAATATTAAGGGAATTAATGAAAAGAAATGCTAGGGAAGGTGGCTTAGCCCTACCAGATCTTAAATTGTTTTATAATGCAGCAATCATCAAAACCACTGGCTAAGAAATAGAGGGGTAGACCAGTGGAATAGGTTAGGAACTCAAGACACAGTAGTCAGGGAACATAGCATTCCATTGTTTGATAAACTCAAGGATCCCAGCCTCTGGGATAAGAACTCACTGTTTAATAAAAACTACAGGGAACACTGGATAACAGTGTGGCAGAAACTAGGCATAGACCAATGCCTGACACTGTACACAATAATAAAGTCCAAATGGATACATGATCTAGGTATAAAGACTGATACTATAAACAACTTAGGGGAGAATAGCGTATTTGTCAGATTGATGGAGAATGGAGAAATTTATGACCAAACAAGAGACAGAGGACATTATTAAGTGCAAAATGGATAATACTGATTACATTAAACTGAAAAGTTTTTGCACAATCAAACCCAATGGAACCAAGATTAGGAGGGAAGCAGAAAACTAGGAAAGAATTTTTGTAATTAGTGTCTGTGATAATGGCAACATTTCTAAAATATATAGAGAACTGAGTCAAATGTACAAGGATACAAGTCATTACCCAAGTGATAAATGGTCAAAGGATATGAATAGACAGTTTTCAGAGGAAAAAATTAAAGCTATCATCATATGAAAAAAAATGCTCTAAATCACTATTGATTAGAGAGATGCAAATCAAAACAACTCTGAGGTACCACATCACACTTATGAGATTGGCTAACATGATAAAACAGGAAGATGATAAATGCTGGAGAAGATATGGGAGAGTTGGAACACTAATTAACTGTTGGTGGAGTTGTGAGCTAATCCCACCATTCTGGACAGCTGACTCGGCAATATCACTTCTAGGACTGTATGCCAAAGAAATAATAAAAATTGGAAAGTGTCTCACATGTACAAAAATAATTACAGCTGTTCTCTTTGTGGTGGTCAAGAATTGGAAATCAAGAGGATGCCCATCAGCTGGAGAATGGCTGAACAAGTTGTAGTATGTGAATGTAATGGAATACTATTTTCCTATAAGAAATGATGAACAGGAAGACTACAGAGAGACCTGGAAGGACTTATATGAAGTGATGCTGGGTGAAATGAGCAGAACCAGGAGAACATTATACACAGTAACAGTTACAGGCTGCGAGAACTGTTTGTAATAGACAGCCCTTCATAGCAATGCAAGGACCTAAAACATTCCCAAAGGACTCGAGGCAAAATGCATCCATATCCACAGAAAGAACTATGGAATTGGAACGTGGAATGAAGCAGAATATTATCTCGTGCTATGTTTTGTGCTGTTTGGATTTTTTTCATGATTTCTCCTATTCATTTTAATTCTTCTATCCAATATGACTAATGTGAAAATGAGTTTAATAAGAATGCATTGTAGAACCATATAAGACTGCATGCCATCTCAAGGGAAGGAGGGGTAAGGGAGGGAGAGAAAATCAAGACTTATAGAAGTGATCACAGAAAACTGGAAACAAATTAATAACAATTTTTTTTAAAAAAATTGATGAAAACCAATCTATTTGAATTAGAGTCCACTACTTTGAACTAGTGACTTTCATTGTCTTTCCACTGCTTTCTGGACAATTTCAGTGCTTCCTCTGGACCCTATTGACAGCAGCCATATTTCATTATGTTCCTTCAGTGGTTTGTCCTCTGCTGATAAGCTATAACGGATCTGTCTATAAGAGCAGCTGTGTTTCCTCATTCCCAACAAGAGATGAAGAACAGTTTCTGCTCTCAAATACTGTATTAAACTTGACCATAAAGAAGTGTTTAATTAACATCTTTGCCCCAATAAAACCTTGCATTTATTGTTTTAAATTGATTGCACCTTATGTGAGTTTTAAGAATGCTTTGAGAATCTGCTCTTTGGAGCTAAGTTTTGTTTTGTTTTTCAAAGGAGTCACCTTCACGGTGACACAAATGATAGCCCCAGACTTTCATGTTAGATCTATGCCTATAAACAGCTTGGATAGATTTCAGATATCTCTTTTCTTCTCTTTTATTAATGCATGGCACTGGAAGATCCTAGGTGCAATGGAAATAATCTAAACTCTTTGAGAAATGGCATACTTAGGGCCTCCTATCAGGGAAGGTTAAATTCCAGAGTGAATTAGGGAAGTTCATATGCCTCCAGACTTGTCACTTATCTTTCTTAAAAGCTATTCTCATGGCTGTCTTTTAGTAAAAGATGCTGAAGAAGAGGCCTTTGGAACATATGAGGGTTGGGGAAAAGTTTCTCAGCATATGGTTCTTCAGACCATTTAAGGTATCATGAAAACAAAAAATTCCATAAAATATCAATGAAACAGACCTTCAAATAATGAGAATTCTTGAACTGAGAGGAAATTTTGCTGCCTTCTTTTAGGAGAAAAGAGGCGATTCAAGGAAAAGCATAAAAAGAAAACAATAAATTCCCATCAAAGATTTGGCAGGAGGAGATGAAGACCCCTCTAACGATAGCCATAAGATGACCTGTGTTCAGTACCTCCAGCTAGGTACTGTCTCTTACTCCTCAATACTGCCAAATATTGACAGCTAGAATGCAGAATGAGGCCTTTCAGAGGCACTAGAACATTCTTTAGTCATCTATGAAGAAATTCATTTGTGCTCAGTATTTTCTGCTTTCTAAGGCAAGAAAGAGTTCTGACTATTTAGAGTTTATTAAAAAGCCACCTCCTTACCCACTCTCTGCTTCCAAAAGCTTAATAAGCTGAAAATCTGATTTATCAGGAGACACCATTAAATGAAGTTTTTCTACACAAAATTATTTTGATTTAATAAATAAAAACACACAAAATAATTGTTCCTGAGCCATTCACACAAGTTTGACTTTCTGTCAAAGTCATTAGTTATGACCTATCTACATGATAATGTGCAGAAAACAGTGGCAATCTCTAATCTCTGTCGTTCATGCCACCATGATAGTTAATTAATTTAGCCAAAAGTAATTGTTAGAATGTCTCTGCTGCTGAATATAAAGCTGATTTGAGGAACTGAAGAACTGAAAATATATTTGAAGCATATGATTTATCAAAATGTTGGTGGTTATAATCTGGTTCCTCTAGAGATTGCTAGGCATACCAGTTTGTCCTAACAGAAACATGAGAGAAGATTTAAGAACTGGACAAAGACATACAGGCAGAAATTGGACAAAAGACAAGACTGGACATCTCGGTGCTTAGTGTAGGACTCTTCAGGTTTTCTAATTCACCATCAGTCAGTTATTTGCTAAATCACCCATTCAAGAAAGTGAATCAAGCAGGAGATCACTGTGGGCTTGAAACCAGTGTCTATCAGTCTGGCCAAGGGAAACCAGGGCAAGAACTTCACCTGAACCTAATCCAGGTGA
Source organism: Notamacropus eugenii (assembly GCF_028372415.1). NCBI lineage: Eukaryota > Metazoa > Chordata > Mammalia > Diprotodontia > Macropodidae > Notamacropus > Notamacropus eugenii. Next base: position 582,694,054 of record NC_092872.1, read on the forward strand.
GGATTTTAAGAGAAACCATCTGAATTAAGGACAGTCTAGCAAGATCCTGACATTAAAGGATGGCAATAAAATAAACTATATTTAGAATATGCAATATTAATAAAAACAATAAAAAGGACAGTCCTTGCCCTCAAGGAGCTTACAATCTAAGAGGAAGATAACATACAAAAGGAGGGAGGAAAGAGGAGTGACAAGACACTAGGGTGTCAGTATATGTGTGTGCGTTTGTGTGTGTGTCTGTGTGTGTCTTTTCAGCAGAGATATATTCACTGTCATTAGTGGAGCTATACTATGAACTTAAAATTCCCACACCTAACAGATAAAGATTATATATTTGGATCTGAAAATGAGAAATAAACATACATGACATTCAGTAACATAAAAAAATCCAGATGCTAAATTGTAAATAAATCATCAAACTTTGTGAATCATAGGATTACTATAACTATTGTGATGGAGTGATGGAACCTGGACACCTAAAGGTCTTTGAAAGCAAGCCAGTCCCTGAATTTTCCAACGTATTTCAGTAGCAGAAGGCATCTGACCCATCCCACTTCACCTTATACTTGACAGTCCTTTTCCAGTCACTGGGTGCACCTTTTACTAGTGCACCTGGCCCACCCCAGGCTATTTACCACTCCTTAATCCATCCAGATCTTCTGTCTTTTTTTTTTTTTTTTTGTATCTAAGTATCAATCTCACTCCCATTAAGTTGTAGATTCCCTAGGTACACTGTCCACTTCTACTGGGGCTACAATAAACTGCTCCTGGACTGGAACATTGTTTGAGTGCATGAATTGATTCCAGGAAGATGCCACCCCCTGTACCCTGACACTTCTGGGCTTCCACTAACCAAACCATATCATTTTGGTGACCTTTATGGGGAAATGCAAAGAGTTGGACAAAACTGAAACAACTAGATACTTTGAAATCCATTGATAAATATTTTCTGAAATAAAATGAATAATAATAGCTAACATTTGCATAGAGTTCTGTGGTTTACAAAGAACTTTATACATGTTGTCTTCTTTTATTCTCATAACAGCCCGGGGAGGTAGGTACTCTTATTATAATTTTACAGATGAGGAAACTGTGGCAGACAGGGGTTAAGTGATTTGTATGACAGAAGTAGGCTTCAAGTCTCCCCAATTCAAACTTTGAATTCTTAGAAAAGCAGAGAGCTTTAAAAATTAAGTATTAAAGGGGCGGAGTCAAGACGGCGGAGTAGAAAGACGCACATACACATAGCTCCGAACCCACAACCCACAAAACGGCTACAGGGGAGTAACTCACGGTGAATTCTGCACCCAGAGGCCACAGAATATTGGAGCGAGGGAGATTTCTATTCCGGAGGGACCTGCGGACCTCTCACGGGGGGGTCCTTCGCGCTGCGGACTGGGCGCCAGGACTGGGAGCTGAGGGCAGCCCTGCAGTGGCCGCAGCTCCGAGGGGATAAGATCCGAGCAGGCTTCGGGGACAGGATCTCCAGCGGCCACACGGGTCCCTCCACCCACAGAGGGACCTGCAAACCTCTCGCAAAAGGTCCGTCGTGCTGCAGACGTGGAGCCCAGCCCAGCCCAGACCTGCTGCGGCCACAGCACCAAGAGAAACAGACCCGAGCGGGCTTCAGGGACAGGATCTCCAGCGGCCGCACGGGTCCCTCTGCCCACAGGTGACGGGGGTCGGTGAGAGAGTCACTTTGGTGGGTCGAGAGGGGAGTGGGGTACCCCCATGATTCGGGCCCCCCCGGGAGGTGGAAGCTGAGAGGCGGCTGCAGACAGGGGCTCCCCAAGCGGGCGGGAGCCTGGATCCATTGTTGAAGGTCTGTGCATAAACCCCCTGAGGGAACTGAGCTTGAGAGGCAGCCCTGCCCTAACCTGACCACCTGAACTTAATCTCACACTGAATAGCAGCCCTGCCCCCGCCAAAAGCCCTAAGGCTGGAAGCAGCATTTGAATCTCAGACCCCAAACACTGGCTGGGAGGACCAGGAGGCGAGGTGGGTGTGAGGAGAATATTCAGAGGTCAAGTCACTGGCTGGGAAAATGCCCAGAAAAGGGAAAAGAAATATGACTAAAGAAGGTTACTTTCTTGGTGAACATGCATTTCCTCCCTTCCTTTCTGATGAGGAAGAACAATGCTTACCATCAGGCAAAGACACAGAAGTCAAGGCTTCTGTGTCTCAGCCCACCCAATGGGCTCAGGCCATGGAAGAGCTCAAAAGGAATTTTGAAAATCAAGTTAGAGAGGTGGAGGAAAAACTGGGAAGAGAAATGAGAGAGATGAAAGAAAAGCATGAAAAGCAGATCAGCTCCCTGCTAAAGGAGAACCAAAAAAATGTTGAAGAAATTAACACCTTGAAAACTAGCCTAACTCAATTGGCAAAAGAGGTTCAAAAAGCCAATGAGGAGAAGAATGCTTTCAAAAGCAGAATTAGCCAAATGGAAAAGGAGATTCAAAAGCTCACTGAAGAAAATAGTTCTTTCAAAACTAGAATGGCACAGATGGAGGCTAAGGACTTTGCGACAAAGTATGATATCACAGAACAAAGAGAGAAGAATGGAAAAATGGAAGATAATGTGAAATATCTCATTGGAAAAACAACTGACCTGGAAAATAGATTCAGGAGAGACAATTTAAAAATTTTGGGACTACCTGAAAGCCATGATCAAAAGAAGAGCCTAGACATCATCTTCCATGAAATTATCAAGGAAAACTGCCCTGAGATTCTAGAACCAGAGGGCAAAATAAATATTCAAGGAATCCACAGAACACCACCTGAAAGAGATCCAAAAAGAGAAACTCCTAGGAACATTGTGGCCAAATTCCAGAGTTCCCAGGTCAAGGAGAAAATATTGCAAGCAGCTAGAAAGAAACAATTCAAGTATTGTGGAAATACAATCAGGATAACACAAGATCTAGCAGCCTCTACATTAAGGGATCGAAGGGCATGGAATAGGATATTCCATAAGTCAAAAGAACTAGGACTAAAACCAAGAATCACCTACCCAGCAAAACTGAGTATAATACTTCAGGGGAAAAAATGGTCTTTCAATGAAATAGAGGATTTTCAAATTTTCTTGATGAAAAGACCAGAGCTGAAAAGAAAATTTGACTTTCAAACACAAGAATGAAGAGAACCATGAAAAGGTGAACAGCAAAGAGAAGTCATAAGGGACTTACTAAAGTTGAACTGTTTACATTCCTACATGGAAAGACAATATTTGTAACTCTTGAAACATTTCAGTATCTGGGTACTGGGTGGGAGTACACACATACACATGCACACACGCACACATACATAGAGACAGAGTGTACAGAGTGAATTGAAGAGGATGGGTTCATGTCTTAAAAAAAAAATGAAATCAAGCAGTGAGAGAGAAAGATATTGGGAGGAGAAAGGGAGAAATGGAATGGGGCAAATTATCTCTCATAAAAGAGGCAAGCAAAAGATTCATTAGTGGAGGGATAAAGAGGGGAGGTGAGAGAAAAACATGAAGTCTACTCTCATCACATTCCACTAAAGGAAAGAATAAAATGCACACTCATTTTGGTAGGAAAACCTATCTCACAATACAGGAAAGTGGGGGACAAGGGGACAAGCAGGGTGGGGGGGATGATAGAAGGGAGGGCATGGGGAGGAGAATGCAATTCAAGGTCGACACTCATGGGGAGGGATAGGATCAAAAGAGAATAGAAGTAATGGGGGACAGGATAGGATGGAGTGAAATATAGTTAGTCCTATACAACACAACTATTATGGAAGTCATTTGCAAAACTACACAGATTTGGCCTATATTGAATTGCTTGTCCTCCAAAGGGAAGGGGTGGAGAGGGAGGGAGGTAAAGAAGTTGGAACTCGAGTAATGTTCTTGTCACTAGGAAATAAGAAATACAGGTAAAGGGGTAAAGAAAGCTATCTGGCCCTACAGGACAAAAGAGAAGACGGAGACAAGGGCAGAGAGGGATGATAGAAGAAAGAGTAGATTGGTCACAGGGGCAATTAGAATGCTTGGGTTTGGGGGGGGAGGGGATAAAAGGGGAGAAAATTTGTAACCCAAAATTTTGTGAAAATGATTGTTAAAAATTAAATAAATAAAAAAATTAAGTATTAAAGTTTATATAGACATATACATAATTATGAAATTATACTAGCTAATAAATTATAAATATTTTTGTTGCTCAATCATTTTAATTGTGTCTGACTCTTCATGACCTCATTTAGAGCAATAAGTTATCTTAGAGGCCATCTAGTCAAACTCTCTCATTTTACAGAAGAAGAAACTGAGGCATAGAGAGATTAGGCCAGTCCCCAAGTCACAGAATAAGTATCAGAGACAAGATTTGCAATTGACTCTTCCTGACTCCAAGCCTAGTGCCCTATCCATCATGCCATACTGCCTCTTGATTCATTGTTTTGGAAGTATCTATTCACATTTTCCTACCATTTAATATAGATTTAGTTCTTGGAATCTAAAGAAATTCAGATCACCCAGTCTAACCCATATCCAAATAAAGATCCTTCCACCAATATCCCCTAAAGTGGGGAAATTCCACTTGAAGACCTTCAGTGAGAAGAAATTCACCATCCCCGAGGTCAGGCCATTCTACTTTTGTATCACCCTGTTAGGAAATGGAGCCTAAATGTACTTTTTGGTAAGTTCTACCCATTATACCTACTTTTGCTCTCTGAGGTTAAGCAGAATAAGTCTAATCCACCAATTTTCTTCTTGAACCAGTATGTTACAGTATAAGATTATATGTATAAAATATGTATATATATATATATATATATATACACACACACACACATACATATATATGTATATATAATTAGATTAATACATAATTTTATATTTATAATTTTAGGACACAGTGGAAAGAATGCTAGACCTGGAGTCAGAAGACTAGAGTTCAAATCCAGGCTCAGACACCTACTAGCTATGAGTTCATGGGCAAGTCACTTAACCCTACTTACCTCATTTTCCTCATTTGTAAGATGAGCTAGAGAAGGAAATGGCAAACCACTCCATTATCTTTGCCAAGAAAACTCCAAAAAAGGTTCACAAAGAGTCAAACACAAGTGAAAATGAATAAATAATAGCACCTGCCTCCCAGGGGTTTTTTGTGTTAATGTTGTTATTATAAATGAATTTTTAAAATTTCAAAATGATGAAAGGGGCAAAAAAACTTTTGTCTAACACTTTACAATGTATTTATCACAACAACCCTGTAAAGTAGGTTGTGTATAATCCTCCCTTTACCAATGAGGAAACTAAGCCACAGAATGATTAAATCTCTTGATTAGGGTTCCACTGCTATAAGGTAGAATATTCAAATGATAGTGCAGGCACCATTGTATCATGCTGACTTGCCTGATGATACACATTTGTAGTGACTCATAAAAGGGACTAGAGACTAGGGAATCACAGTTGGTTGGGTTGATTTGAAACTCAAAACTTGATTTATTCAGTCCCTCCAAGGTTCTTGCTGTGGAGGAATGTTCGATTTCTTGCTCAAGTATTAGGATGTCTTGTCAAAATATAAAATAGAAAGAGACATAATTATTCATATCTGTTGAATGGTTGTGGGTGGACAGAGTTTAAGCTGTTCTAAGTCATGCTGGTGAGTCAAGTATGAAATGTAGCAAAACATCTCTCTTGAGGTAAGGAGAAAATTCAGACTTGGCTGATTAACCTATATTTGTGTATTTGTACAAGATGCACATACAAACAAAAATGTGAGCCGAAGGGCTGAATCAATGCCCTCTTATCCTGCTCATCATCATTAGTAAAAGTAACAAATAACTACCATTATTTATGATTTTTACATACATACGAATTTATAGATATGGATATATATACATATATAATCATAATTAAAACACAACACATATATACATAGCTCTATCTATATAGATTTTTTGAAAAGTTTTTTTTTTTTTTAGCTATTTTCCTTGGCTTTGTTTCTGAAGGCTTTCCTTATTTTGCTATAGAGTTAACTCATTTGTTTTATAAATCATTAATAATACCCACATTGATATGGTATGTTAGGATTTATGAAGTGTTTTTTTCATACAAACTCATTGAAAAACAGTCCATTTTAATGATGAAATAACTAAGGCTCAGAGAAATTGTGTAATTTGTTTTTAGTTCTCACCTAGCCATTCTCCTGGACTTCATTGTCTTCAGAAATTCATCTTCCTGAAAGAGCGCATCAGCTCTGAAACTCACACTTCCTCTTTACCTCCCTTGGGTCCATTCCACTTGAATCCTTCCCCTCACTCTGACTGGAGAAGGTGAAGGATGGACATCACCAGATACTTTATTAAAGGAGGGAGTCTAGGGCAGCCTTTCCAATCCTGTTGCAGCTCTTCATCACCAAGTACCCACCCTCTACTTTTTAACTTCTTTATATGTATTACCTTATCCCATTAAATTCTCAGCTCCTTGAAGGCAGGAAGCATATTTTACCTTTCTTTGCATCCCTACAGTGCTTGGTAAATAGTAGGTTGGCTAGTTGTCCATTCTTGAAGAGGATCAACATGACATTACTATGCTGAAGTCAAGGTACAGTGTGTCCCACTATGTTTGATCATACCAAAATGCATTCTGAACGTTCTACCACAGTTTGGGCACAATTAGTCCATATGAATTTTTGGAGTGATGATGTCTCTAAATCTGTACATCTCATATTTCTTTTGAACTAATGCAATTCTAATTCACTTATGGAGCACAGTGCCTTCTTTGATGTGGGCATACCGTGTTGGGAAGTCCTTTGACAGTGTCTCCCATGCCATGCAATTGATTTCAAAGTTCTTCAGAGAGACCTTTAGAGTGGTCTAGTTATTGCTTCTACTGACTTCCATGTGCATGCTTGCCTTGTGTGAGTTCTCTGTAAAATAGTCTTTTCTGAAAAGATACATTTGGCATTCAAACAAGGTGGCCAACCCATCAGACTTGGGCTCTTTGCAGTAATTTGAATGCTTGGCAGGTTAGCTCTAGAAAGGAACTCATTGTCTATTAACTTATCCTGCCAGGGCATCTTCAGAATCTTCCTAAGAAAATTCAAATGCCAGTTTCTTGACAAGGTGCTGGTATACTGTCCAAGTTTCACAGGTATACAATGAGATCAGCACAATGCTTCTGTAAACTTTCAGTCTGGAAGACAATCTAACACCCCTTCTTTCCCATGCTTTCCTTCAGAGTTTCCCAAACACTTTGCAAGCTCTGGCAAAGAATGCATCAATTTCATCATTTACGTGTACATCCCTGGAAACCAGAGTGCTAATGTAAGTGAACTTATCCACAGAATTAAGAATTTTTCAATTTGTTATAAATAATGGTTTTACATATGGATGGTGTGGTGCTGTCTAGTGGATAACCTGTGTTTTCTTTGTGTTCATTGTTTGACCAAAATTAGCACAAGCAGCAGAGAACAGATCCATTTATTGTACTGTATTCTTATATAGCAGGTACTTAATAAATATTTAGGTAGGTGATGCAGTGGATGCAATCCTCCTGAGTTCAAATCTGGCTTCAGACACTTACTAGCTGTGTGACCCTGGGCAAGTCACTTAACCCTGTTTGCCTTAGTTTCTTCATCTATAAAATGAGCTGGGGGAGAAAATGACCAACGATTCCAATATCTTTAACAAGGAAACTCCAAATGGGATCCCAAAAGTCAGACAGGATTGAAATGACTCAACAAAAACAAAAATAAGTGTTTATTGATTGAATGATTGTCTGGCATCACTAGGTAGTGCTAGAGCTAAAAATGAAACTCAGGTCAGTTGAGTCAAGATAAAGGAGTAGAAGGACAGACCTGCTGCAGCCCTCCCCCCATAGCCCTTAAAATACCTGTAAAAAATGTCTCTAAACCAATCTAGAGCAGCAGAAGTCACAAAATGACAGAGTTTAACAGATTTCCAGCCCAAAACAGCCTTGAAGGCTGACAGGGAAAGGTGTATCACACCAAGGTAGGAGCACAGCCCAACCCAGCATGGACCATGTGGTGTGGACAGGACTGGATCAGGCTTCTGGGTCCTGAAGGATAGCTGCTGGATGGATAGCTGCTGCAGTTTTCAGATTTCTCAACCCACAAATGCCAAAGAAAGATTCAAAGGTCAGTAAGAAAATTCACCTGGGTGAGAGGGGAGCTCTGTCTGCTGCCAGCTCCAGTCCCAGGACAGCAACAGCAACTGCAGCAGCAGCATCCACTTTTGGAGCCCTCAGCCTAGAAACCCTGGGGGAATCGACTGACTCAGTCCTGAGTGGTGGTCCTGATGTGAAGAGGAGCACTGGAATGGTGGAGCTGGTGGTGGCTGTAGACATGGAATCCTACTCGCAGTACCAGGGCAAAAAAGTGCTTTTGGCTGCTCACAGACCAGAGCACAGAGAAGGAGAGAAGTAAACTCTCCCTTGATTGTACCACCTTGAAGGAACAGAGAACTTACAAGTCCCTAGTGATATCTCAGAGGACAGCTGCTCAAAACCTCTGAAGCCTAGGGTAGTATACCCTCCACTTCACAAAGGTCTCAAAAGACAAGTAACTGGCTGGGAAAATGCTCCAAAAGGACAAAAATAAGACTATAGATGGTTACTTTCTTTTTTTATGAATATACAATTTATTTTTCAGTTCTCAACATTCACTTACACAAGAATTTGAATTCAAAATTTTCTCCTCATCTCTCCCCACTTCCCACCCCAGGATAGCAAGCATCCCATCCACCCCTTCCTCCAGTCTGTCCTCCTTTATATTTACCCATCCTTCCTCCAACCCCTTTCCCCTCTATTTTCTTGTAGGGCTAAGTAGATTTCTATACTCCACTACCTCTATATATTAATTTCCAGTTGCATGCTAAAACAATTTTTAACATTCATTATTAAAGCTTTGTGTTTTATATTCTCCCCCTCCCTCTCCATCCACCCTCATTGAAAAAGCAAGCAATTCAGTATGGGTCATACATGTGTATCAATGCAAAGCAATTCCATAATGGTTATGTTATAAAACACTAACCACATTTCCCTCGGTCTTATCCTGCCCTCAATTTATTCCATTCTCTCCCTTGACCTGTCCTCCCACAATTGTGTTTGCTTCTGATTATCCCTTTCCCCAATTTGCTGTCCCTTCTATTATCTTCCCTCTCCTATCCCCTTTCCCCTTGCCTTCCTGCAAGATAAAATAGGTTTCCATATCCAATTGAGTGTGTTACTCCTCCTTAAGCCAAATCCCATGAGAGTGAGGCTCACTTATTTCCTTTCATCTCTTCTCTCTTCCTCTCCATTTTGAAAAGGCTCTTTCTTCTTTCTTGTATGTGAGGTGATTTGCTACACTCAACCTCTCCCTTTCTCTTACTCCTAGTACATTCCATTCAACAGTAAATTTTATTTTTTAGGCATTCTCCCTTCCCTGTGCCCTCTATGTATGCATGTATACATACAAACACATACATATGCCTGTATACATGTGTGTATATATACACATAGGCACCCATGTACATATATATACCTACACATATATAACATACACATACATACATACTATACACTCCTACATATATATTCCCTCTAACTACCCTAATACTGAAAAAGGTCTCATGAGTTATAAATAACATCCTTCCACTTAGGAATGTAAACAGTTCAACTTTAATGAGTTCCTTAAGGCGTCTCTTGCTTATTTACTTTTTCAGGTTTCTCTTGACTCTTGTACTTGAAAGTCAAATTTTCTATTCAGCTCTGGTCTTTTCAACAAGTATGCTCAGTTTTGCTAGGTAGGTGATTCTTGGTTTTAATTCTATCTCCTTTGATCTCTGGAATATCATATTCCAAGCCCTTCAATCCTGTAGTGTAGAAGTTGCTAAATTCTGTGTTATCCTGATTGTATTTCCACAATACTTGAATAGTTTCTTTCTGGTTGCTTGTAATATCTTCTACTTGAACCAGGAACTCTGGAATCTGGTTACAATATTCCTAGAAGTTTTCCTTTTGCAATATCTTTCAGGAGGTGACCAAGGAATTCCTTCCATTTCTATTTTACCCTCTGGTTACAGAAGATCCATTTTCCTTGATAATTTCTTGGAAGATGATGTCTAGATTATTTTTTTGATTATGGTTTTCAGGTAGACCAATAATTTTTATATTATCTCTCCTGGATCTATTTTCCAGTTCAGTTGTCTTTCCAATAAGATATTTCACATTGTCTTCTATTTTTTTCATTCTTTTGGTTTTGTTTTATAATTTCTTGGTTTCTCATAAAGTTATTAATTTCTACACTCAACCTCTCCCTTTCTCTTACTCCTAGTACATTCCATTCAGGAGGTTCAAGAGCTCACTGAAAAAAATAGTTCCATTCTAATTTTTATAGAACTATTTTTTTCAGTGAGCTTTTGAACCTCTTTTTCCATTTGGCCCATTCTTATTTTTAAAGCATTCTTCTCCTCATTGGCTTTTGGGACCTCTTTTGCCATTTGGGTTTGTCTATGTTTAAAAGTGTTATTTTCTTCAGCATTTCTTTTCGTCTTCTTATCAAGCTTTCCAATTTTTCCTCCATCTCTCTTACTTGATTTTCAAAATCCTTTTTGAGCTCTTCCATGGCCTGAGACCGCTGTATATTGTTTTGGAGGTTTGGGACGTTGAAACCTTGACTTTGATGTCTTTCTTTGATGGTATGCTTTGTTCTTCCTCATCTGAAAGGATGGAAGAAAATACCTTTTCACCAAGAAAGTAATCTTCTATAATTTTATTTTTCCCTTTTTTGGGCGTTTTCCCTGCCAGTCACTTGACTTTTGAGTGCTTTGTCTAGTGGAAGATATACTACCCTAGGCTTCAGATGTTTGGTGCAGCTGTTCTTTGAGATATCTCTAGTGACCTGTAAGTTCTCAATTCCTCCAAGGTAGCACAATCAAGGGAGAGTTTACTCCTCTCTTGGTCTGCACTCTCGTATGTGAGTAGCAACAAGCACTCTTTTGTACCCTGGAACTGTGAGTAGGATTCCCGCTTCACAGCCACCACCATCTCCACCACGCCAGCACCACTGCTCCTCCTCACCACAGGGCTGCTGAGATACAGATCAGTCACTTGATTCCCCAGGGTCTTTAGGCTGAGGGATCCCAAAGTGGATGCTGCTGCCACAGTCACAGTGCCTGCTGCTGCTGCCCTGGAGCCATGGCTGGGGCCAGACCATGCTCCCCTCTCACCCAGGTGAAAAAGCTTTCTTTTTTTTTTCATATTTAAATTTATTTGTTTTCAACATTCATTTCCACAAAATTTTGGGTTGTAAATTTCCCCCCCATTTCTCCCCTCCCCCACCCCACAACGCTAAGCATTCTAATTACCCCTATCACCAATCTGCCCTCCCTTTTAACATCCCTCCTTTCCCTTATCCCCATCTTCTCTTTTGTCCTGAAGGACAAGATAAATTTCTATACCCCATTACCTGTATTTCTTATTTCCTAGTTGCAAGAACAATACTCAATAGTTGTCCCTAAAATTTTGAGTTCCAGTTTCTCTTCATCTCTCCCTCCCCACCCATTCCCTTCGGGAAGGCAAGCAATTCAATATAGGCCATATATGTGTAGTTTTGCAAATGACTTCCGTAATAGTCATGTTGTGTAAGAATAACTATATTTCCCTCCATCCTATCCTGCCCTCCATTTCTTCTATTCTCTCTTTTGATCCTGTCCCTCCCCAAGAGTGCTCCCTCCTCCCACTGCCCTCCCTTCCATTATCCCCCCCACCCTGCTTATCCCCTTCTCCCCCACTTTCCTGTATTGTAAGATAGGTTTTCATACCAAAATGAGTGTGCATTTTATTCCTTCCTTTAGTTGAATGCGATGAGAGTAAGCTTCATGTTTTTTCTCTCACCTCCCCTCTTTTTCCCTCCACTGAAAAGTCTTTTACTTGCCTCTTTTATGAGAGATAATTTGCCCCATTTCATTTCTCCCTTTCTCCTCCTAATATATTTCTCTCTCATTGCTTAATTTCATTATTTTAAGATATGACCCCATCCTATTCAATTCACCCTGTACTCTCTCTCTCTATATATATATATATGTGTGTGTGTGTGTGTGTGTGTGTGTGTGTGTAATCCCACCAACTACCCAGTTACTGAAAAAAGTTTCAAGAGTTACAAATATTGTCTTTCCCTGTAGGAATGTAAATAGTTCAACTTTAGTAAGTCCCTTATGACTTCTCTTTGCTGCTTACCTTTTCATGATTCTTAAGTTTGAAAGTCAAATTTTCTTTTCAGCTCTGGTCTTTTCATCAAGAATGCTTGAAAGTCCTCGACTTCATTGAAAGACCAATTTTTCCCCTGAAGCATTATACTCAGTTTTGCTGGGCAGGTGATTCTTGGTTTTAGTGCTAGTTCCTCTGACTTCTGGAATATCATATTCCGCACTCTTCGATCCCTTTAATGTAGAAGCTGCTAGATCTTGTGTTATCCTGATTGTATTCCACAATACTTGAATTGTTTCTTTCTAGCTGCTTGCAATATTTTCTCCTTGACCAGGGAACTCTGGAATTTGGCCACAATGTTCCTTGGAATTTCCCTTTTTGGATCTCTTTCAGGAGGTTATCAGTGGATTCTTTCAATATTTATTTTACCCCTGGTTCTAGAATATCAGGGCAATTTTCCTTGACAATTTCATGAAAGATGATATATAGGATCTTTTTCTGATCAAGGCTTTCAGGTAGTCCCATAATTTTTAAATTGTCTCTCCTGGATCTATTTTCCAGGTCAGTTGTTTTTCTAACGAGATATTTCATATTATCTTCTATTTTTTCATTCTTTTGGTTTTGCTTTGTGATTTCTTGGTTTCTCATAAAGTCATTAGCCTCCATCTGTTCCATTCTAATTTTGAAAGAACTATTTTCTTCAGTGAGCTTTTGAACCTCCTTTTCCATTTGGCTAATTCTGCTTTTTAAAGCGTTCTTCTCCTCATTGGTTTTTTGAACCTCTTTTGTCAATTGAGTTAGCCTATTTTTAAAGGTGTTATTTTCTTCAGCATTTTTTTGAGTCTCCTTTAGTGAAGTGTTGACGCGCTTTTCACACTTTTCTTGTATCTCTCTTATTTCTCTTCCCAATTTTTCCTCCATCTCTCTTACTTGATTTTCAAAATGCTTTTTGAGCTCTTCCATGGCCTGAGCCCACTGAATATTTATTTTGGATGTTTGGGATACAGAAGCCTTGACTTTTATGTCTTTCCCTGATAGTAAGCATTGGTCTTCCTCATCTGAAGGATGGGAGAAGATATCTGTTCACCAAGAAAGTAACCTTCCATAGTCTTATTTTTTTCCCTCTTTTTGGGCATTTTTCCCAACCAGTTACTTAACTTTTAGGTCATTTGTCAAGAGTAGGGTATACTCTGGGAATCTGTAAGATCTCATTTCCTCCAAGGTGGCACAATCCAGCATGTACTGGTCTGGATGCAGAAAGGGATTTTTGTGCCCAGAATCTTAGCAGTTATCTCTCCACAGCCACCTGGCCTCCAGTTCCCAAGTCAGCACTGGGGGCTGATTTTCAGATAAACTGGATGGGCAGGGCCGCCAGTCAGTGTGAGACAAAGACCAGCTGGGCCAGGGCCTCCACCCAGGGCGGAGGCAATACTCAGCTCTTCAATGCCCCCAGGGGTTTTTATGCTCTAATAATGGTCCAGCTGCTTCACCTGCTGATGTGGCCACCTGCCTATGTGGCCTCTGCCACGGCTGCCTAAAGCCAGAGCTATGGAAGGCCCTTCTCCCTTCCTGGCCACCTGAAAAAACCCCATCATTGACCCTTGGTGCCTGTGGGTTGAGGGATCTGGGAACTGCTGCTACTGGGACTGGGGATTCCACAACTGGAAATTCTGCCCTCAAGGGCTTTTCATGAGTCACGCTGTGTGGCCAAGGCTGGGCTGGGCTCCACTCTGCATCTGGTGCAACAGACGTTTCCCATGGGCCTTTCAGGTCATCCTGGGCTGGAAATTTCCTTCACTCTGTTGTTCTCCACTTCTTCTTCTCCAGAATTTGTTGAGAGTCCCTCTCTACAGGTATTTTATGGGCTGTGTGGGGATACCCTGCGTATGTGTGTCTTTCTACTCTGCCATCTTCAATTAACCTGAAAGAGCTTTCTTACTGACCTTTGAAGCTGTCTTTGGTGTTTGTGGGTTGGGAAATCTGGGAAATACATCTTCTACCCATGATTCCATGCCCTGAAGCCTGTTCCTTGCCATGTCGCCCAGGCTGGCCTGTGCTCTGCTCTGAGCCCAGTTTGATAGAACTTTTCTGTTAGCCTTCCAGACTCTTGGGCTGGAAATCTGTTTCCCTCTGTCATTTTGTGGCTTCTGCTGCTCTAGAATTTGTTTGGAGTCGTTTTTTGCAGGTATTTTATGGGTTATGGTGAGACCTAGAGCAGGTCTGTCCTTCTACTCTGCCATCTTGGCTCCACTTCTTAGAAGGTTAGGAGAAGAAAGAGTCTCTGATGCCTGGCTTAATTCTTTCATTCTATGTTGTCAAAACTTTGATCTAATTTTGCGGCACTTAATGAAGAATTTGAATAATTAAACTGGAAATTAAAGATCTCACTATGGTACAGTGGTGTGATAATTGTAATTTTAGCTGTATTGTATTATTTTTACAATGATATGATTCCAACATGGAGTCACTTGAGTTAAGTAGTTCTAATGTCCATACAACACACGGGCAATGATGGACAATTTTGTACTTTTCCATTGTTATTACTTATTCTAACCTTAACAGCTTCTGACTGGATAAGTATCCTGGCCAACTAAAGTGGCCTGTAAGTCACTGTTTTTCTGATGCCTCAGATAGCAAACTCAAAATCTGAGCCAATTTCTGGTCCTGATAAAAAATTTCACCTTCACCTCTACCCGTACCCCCCAACCTCTGGATTCTGGCATGATAAGGAGCCCTGAGAACTTTTCAATCAGATTTGAGTCTGATTAGAAATGCCACCTCTCACATCTGGCATCAATTACCTGTTCTCCACCAAGCCCATTTTTAGGGTATAAAACTTCCCCATTTGAGTTTCAACTCTGTGTATGTACTTTCCCCACCATAACTCTCTCCCCCTTCCATTGGGTGAATTTCTTCTGTTTTGGGGGATGAACCTCTGTCTATACTACCATACTATATACATATGTGTATGTATGTGTGTGTGTGTGTGTATTCATGTGCTTTGGGGGGAGTCTACTTGCTGTACTATATAATAATAAAAATGTGTATTTTTATCAATTTCCACAGTAGCAATTTCTAGTAAATACCTGAACCCAGGTCTTTGCTTTAACCAGAGCCATGAGGCCAAATAAGGCCAGGGTGGGATAGGAGTGGGGTTGATTGGATAGGGTGAAGGGAGGAGGTTTCAAAAACACAAAAGCAAATTCTTTGAACAAAAACTCAGGAGACAGGTTCTAATCCTTCATTTCATTCAGGTTCAGTCCTGAGGGCAGGAAAGATGCCAGTAATTCCTGGATTGGATAGATGACAGTCTTATATCCATACACTGGCATGACATAGGAAAGATAAATTATATGTGTGCTGAGGCAAAGTAAAGTGATATCCCAGATGCAAACTGTGAAATTATATATGGATCACAAAATGAAAATGAATCGTAGACAAGGGAAAAGTTACCCAAGGGTGTGAAGAGAGTAACTAAAAAAAAAAGCTCTAGCCAGATGCACTATTTGGTTTGATAACTCTGGGCCAGTCTTTAATCTTTAAAGGTGGTATTAAGAGGGACAGAACATAAAGAATGAGGCAAGCCACAGTTCTATTATTATACAGTTTGTGGCTGCTCAGACATCTGGAATGTTACGTTAAACTCTGTGTGTCCCATTTTAGAAAGGACATTGATAAATTGAAGAGCGCCCAGGATGAGAATTAAGGATCGTGGCAAACACAGACTAGCTGAACAAAAGACATGATAAAACTATGGTTGGGAAAAGGGGAGGGAGCTTGCCTTTATCACAGGATACAGCATCACACAGAAGGAGGACTGGGATTGTTTTGCTTGATCTGAAAGGAGACGAAGAACTAGAAGCAAAGGGTGGAAATGGCAGCGAGAAATATTTCATTCATATGTGAAGAAAACTTTCTATTAATTAGAATTATGATAAAGTAGAATGGGACACTGTTGAACTTTGTGTGTTCCCTCTCCTTAGAGATCAGGCTTGTCAAATATGTCCTTTTAAAGAAGATTCTGGCTAAGGTACACGTTGACTAGGTGATTTCTGATATCTCTTCCAGCTCTGAGATACTGATATTTCTGTGCCTTAGTTTCTCCACTTGTGAAATATGGATAACAACACTTGCTATATGTACTTGATAGAGCTATTTTTGGGGATGATAGTGATAATGTACTTGGATTCACCCTGAAGTGTTTATATAAAGCACTACAAACCTATCAGACATGATAATAAAGTATGGATGGCTGGTTTAAAAATATAGGAAGAGTCAAAAATCAATTTGTGCTTTAAAACAAAAATGGATTATCTTAAACCCTTCATTTTATGACCACTAAATTATGAGAAATGAAGTATTACCAAAAACTGTTAGGTAAGATTGCAACGTTGATGTAATACGTGTGAAATAAACTTGCAATCCATATTTGATATTAGAAAATTAAACTCAAATGATGAATTTCTTGTATAACAGTCAAGTACAGTAGAATTCCTTTATTGGCTGGGCCTAGTGTCTTTAAAGATATCACATCTGAATATGTTGCTGAATGAGTTAATGCTGCCACCTGGTGTTAGTAACGGATAAAGTCAAAACAGCCTTTAGGAAGAGGTATTTGGAAGACATCATATCTTTGATAAGGCAGAAGTGATGTCATTCAAAGAATCAATCTGAGTCCATCGGAAAAAAAAAGTATCCAAGTATTATCCTATATCTGAAAACATCAGCATGGGAGTGAGCACACATTTTTATTTCACTCCACTGGTGAGTGGGAAAGCACAAAAAACATTATCCATTATCCAGAACCCAGGCAAGTATGCTGTCATGAAACTCAGGTACAATGCTGACGAACTCCTGGCAACCAAATTTTGACATAATTTCCCATAAGCCTTCATGAATAACAGTTATCAAAGGCCTTGGTCATATCTACAAATGCTGTGTAGAGACCTCTGTTTTGCTCCTGGCATTTTCCCTGGAGTTGTCAGGCAGCAAACATCTTATCGATTGTTCCTCAGCCCTTTCTCAAGCCACACTGACTCTCAGGTCAATGACTGGATCAGCCTATTAAGGACAACTCTGGCAAGATCTTACTAGTAATTACCAAGAGAGAGATCCCACTCCACCCCATGATTGTCACAAAACAATCTATTTCCTTTACTTTTATAGATGGAAAAGGGAGGCAACTTTGAACTCCAGGCAGGGCGGGATAACCTCCTCTTGCCTTATAACACAGAAAATTTCAGTTAGCTTTTGTATGAGCAATGGATCCCTTATCATATGAATCTCAGCTGGAATAGAATCAGCACCAGGTGATTTTTGCCACACAAAAGAAGCCCAATGTCATTCAAAATCTCTTCTTCAATTGGAACTTTAGCTGGGAAGGGATTTACTTCAACCTGATGTAAAAGGTCAGTGGCTTCAGCATTGACTGATGATGGTCTGTTGAGAACAGTATGGAGGTATTCAGCCCATCTCTCTAGGACCTTGTTCTTATCACTAATCAATGTGGCTCCCTCAGCACTGAGTAGTTAAGATGCACCATAGATCTTTCACCCATACATAGCCTCCAGGGCATCACAAAAGTGTTTTGGATTGTTACTATCAGCATACAATTGAATTTCATCTCTCTTCTCATTGAGCAAAGAATCTTGCATCTCTCTAAGCTTCACTTATACTTTATTTTTGATGGAGTTAAATGCTGCCTTCTTAGAGATGGATGAGCTATCCTATTGGTAAACCCTGTGGAATTTTCATTTTTCATTTAGCAGCTTCTGAATTTCCCTATCACTTTCATCAAAATAGTCTTGGTGTTTATGAATGTTCTAACCCAGATGAGCAAATGCAGTGCTGTATACCAAATCTCTCAAAGCTGCACACTCTTTTTCTGTTCCACTGTTGCCAACTGTGTGTTGGCTCAATTTTTCCTCCAAGTTAGCAACAAACTATTCCCACCCATAAAAGTGCTCTAATCTGTTGACATTAATTCTTCTGGTAGTCATTTTGCCTTGTGGCAGCTGCTTTTGCTGAATGTAAATACTTAGCATGAAGAGAATAAGTCTATGATCAGTCCAGTGCTCTGCACCACACATTCCCTAGTCACTCTCATATCCTGTGTGTTGCTTCTCCTTACAATCACATAGTCTATTAAATGCCAATGCTTGCTAAGACGGTGCATCCACAAAGTTTTATTGCATTTAGGTAAATGGAAGACAGTGTTAATGATAAGAAGGCCATGAGATGCAAAAGTCTTCAGTAGTAAGTGACCATTGCTGTTGCTGTTTCCGACTCCATTCCTCCCTCAGACTCCCTGTCAAGTCTGGTAGTCTGAGCCTACTCTAGCATTAAAGTCACCCAGCTAGTCCTGTTTTGGCACATTGATGTTAAGAATTTCTAGCTGTTTTCTTTGATCTCATCAGGGTTTCTCATGGTGGGAGCCTGGGCGCTGGATGGTGGCATGGCACTTTCCTACAAATGGCAATCTCCTTGTCATGAGCCTGTCATTCACTTCTTTTGCAGGTACACAAGCTTATTGACTAGACTAGTTTTGATTACAAAATCTACACCAGCTTCAGAGCGTTCCCCTTCACTGTAGTCACTCGAGAAAAGCATGTATTGACCTCTGACTTTGGTAAGCTGGCCTTCATTTGCCAGGATTGTTTCACTGCCATTTGGATGTGATACCTGTTGAGTTCTCTTGGAAAGAGAACTCTTTGTCTTTCAGGTCTACTGGATTTTGTGTCATCCTTAACTGTGCACATATTTCACGTACCAATGGTGAGTGGAATAATCTTTGTACAAGTATTTATACATTTCTTTTGTATTTTGATCTCAGGGTTGGATTCCCACTTTTTGAAGTAAACAAGTTAGGGTTAGGTAAGCAGACATTTTTAGGATATCTTCTTTACACCAGGATGTTAGCAGCAAGGACCACAAAAGGCTAGTCAGCACCCGGGGGCTGCCAAATTCCACTGCTACTTCCAGTGAGAAATGACCCCATGGCCTAGGCCACCTGTGTGCAGGATTGTCTCTATAGCTCCCAGAGTATCTGTACCTACTGCTTCATTACTTGCCTGTAGCCACAGGATTTCAGATAGGTAAAAAATGGTAAAATGGTATAGGTGATGTCTTTTGATTTGTGCGCAGATTGGATTTAAGTGAGGCAGAATTGCATGAAGTTGTCAGCCTCACTCTCTTTTCCAGAGTCCTCATAGTCCAGTGGCAGGACAAAGTCAAGATGATTGGTGATGGTTCAAGATGCATTGGAGGACCTTGACGACTTTGATGTTTAACCAAGCTCTAAGCGGTCCACAACACCTGTTTTATTTGTCTTCATGGCCACTGGAACAAATTGTTCTCATCCACCCATTCCACCAGAGGAAGTCTTTACATGCTTGGTAGACACCTCTGTAACTCACCAATGGGTCTGAGACTTCTTGGTTACCTTTAACCTGGTTTAGTCCATCTGCCAAAACAGATTACCAGAGTATAGGCACTGTGCCCACCTTGGAGTCACAGGTGAGAGTTAGGTGAAACAGGTAGACACCAAAGGTGGAAAGCAGCCCTGAAAAGGGTTCAGCAGCCATCACATCAGAGGTACTAGTCTTCCCTGAATACACCCCACACCCCATTTGAGTAATAACAGTGGGAATGAAGAGGAGTATGTGTATTACTCACATCTATTTCTAAAAGGAAAAGAACAATATCTGCTTTACCTCTCACATCCATTCCTATAGCATCTCATACTCTTTGGACTCTGAAAAACATCAAATTGAACTGAATGATTATACCTTGACAAATAGGAAATGACTAATTACAGACAGAGGGATCATATTAGAATTAGTTTTCTATACAGTCAGACATTAGACAACTAGAGTAAAGGTCAAAGTCAATATCAAATTAGAAGAAGGGATAAAGATGAAAAGAAAAAATGCTGAATAATTGCAACCACTTCAAATTGACCTCTTCAAATGAGTCACTGATGGTAAAAATGGACAAAGACAAAGCAATTGAATCTGTCATCATTTCGTTTAAACTTAACCGATATAAATACTCCCTACAACAAGAAGATTCCTCTCCAAATCTAGAAACCATTCTATCCAGAAAACATACAATCTTCTTACCAAAGATGTACACATGGTGGCCAAAGGTGATACTCACTTAAAATATAAATCATACTTTAAAAAATAACAACCCTTTGAACAAACACAGAGAGGGAAAATGGAAAATTGCAAACAACATGAATTTATTAAGCAATGAAAGCAGTGGAACTGAAGATGTCTACAGAAAATTTGGTATGAGACCCATCTGAGCCACATCATCTCATGATCATGGAGAATAAAAACAAAAATAACAAAAATGGAACAGATTTGTGAGCTTTTCTATAATAATAACTTTAAATCATTAGTCACAGAGGAAACATTACTTCTGTATCATCCTGTTAGGAGATAAGATGACTGCATCAATCCCTAGAACATTAGAGTTCCTTGTCAATATCATCCAGGAGTATTCACAAGTGATTAGACCAGTAAGTCACGTAGGAAAAAAAAGTGGATGAAAAATTCCAATTAAATAGAATATTACAGAAAACTGAATATCTTCTTCACTGATCTGGTATATTGACATATTTATACAGGATAAACAATGCAGACAGGCAATGAGTTGGGTTTATAGTTTAATAAAAGGAAGAGATTAAAGTGAATTTCATATGACAAACAGCCAGTTGTTTTAATGATACCTAGTTATCTCTTTGTGCCATCTTCTCCTGCTCTTTTTTAAAAACACAAATGCTATTGGAGCAATGCTATATGGCTGTGAATTCTATAATGCCACAATCTTCAAAAAATCAAGACTGCAGATGACCAAAAAGGGAATGGATTTATGTGGGCATAAGCTGTTTTATGCATCTCATCATATTTCCAATGATGACTTATGCATAAAAAGTAGCAGAAAAGAGAATGTTGAGGAGATGATTGGAAAAGGAGGTGGGCCAGTCATGTGGCAATGTGAAGGATTGCAGAAAGGGATAACCCTCAGTGTTCCTATGATACCTGTCAAATATAAAAATGATCCACCGAAAGGCCTCCAGAACATAAGGTATTGATTCTTAGAGGAGGCTCCAAGAAAGAATATAGAAAAGAACTGATTAAATTGAGAAGGGAGAAAGGGATTTCAATCTGCACTAATGTGGGATTAATCCCAAATATTTGCAAGATTCCTTCCTTCCATATTCTCAATCAAAGTTCCAAGAACAGGGTAGTTGCTTCATATTTTTGGCAAAAGAATAAATGAATCTTAAAAATGTTTTAAAGCTAAAACCAAAATCATCTACCGAGAGATTCTGCCAACTCACTGTTCAATTCCATTCATTCCTGAAGTATATCATAGAGTAAAAACATGGGAAAGTGGAAAGATGAGAGAATGTTTTCCCTGACATTAAGGTACACTTGGGTTCTACCACATACTGGAGTAATGTACATGGAGATGAAGCCATGATACATTAGCTTGGTTCTTATTTTCTTAGAGATCAGTATTGCTGAGAAATATTCCATAGTAGCTAGGTGGTACCTGAGTACAAATCCAACCTTAGTTACTAGCTATGTGACCCTCATCTTGACCTGTCTGCTTCAATTTCCTTATCTACAAAATGGGGGTAATAACAGCACACACCTTACCACAACTATTTTGAGGATCAAGTGAGATAATATTTGTAAAGGAGTTTACTAAATGCCTGGCACCTAGGAAGTTTTAATGAATACTTTTTCCTTCCCTTGTCCCCAAGGACAGCTAAGAAGTAGGAATAGTATGGTAAAGACTGGGGAATCAGGCTGAGCGACAGTTTTGTCTGCCATTGCAATGAAATGTCAATTCATGTGAGAATTCTAGTGAGAATGACACAAAATTAAACTTAAAATTTCCTTATAGTTTACACCATATTACCTAAATCTTTCATTTTATTCTGCCTAAACTCTGGTTAAAAAATATAAAATTAAAATCAGCAGTATCATGGATGGTGGCACAGAGGTCCTGGAGTCAGGTACATGTGAGTTCCAATCCAGCTTCAGATAAGTTACTGGTCATGTGACCCTGGGGAAAGCACTTAACCTCTATTTACCTCAGTTTCCTAATCTGTAAGATGGAGATAATAATAGCAACTACCTCCCAGAGATCTTGTGAAGATCAAATGAGTTAATAATTGTAAAGTGCTTAACACAGTGCCTGGCACATAGTAAGTACTATATGAACGTTAGCTGCTACTATTATTATTATTAATTACTATTATTCATTACAGCATCTAGGTACAGAGAGGCTATGGAGGACAAGGATCAGGAGACTCTACAGCCACCACTGCGGCAGGCACAGATGATTTGTCAAGGCCTTTTACTCTGCTTTCTTTCTCCATCCCTTCCCCCACTCCTAGTAGTAAGGTAGAGCTACATCTTGTTTGTTTTCGTATTTTTTTTTCTCAGAAATGAGCTTCCTTGGGCTCTTGCTTCCCTCTTTGTGAAGAATGTTCTCCATTCCATCAAAGCAGGCCTTGTGAAAAGCAGGAAAAGGAAGATTATTTCTTGTTATATAAAGTTTCCATGCTGGGATCACAGGCATCACATAGGAGCTACCTTCAAAGGAAAAAAAAAACCTCACTGTGTGAGTACTCTGCCATATCACTATGGATGGGAATCAAACTCATTCTGTCCCAGAGGGATTTGAGTCAACTCAGTATTGGGGCAATGTCTTGTTTGGGGTCATATACTTTTGGTTAATGAGGCCTGCAGTATACCAAGAATCAAGAGATACTGGGACACTAGACTGATTACATTGGATAGGGCTGCCACTTCAGGACCATGGACCTGCCAACTGCCAGGTACAGTGAATCTCTCCAGGCTTTTAACATAAAACTCCCCCCATGCAATTGTTTCTAGTACATAATAATTAAATTCTGACCACTGACCATCCGGACAGAGAGACTAACCTAGTATAGAAATAGGCTATAAGAACCATTAGAAAGAAGACATCATTTATTCCAAGTAAGTTGGTGGGTTAATAATATCATTTATTAATTTGAATAAAGTACATACTGCATTAAATTAACATGTGAGTAACTTCAATCATGGCTATGCATAATATTTTTGTTTGTTGATCTCTACCCCAACTGATAAATTTTTTGTTTATAACCAGAAACAAAGAAATAACAATACTTAAATACTCTAATACATATGTGAATATTTCAGCACATGCATGTTTTCATCAGTTCAGGTGCTCCATCCTCTGATAGAGATTGCAGTCTCCTCCACTCCTTAGAAGATCTTAATGAGATGCTATGGTTGAAAAGAAATTATCAATTGGTGTCTCCTTTTCTGATGATGAGCTCCTCCAAACTTAGCTAGGATATTCCTCAGAATGCCAGACGCAAAAGGCATGGTGTGGTGTAATGGAAAGAACACTGGATTTGATGTGAAGAGAATCCAGAACCAAACCACAGCTTTGCTCCTTAACAGTTGGGTGAATCTGGACAAGTCACCTAATTACCTAATCCCACTGAGCCTCAGTTTTCTCATCTGTAAAATAAAATGACTGGACTAAACAAAGTATAGTGTCTGAACTATAATCTTAACTTACCTGATTCATAATTCCAATGGTAGCACAGTATACTGATTACTGGATTTAGCCTTGGGCAAGTCATTTCCTCAAATATATTTTGTGGGGCTTGGAAGAAATGATATTCAATGTCCATTACTGTTGTTTTCTAAGTAAAGCTGTAACTTTCCCTACAAATACTTCTTCAGCATAAAAGCTCAATTCACTCATGAACACTAGGTGGCAGTTTTGCATTTTCCTTGATTTTGAAGCATACCAAAGTGTCAGTTTTACAGTTAGAAGGAGCCTTTAAAGATAACAGAATCCAACTACCTCAATTTACAGATGGAGATTCTTTTCTGGATCTATGTTCTGCCCCCTCTATGTGGGTGTGCCTCAGGCTCATTCCTGGGTATATCTTGCATATCTCCCCTCTGCCATTCTCTCCTCTCTCCTTGCCCTCTCTCCCTCCTCAACTTCTTCCCTTGTGCTTTCTCTCTCATTTTTCTTTTTCACCTCATCAGCTCTCAGGGTTCAAATATCATCTCTATGATGTGGACGGCTCACACATCTACATTTGTAGCCTTCATCTTTCTCTTGAATTCCAGTCCTGTATTTCCAACTGGAAGCTTGATATAAGAGGGCATAAGAGACAATATGTTGTAATAGAGTGCTGGCATTAGAGTCATAAAGACCTGAGTTCCAATCCTACCTCTAACACTATCTATGTGACCCTGAGCCAATCACTTTAACTCTCTGAGGCTCAGTTTTCTCAAAGTCAAAATAGGAAGCTGGGTTATATGACCCCAAAGGTCCCTCCTAGCTCTAAATCGATGTTCCTATGATTTTAAACTAGATGTTCAAGATATCTCAAATGCAACATTTCCAAAACAGAACTCATTCTACTTCACCTTAAATGCACCCCTCCTCTTTACTGCCCGATTTATGTCAAAAGCTCTAAGATCCTTCAGCACCAGCATTTGAAGACTTCACTCTCACTAACATTGCACATTCAATCAGGTACCAAATCTACTCCCCTCCCCTTCTCTCCATTCATATATTCAAGACCTCTTGACCTCACACTGAATTGTTGCAACTGTCTCTAAAGGGCTTCCCTATATGCAACCCTCTCCCTTCTCCAATCCATCCCCCACTCAGCTACCAAACTGATGTCCTAGAGAACAGGTTTCACCATGACACATTTCTATTCGAGAAATTTCAACATTTCCATATTGATTCTAGGATAAAACATAAACTCCTGTTTGGCACCTAAACATCCTTATGAAGTGGCTTCAACTCACTTTTCCAGAGTAATTTTGTGCTATTTATCCTCATGTGCTCTATGTGCTAATTAAACTAGTTATTTCTCATAAATGCCATCCCCAAAGCCTCTCTGCTTTTGTGCAGGCTGGCCCCCAGGCCTAAAATTCTCTCCTTTGCACTTCCTCTTGGAAGCCCTACCATTCTTCATGGCTCAGCTCAAGATCTACCTCCTTGAAAGTGTCTTTTCTGATGCCCTCAGTTGTTACTGTCTACCCTGATATGATATTGCATTTATTATATTAATAATATTATAATAAATGTATTTACATATATGTATACTATATATATGGCATATAATGCTCTGTGTATATTTTGGTTGTGCCTAGTAGAATTTAAGTTCCTAGAAGCCTATCTTCTGTTATTTGTGTTTTTAAATCCCTATGTTTACACCAATGCTTGGCAGATAGCAATCTCCAAACGAATACTTACTAAAATGAATTGAAATTAAGGCTCAGAAAGTTTAAGAGAGTTACCCAAATACACATATCTACTTGGAGGAATTGTCAGGGCTAGAATCCATATTTTTTTTGATTCCAGGTCAAATATTCTATGCAGGAAGACATACTCTGACCCTACCCCCCAAAAAAGAGGAAAATAAAAAAGAAAAGAGGTATCAAAGTTAAGGAAAAAAGGTAGACATTTCCTTTGAAAAAATCAATTTACTTTAAGAAATTTCAAAAATGCCATTAAATATGCAACTTAGGACCTGAAGTAAGACTACATGAATCTTAGCAAGCATGAGTTATATAATTAGGAAAAATATTAAAATAATTTTAAATGGCTTTTATTTTCTCAGTATTATAGTGGATTTTCAATGGTATTTTGACTAGTGATCCAAAAAGTAATGGAGAATGTAATGTACCCAAAAGTCAGGAGATGTCAGTATACTTTAAGATACATGTTCAAAATGTAATGGAAAATATCAAAAGAAAGAAGGACACGATCCATGAAAATAAAGAAAAGCTCAGCAATATAGCATATGTAAGAGCAAATGCCTTGTCTGTACAGTGTAAAAAGATGTACCCTACTCAGGACAAATTGACTAAAAATTATCTGTTCCTGATGAAAATGATTTTAAAATCATCGTTTCTTGAGAGAAAGAACCAATGCTGGACAGATGTGCCAAAGAGGTCAATAATAAAAAGAACTGGGAGCAAAGTAGATGGCCCTTAATCGGAGAGTTTCTATATGTAAGCAGTGACACATGCATGTGATGGAATATTACTTTGCTTAAGAAGTGACAGATGTGATGAATACAGAGAGGCATGGAAAGGCTACATGGGCCCAGAGTGAAGTAGAATCAGGAAAACAATGAACACATGACTGCAATAATGTAAGTGGAACAACAATAGCAAAATGATCCTGTGAAATTATAATGACAAACTTGGTCCCAAAGAAGTTACATGAGAAGGCACCTCCTTCCCCTGCTTTACTGAGATGGGGGGGTTATGGCTATGGAAACCTGCATATAATGTCAGATTTTTCTAATATGTTACTTTTCGCTCCTTTTCTTGTGGAGGAGGGCCACACTGGGAAATAGAATGAAAAAACAGAAGACATCAATATTTCAGTCAGTAAACATTTATTAAAAACCGTCTATGTGCCAATCATTGAGCTAAGTGCTGGCATCCTGAACAATTAAAGGCTGTTGTGAATATTTTCTAGGTCCATTAAGACTTTTTGGCTCAGTCTCATTTATGTGGGGAATGCTCTGATTTGTATGACTGAATTCTATGTGTGACGCAGGTGGCATAAATGAAAAACATAATTTGGTTCAAGAAAAGTTTAGATAAACAGACTCATAGGATCCAGAGAACCTAACAACTAGAAGGAACTGAGATAATCTAACGATAGTTAACATTTATTTAGAGACAACATATACAAAATAATGTCCCTACAACAATTCCTTGATACAGGAGTACAAATATTCCATTTACAGATGAAGAAACGGAGTGTCAGAGAAGAAAAATGACTTTAAAACAGTCACGAAACAAATTTGTGGAAAATAAGGAAGAGAATCCAGGCCTCTCAATTCTCATTTGAGTGTTCTTTCTACTCTTCTGGGGATACAGTCTCAGTTTTGAGACAGACGTCATAATAGGTGACCATGTTCTCAAAAAAAAAAAGCTTCCAGCTTCATATTTTCAGAGCAACAATATTGGACAGACTAAATCTTTGGATGGGCCCAGGACAACACTTCTTGTATTGCCTTTAAAATGTATGAAAATGGACTGAGGGAGCTTGAAAATTGGATGTTAGGATGAGAGCCTAAAATATAAACAAAAAGCTGCATTTTTTATCACAAGGCCTGAATGGGGTAGTGAAAAAGCACAGTATTTCTTCTGTCTCCCAACTATATTCCTCCTCTTCTTCCCTTATCTTGCTTCATTGGTTTTTTGTGTGTGTTGGGAGGGGGTAGTAGGGAAGAGGAGGATCATTCAATCTTCCCATTCAATAATTATTAACGATCTGCTATTCAAGTAGAGCGTAGTAGTGTAAGGGATAGACAGAAGAGATAAATAGAAAAGCAAAAAAAGAAACAGTACTTGGTCTCAGAGAGTTTATATTTGTGAAGTTCCTATCCAATGCAGGAATTCCCTCTAAAACAGTCCTGAAACATGGTTATTTAGCCTTTGCTCCAACAAAACTCATTACTTTGTGAGGCAGCTGATTGCACTGTCAAATATCTCTAAATAACGGAAAGGTCTTTTCTATACTAAGGCCAAATATCTTTTGCTGCCCCTTCCAACCTAGAGCAACACAGAACAAAAATGATCCCTCTACCAAAAAGACTATCCTTTAAATGTCTGAAAAGACTCCTGCATGATTCCTTTCCCCACCTCTACCCCTTGTCAAGTCATCTCCTCTCTGAGTCAAATGTTCCCCAATTCGTCAACATCATATATAACATCATTGCCAGACCCTCCTCAAGTTGGTCAATGTTCAAGTAGAGTATAGGGAAAGAAAAGTTGATACTTTGTCCTATGTGTTTGGGAGTAGAATTTAAGGCACCCAAAGAAGTTTAACCCTCCTACTATCTCCCTGACCCATCCATGTCTTCTACTTTGTACCCCCACTTCCACAACATTACTAGAGCATATGCACAGCTAAGTGACTTTTTGGCATGCTTCCAAATCACTTTCCAGAATAGCTGGACCAAAGCAAACAAGTGTGCATTAGTGTGCTCATTTTCCTTTGTTTTCCAAAACAAATGTCATTTTCCTCATTGTTCTCATGTTTTTTTGAAGAATTTCTATAGTTCTCATGATTTGTTCTTTAAGATATCAAATCTTTAAAGTTAAATTATTCTCCAATTTACTACCAATCTTTTCTTTAAAGGTCCTTCACTGAATACAGTTTTAATTGTATTAAGATCAACAAAAGATATCATAGTTTTGTTTTTCTATGTTTGTTTACCTTCTGTTGTAATGGTACTTTCCAGGGATGTACACATTGACAATGAAGTTGATGCATACATTGTCAGAGCTAGCTCAATGCTTGGGAGGCTCTGAAGAAATGTTTGGGAGAGAAGAGATACTGGACTGACTACCAAACTGCAAGTCTACAAAGCTGTTGTGCTGACCTCACTGCTGTATGCCTGTGAAACATGGAGAGTCTACCATCGCCATGACAGGAAATTGAACTGCTTCCATCTGAACTGCCTTAGGAAGATTCTGAGGATCACGTGGCATGATAAAGTACCAGAGACTGAAGTCCTTGCTCAAGCTGAAGTGCCAAGCATTCAAACTGTGCTTCAGAGAGCGTAACTCCAATGGGCTGGCCACATTGTTCAAAAGCAAAATGTACGCTTGCCAAAAAGACTACACTACAGAGAATTCACATGGGGAAGGAGATCACATGGTGGTCAGAAGAAGTGATACAAGGACACTCTAAAGGTCTCTCTCAAAAACTTTGGATGTGACCGTGCAACATGGGAGACACTGGCACAGGATTGCTCAGCATGGCGTGCCCACATCAGAAAGGGTGCTGTGCTCGCTGAGCAAAGCAGAATTGAAACAGTACAAAGTAAATGTAGGATGCGCAAGTTTGGAGTATTTATCCCAAATATTCACACGGATTATCTGTGCCCAACCTGTGGTAGAGCACTCTGAGGTCGTATTGGTCTGATCAGCCACAGTCAGACACACTGAAACTTCATTTTATCATGGTGATGTCATTTTGGTCCTCTTCAAAAATGAAGGACAACAACCAAAC
This sequence comes from Notamacropus eugenii, assembly GCF_028372415.1. Lineage (NCBI taxonomy): Eukaryota > Metazoa > Chordata > Mammalia > Diprotodontia > Macropodidae > Notamacropus > Notamacropus eugenii. The sequence continues at coordinate 582,723,341 of NC_092872.1, forward strand.
TAAACCAATTATGAGAGTTAAAGATCTTCTCCATCCATTAATGGGCCTGCCCATTAAGGGAAGATTGATTAGGGGAGACCCACACCTTTTGTTAATTTTCTAATGAGGCAATGGTTCTCAAGGGTTGTGATGCCTGCCCTCTGGCTCTGAAAAGTGTATAGATACTCTGAAGTGAGGTTTTACTTTGGGGTTTACTCATTGGAAGTGTTTATTTGGCCAGAAGAGACTAGGCAGTGGCAGAGGAGCCTCCCAGCTTTGAAAACCCAGATGTTGGTGCTTCTCTCTCTGGTAACTATGTATGTATGGCCAGATAGCTGGATCTGCCTCTTGATCTGTGATGTATGTATTGCTTACAGTCAGACAACTGGAAGCACTTGGTTATTATTTCTTTGTATTTCCACTTAAGTTCAAGATGCTGACTTTTTCCTCTGAAATAAGTGAATGATATATGTGCCTGATTAAGGTGATTGTTGACCCCTCAAGCACTGCTTTTACATCTGTACCTTAATCCAGAATAAATATTTTTAAAAGTATCCATATGTTTGAGAATATATGTATATACACACACACACACACACATATATATATGTTGAATGATATTTTATATGTATAATATATATATATATATCACACATGGATGTATAATTCCATTCCCATTCAATAATCACCAGAGAGCTATAAAATTCAACTCTTATAAAATTCCAGTCAATTCTTTAACTAAATTCTTGCTTATCTATTTTGTTAGTGGTTTATATCTTAAAGGGGCACAACAATTCTCCCCTTCCTATCATGGTTTTATATTCATTATTTTCCCTGTAATTTAACGAAGTTTTCTTCTAAGTAGATTATGCACTTTTGTGTGTGTATGTGTGTATATGTATATATATGTGTATATATATATACACATATTATTACAGAATTATCATACATGGCAACTTTAAGTATAATGTAGTTTCCCTGTTTCTTAATGGTATCTATTTTTACTGTTACCTTGTCTGAAATGATTAGTACTCTTCCATTTTTGAGCTGATCAAAAGAATATTATAGATTTTACTGTAGCTTTGCATTTTAATTCTGTGAACCTTGATGTTTTGCATACTGTGTGTTTCTTGTGAGCCATAATTTCTGCTTTTTAAACCTTTCTGTGACCCTCTTGTATTTTAATGGTGAATCTGTCCCATTAACATTTATGATTAATTGTCTAATTTTCCTCCATCTATCCTTTTATACTTTTCCCTTTTTGGTTCCTGTCCTCATTTTTAAAAAGTAGGAAAAGAGGAGTGTGCTCAAACCTAGTGATCCACAATTCAAGTGGTCTGTTTCTTTTTCACTGCTTCTCTTATTTTACCCTTATTCAGTTCCCAACCATAGGTTCTTACCCTTTTTTTCTTTGTTTTGAATCTCCCCCTTATTATCCAAGCTCCAGTAGTGGAGTTTCTGTTGCTTATGATGTATCCCTGAACAATCTTACCTTTCCCTAATTTCTGGAAGTTTTCATTTTGGGATTTCCTTTTAGAGGTAAACAGTAATTTCATATTTTTATTTTGCTTTCTGGTTCTAATAGATATGGACAGTTTTACAATTTCCCTAAATATGGCATTCAGACTTTTCCATTGTTACTAGTTTTCAGGTGGTTGAGTGATTTTTAAATTCTCTCTCTTTGATTCATTTTCCTGGTCAATCTTTTTGAATAGAGATACCTTTCATTTTCTTCTGTTTTCTAATACTTTGATTAATGCACTCTTGTTCTCATAGAGTCACTGATGTTTAATTTTCAAAGAGTATTTTTTAGCAGTTTATCACTTTTTCTTCTAAGCTATTAATTCTTGATTCAGATCTTTCCTTCATAGCTTCATAGCTTTTTATCCCTTACTTCATTTCCTCCAGATACTCTTATAGTCTCTCTGACCAAGTCATTTTTTTGAGACTTCACATGTAGTTGTTGCTGTGTTGGTTTTCTTCTTGGTCAGTGTTCGAACCATATTTCTTCATTGTGCTTAGTGTCTTCTGTGTCCTCATATTCTAGTCTCAGTTCTTGATTTGGGATTTAATGCCTGATCCAGAAAGTGCCTCTCCTCTCATACTTTTGTATATAATAGTCCTGATGTCACTCTTTTGGGTTCTTGATCCTGGCTAATTCTTCCCTTCATAGATGTGTACTCAAAGCTCTGGTGGGTTTCAGTCTTCCTACTCTGAGCTCTGTAGTTGGCTGTTCCAGATGAAGGTGTTGGGTAGACTTCTCTCCCTGCCTGAGGCTTCCCTGGTGACAGTGCTGTCTGTTCTGTGGCTCTCCTTGTCAGAATGCTGCTCTCATTTACTCCTCCTGCAGCCTCACTGTTTTCCTCTGTCAGGAGCTCTGTTGTATCCCCTGCCCTCTATCAATACAATACCTTCTTCTACTCCCTCTTTCTCCACCCCCATTTTTGTTGTCAGGACATTACCCCTCTTGAACCCCTTACAATCTAGCTGTCTAGGGTGCTGCCTCACTCTTCGGGGTTTTCTTTGTCTGTATACTACTTATTCAATGCCCACTGAACCCCCGTAGTTCATGGCCCAAGCATTTGCTTGGTGAAGGCTTGGCAGTGATCTTGCCTCTTTGGGGCTTTCCCTGGTAAGGGTATTGCCAGGGGCTCTCTTAATAAAATCTTCCAAGCTCATACTGGTTGGATCAAGCACAGTGGGACGCATAATATCTTGACCCCAAAATACTGATGTCAATTTGTTCCCTCTTCAAGAACAAAGGCTAGTAACCAATCAACTATATACAAGTCACTGTATTATATGCTGAGGACAGAAAGATAAAATGTCTTGACTAGGTTAAATGATAGGTTCAGTTAAGTACCATAAATTTTAACAAGGTAAAAAACAGTATCTATGTAAGTGTAGGAGAAAGAGCCCAGTGGAGTAGAGGTTATCCCAGCGCTGTGTTAACCCTGTTTCCTGGATAGTTACAATAGGAACACTGACCTTCAGGCTTCTTTTGGGGGGCCCTGGTGCACGGATTACAAAGACAAAGCACTGGCTTTGTCTCTTGCTATGTCCCTGAAAGGATCAGTGGCTTCAGTCCTCTTGTAAGTAGCCTGGGTGTTGTGTGGGTACTCTCTACTGCTGTGGCTATGACAACAGCACCATCTTCAGATTTCCCAGAGGATCCTCAGGTTTGGGTCTATTGTTCACCTATGTAGTATCCCACAGTGGCTCCCTCTGTAGCCTGATGAAGCTACAAGGACATATACATCCTTTGGGATGCTCCTAGTTCAAATACCCACTAGTTTCTGGTTATCCTTCTTGTGCAGACCTTGAATGAGTGAAGGAGAATGATGGTATTTCCCTCTGGTCTTCTTGAGCATTGTTTTACCTGGTGCTTTCCTAAAAGCCTTTACTGGAATGTTTGTGAAAAGAGGTGGGCTACTCTAGCTCTTTCAACATTGCCATTTTCATCAGAAAACAGCAATATGAATATGAGAAAGAATACTGAAAGGGGAACCCACAAAAAAGAATCATTTTACTTCTTCTTAGTAGTTATTACTAGTATCAGCTTGTTCTGGCTTTACCGGTCCTGTCATTCTTACAGGACTATGATGCTCTTTTGCATTCCTTTTCAGTCACCTGCCCTAACATCATTATCGGTATAATATCTACTAAACTACTAACTAACCAAAATATCTGCCAAATAGTTAAAATAATTGGTGAATCAGCTGGTGAATGAGTTCTCCAATGATCCACATCAGTCTTCTGGATACCAACACCTTTTGGTTAATCCTTTTTTGGACTTGTCATAAACGTTTTTGAGGTCAATCATTTGGCAAAATTTCCCTAGAAATTTCCCTAAACCCTAACCCTAAAAGGTCAACCCCTAAAAAACTAGTCAAACACTAAGATTTCCAGAACTTGAACTCCATGAATACGATTCTACACATTTTAGGGAATATAAAAATCACAAATTTCTCTTTTTCTTACTGACTACATGGCTCAAGTGAGTACGATAAGAATATAATATCTCTATAATTCCATTAAACATCTTTGGAAGCTCTAAAAATTATTATTAATAAAGTATTATATTTATATAGCAAGCATTTTAACTTACCAAAGTTACATGTTAGCTTATTTGAAAACTCACATTTGATAACCTATAAAGCTGAGAGGATAGATGTTACCTCATTTTATAGAGGAAGAAATGTCAGTCCAGAAAAGTGCCCTGCACAGGGTCACATACCTTGCAAGTCAGAGAATAGGACTGGAAACCAGGTTTGCTTTAACTCTTTCCATTGGTTAACTTTAACAGTTAGCCAAAATGGCACATGATCACATCCCTCCCCCCATCCAATTTATTAGTATTAGACAAGCATCGTGGCAGGCATGTCATGAGACCCTCAGAGGTCAAAGTTTCGGTCTGGATTCAGATTTAGATTTTTCATCAGTCTGATTTATTCCAAGTCTTAACACACTTCTCTCAGGTTCCTGCTGACATATAGAGTTCTGTTATCTCCCTCTTAAGCAATGAGCATTTCAGTTCTATTCTGTAATTTATCACAGAAATTCAAAGGGCATGTTTGATGGAATTCTCCCACACCCTATTCACACTCCTCAGCACATCTATCATGAGTAAGCTGAAGCCTTTCTGCAGCTTTTTGGACCACAAAATTTTACACCAGAAAATCATCAAGGCAAAGGCAGAAGATGCAGCTACTTAAGTGGTCCCTTAAAGTAAAATACAGGCATACGTCAGCCGAGATGCAAAGTATTTATGGATATGAATCCTTAGTGGCAGGGACCTGACCTCTAATTTCCCTAGATTAGAGAACTCCTAGATGAGCAACCCTTCTCTATAATTCAGGTCAGTACTTTCTCTGAAAATCATTATCTTAGAGAATTGGCCAGGGCACTAAAAGTTTAAGTGACTTGCCCAGGGTCACAAAATTAGTCATGAATCCAAGTCTTCCTATCCATAAGAGTCTATTCATTGTACCATGCCTCACATGGATTCACATATATCTCTCTCTCCACACTCCTTTCCTTGATAAAAATGGCATTTACCCTTTATACGACAAAGGACTCACAAATATGAAGTAAATTGTCCTTCTTACAGTAAAGTTGCTGACAGGTATGGTAAAGATAGCCTTTCCCTCTGATCCACGGTGTTTCTGCATATAACTAACTTATTCCCTGCACAGGAGCCTACTCCTGACAATCAGTCTGTGAAATAGTTTCTCTTTCTGTTGCTCCTCTCACCTTGGCACTGCTTCCATAATTCCCTGTCTTCCATACCCTACAGCATTTGGGATGTGAAACTGGCATGACTTGAGGTTTCCAGCCAACACTTCCTTTCTCTTAACAGCTGGCATGTCTAGCAGCGGTTTCAGTGGAGTGACAAGATTTCTAGGTTCTGCTTGTACACTCAGCAGACACCATTTTAAGGAAAGTGTTTTGATTGCCCTCCATCCCTCCCCCATGTCTCACCCTGAACTCATAGAAGATAATGATATGCACATTCTGCAAATTCCGTAGACTTGAAATGAAAATCATAACTGAAATGTATCCTTAGACTATCAAAATGGAAGAAAATTCCATACTAAAGTTATTTAGGGGGTTGTTGATAAATTTGAAATTATTAATATCTTTTTTTGGATAACTCAATAATTATCTTGGTAAGAAGTTTGTAGGGTTTTTTTTTCTTTATGCTTAGAAGATCTCCTTTCATAGCCTTCTGTTTGGTGACCCTCCCTCAGTCAAGCCTCTCACTCCAGTCCATCCTCCACTTGGCTTCCAAAGTGATCTTCCTAAAATGCAAATCTGACCATATCACTCCCCTCCTTAAAAACCTCCAATAGCTCCTTATTACTTCCATATAAAATCCTCTGTATTTTTCAAGCCTTTTACTACTACCTGCTTCCTTCCTACCTTTCCTTTCTTTTAAACTTTACTCATTTCTACTATGACACTCCAGGGACACTGGCCTTCATTCTGTTCCTCACAAATGACACTCCACTTCCTGATGGAGTGACTGGCTGACCCACATGAATGAAATGCTCTCCCTCCTTGTCTCTATTTTCTGGCTTCATTGAAGACTCAGCTCAAATCCTACCTTCTTCAATAGGTCTCCTACAATCCCTCTCCACTCTCCCCTGTAATTGCTAGAGATTTCCTTCTGAGATTAATTCCAATTTACCCTGTATATCTTGGAAATATATACCTTACATGCTGTCTCCCTGGTTAGAATGTGAGCTTGTGGAGGGGAGTAACAACTTTTGCCTCTCTTTCCTTAGATCTTAGCACAGTGCCTGGCATATATTAAGGACTTACTTCTTGTTGACTTGACTTGACTTGACTTTAAGTAATAGAAAACCAGATACACATTTTACTAGTCTGAGTAAAATACTTTTTAAGGAATAATGTTCTAAAATGTGACACCCGGGGAAGGTAAAATCAACGATAACTGACAACTGTTGAAATATGGGGTATGTACAGAAGGGAAGAGTTAAAGATTATCCTGGATTGTCAGTGTGAGTGACTAGAAGGAAAATGGTACCTTCACCAGAAAAACAGAAATTTGGAAGAGGGAGAGATCTGCTTTAAAAGATCTTTATGTAGGTAAACCTGATACAGTTAAGATTATGACCTGTGAGCAGACTTTACCCAGGTGTTTACAGAATACACATTCTTTATTGCATGGAAAATCAATCATCTATAGCAGATCCATTCAGAGATACTGAAAATTGTTTTAAATGACATCATAAAATGCCTTTTAAAATTATTCAATTTAACTATGAATTTGCAAACACTTAAGCTGAATCTGATTGCATTCATGTTTATTCTGTTTCTCGATTTTAGAAATGTTAAGTGATTCACCGGCAATTATTCATTAAATGATAACCTGAAGTATCTAAATGTATGATACATTGAGTATTTATAGCGAGTATCATTTTAACACCTGTTTTCATTAAACTTTTTAAAATTCCTTATTTTTTTGTTTAGTATTTTATTTTTGCCCAGTTATATATAAAAACATTCATTTAAAAAGCTCATTGAGAAGGCAAGCAATTCAATGTAGCTTATACAAGTGCAGTCATGAAAATCATATCCCTAATAGTCATGTTGTGGAAAAAACATAAATTTAAAAAAAAGCTCAAGAAAAATAAAATAAAAAATAACCACATGTTTCAATTTGTATTCAGAGAGCATCAGTTTTTTCTCTGAGAATGGATAGCATTTTTCATCATCCAGAGTTGTCTTGGATTGTTGTATTGCTGAGAACAGCTAAGTCATTCCCAGCTGAACATCATACAATACTGCTGCTACCTTGAACACAGTACACATCACATTGCATCAACCCATACAAGTCTTCCCAGGTTTTTCTGAAATCATCTTGTTTATTGTTTCTTACAGTACGATGTTATTCCCTCATAATCTTATACCACAACTTGTTCAGTCATTCTCCAACTGATGGGCATCCCCTAACTTCTAACTCTTTATCTCCAGAAAAGAGATGCTAGAAATATTTTTGTACATATAGGTTCTTTTCCTTTATGTTCTTCATTACCTTTGAGATGCAGACCTAGTAGTGGTGTGTTTGTCCTTCGTTGCTGAAGAAGGCCATGCCATCAGAGAAATAATGACATGACTTGACCTTGACTTTGTTTTGAGTGAGGGAGGGATGTGTGGGTCACCAACCTCAATCCTCCTCCAGAGCCATCTGAATCCAGTGACCAGATATTCATCAGGATGACTGGAGACGACCCAAGATGATGCAGTTGGGATTAAGAGACTTGGCCAAGGTCATACACCTAGTGAGTATCAAGTGTCTGAAGTGAGATTTCAACTCAGTTTCTCCTGACTCCTGCACTGGTGCTCTATCCACTGCACCACTTAGCTGCCCTCCTAGTAGTGGTATTGCTAGGTGAAAGGGTATGAATGTTCTCATAACTCTCTAGGCATAGTTCCAAATTACTATGAACAATGGGTGAATCACAGCTCCACCAAAAATGCATTTAAATCTCATCTTTCCCATATCCTTTCCAACATTTATCATCTCCCTTTTCTGTTCTATTAGTCAATCTAATAGGTATGAGTTAGTCTCAGAATTGTTCTAATTTGCATCTCTCCAACCAATAGTGAGATAAAGTATTTTTCATATGGCTAAAGATAGGCTGGCCCACTTCACTTGAAAACTGATCATATTCCCCTGATCACTTCTCAGCTGAGGAATGGCTCTTATTTATATAAAATTTCACTCAGTTCTCTATGTTTGAGAAATGAGGCCTTTACCAAAGAAACTTGCTTCAATATTTTTTTTCACATTCGCTATTGTTAGCTGTATTTCCCTTCATGTTATCCCCTCTCCCCATTTATTCTATTCTCTCTCCTGTCATGCTCTCCCTCCTCAAAAGTATTTTGCTTCTGATTCCTCCCTCCTCCTATATGCCCTCCCTTCTATCATTCTCCCTCTCTTCTCTTATACCTAACTCTCCTGTAGGAAATTGCAAATCCTCTCCTTTCCTGTAGGGTAAGATATATTTTTATAACCAATTGAGTGTGTATGTCATTCCCTCTTTGAGCCATTTCTGATAAGAGTAAGGTTCACTCACTGCCCCTCATCTTCTCCCTCTTCCTCTCCACTGCAAAAGCTTTTCCTTACCTCTGTTATGTGATATAATTTACCCCATTCTACCTCTCCCTTTCTCTTCCTTCCAGTACATTCCTCTCTCTTCCCTTCATATTCAACTCATTCCTGTGTCCTCTGTCTGTGTATACTCCATCTAACTAATCTAACAATGAGCAAGGTCTTACGAGTTACAAATATCTTCCCATATAGGAATGTAAACCATTTAACCTTATTAAGTCCCTTTGCTGTTTACTATTTTGTGCTTCTCTTGAAAGTCAAATCGAAAGTCAAATTTTCTATTCAGTTCTGGTCTTTTCATTAAGAATGTTTGAAATCTTCTATCTCATTGAATGTCTGTTCCCCCCGACTCCCACCCCCAAGGATGGTACACAGTTTTGCTGGGTAGTTGATTCATGGTTGTTGGTCTTGGCTCCTTTGCCCTCTGGAATATCATACTTCAAGTCCTCTGTTCCTTTAATATAGAAACTGCTAAATCTTGTGTTATTCTGACTGTAGCTCTACCATAGTTCAACTCTTTCTTTCTGGTTGTTTGCAATATTTTCTCCTTGATCTGGAACTCTGGAATTTGGATACATTATTCCTGGGTGTTTTCATTGTGGGATCTCTTTCAGGAGGTGACTGATGAATTCTTTCCATTTCTATTTTACCCTGTGGTTCTAGAATATCAGGGCAGTTATCTTGAGAGTTTCTTGAAAGATGATGTCTAGGCTCTTTTTTTGATCATGGCTTTCAAGTAGTCCAATAATTTTTAAATGATGTCTCCTGGATCTATTTTCCAGATAAGTTGTATTTCCAACAAGATATTTCAAATTGTCTTCTATTTTTTCATTCTTTTAGTTCTGTTTTATTGGGGTATTTTTTGATTTCTCATAAAATCATTAGCTTCCATTTGGTCTATTCTAATTTTTAGGAAATTATTTTCTTCAGTGAGCTTTTGGATCTCCTTTTCCATTTGGATAATTCTTCTTTCTAAGGTATTATTCTCCTCATTGGCTTGTTGGACCTCTTTTACCACTTGGCCTAGTCTGTTTTTTAAGGTGCTGTTTTCTTTAGTAGTAGTAGTTGTGTGTATCTCCTTTACCAAACTGTTGACTTTTTCATGATTTTCTTGCATCACTCTTATTTCTCTTCCCAAGTTTTCCTCTATCTTTCTTTCTTGATTTTCAAAATCTTTTGAACTCTTCTGTGGTCTGAGACCAAGTCTTATTTTTTTTGGAGGCTTTGGATGTAGGAGCTTTGACTTTGATTTCTTCTTCTGAGTATGTATTTTGATCTTCCTTGTTACCGCAGTAACTTTCTATAGTCTGAGGTGTTTTTTCCCCCATTATTTTCTCATTTCCAGCATATTACTAAATGTTTAACTCTATCAAAGTAGACCTCTTCCAGAGTGGAGGGCACACTGTCCCAAGCTTCAGGGGTTGTGTGCAGCTGTTTTCAGAGGTACTTCTAGGACCTGTAAGTTTCCAGTTCTTCCAAGGTGGTATGACCTAAGGAGAGGTGTTTACTCAAGCAACCACAAGCACTCTTTTTTCTTCCCTAGAACTGTGAGGAGGATCCTTCTTCTCCTCCTCATCTGTGGCTGAAAGCTCTGCTATGCTAGTGCTCCTCCTTGCCCTGGGATTGAGACCCAGGATGGTGACCCAGATCTAAGTATGAGCAAAGAAACAGAGACCTGCCTCTATGCTAACAAAAAGACCCTTGTAATCTCCCTCTGACCAGTTTTTCAACTCTCTTACAGTCTATAGACTGAGAATTCTGGAAACAACTACTACAGCTGCTGCTACTGACTCAGTCACTTCCAAGGTCTGTCCCTTGTTCGCTAGTGTTGGTACTGTGTTGATGTGGCATATGTTGGACTGTGCTCCACTTTCACCTAGGTGCAATAGACCTTTTCTGCCAACCTTCTAAGTTGTCTTTGGCAACTGTGGGCTGAGGGGTCTGGAAACCACCACTGCTGCTAATGATTCAGTTGACCCAAAGCTTGCTTCCCATTTTCTGGGGCCCAGTCTGTGCTGGCATGGTCTGCACTGGACTGTGCTCTTTTTGTGTTCACCCTTGCGCATACGACCTTTCCTGTGGACCTTACAACTTGTCTTGGACTGGAAATTTGTTTCACTCCTTTTTGTGGGTTCTGCTTCTCTAGAATTTGTTTAGAGTCATTTTTGAATGCATTTGGAGGGGTCTGGGGAAGAGCTTTGGTGAGTCACTGCCTTTGCTCAGCCATCTTGGCTCTGCCTCTCCTTCCAGGTATTTTTTACAATAAATGCTATCATTAAAAAGCACTGGAATCAATTAAAGTATTTCTGAGATAATCAGAATAACTTTCTCACTGATAAAAATACATCCTACAGTTTAACCCTGTCATTTGAAAATATATGACAAAGTAGAAAAAACTTTAGAATTGTACAGTAGTACAAATGATACCCATAATTGGAATTTTGTGTCCTACTTCTATAAAAAATAAATTTAAAATGAAAATAAATCCTTTTAAACTTGAAAACCTGAAAAAATATCAAGAAATAAATTGAGTCCAGGGCTTTTGTTTGATTGACAAAGAATTTCTTGAATGGAAACACCTGCCAGAGTTTGCAAGTAGAATAGAGATTTAGTTAGTATAGTTTTAGGAATGACAGAATAGTGTCAAGTGAAAAAAAAGAGAAAATATTTAAAAGGAAATAATAGAAAATAGAGTTGAAAGGCACCAGAGAGGCCACCTTGTTCAACCTATACTAAAAATCCCCTGTATATTGCCTCCACCCCCTTCCCCTCCCCCCTACAGTGGTCATCCTGCCTCTAGGTAAATAAACACTTCTAAGTATAGAGAAATTACTGCCTCGAGAGATCACCCACTCTGCCTTTGAAAGGCTCAAGTATTGGGAAATGCTTTCCTAACATGAAATGAAATTCATTTCTCCGCAACTTTTACAAATTAATTGTTCCCACTTTCTCAGGCCAAGCAAAATAAGTGTAATTGCTATCTGCATTTGTGCCTTCAAATACTTCAAGACAACTGTTTCAAACCCTTTCATTCACCTGGGTTATCCAACTTGTCACAATCCTCCCCAGGACCAAATGTCATACTCTAGATGTAGTCTGGACAGGGCAATAGTGCGACTAACACCAACCCTTTGATGTAGCCTGAGATCCCACAGATAATTTTGGCTGGTACACTGACTCATATTGAGCTTGCAATAACTATTTATTTTTTACACAAATTTTTGTCCATTCACATACAGATTGTTCTATACTTGGTGCACTGGACTGTTTGAACATAAATAGAGGAATTTTCATTTAGACAATAAATGTTACGTTTATTCGTTTTAGACCATTGGTAAAGCCTATACAGAACTTTTAGAATGTTCATTCTGTTCTCTAACATACTACTCCCAGTTTTGTTTCATCATGAATTTTGAAAAGTATGATAGCCATGCTTTCTTGCAGGTCAATGATAAAAATTTCAAATAGAACAGGCTTTCACCTTCCCTAGAGTACTCTATTAGAGATCCCCCTTCAGTCTGACATTAATCTATTATTGACTACTCTTCAGGTTTGGTTATTTAATCAGTTCTGAATTAAGTCAACTATATTCTAGACAAATGGGGTCCAAGGATCCCTTAGGTATCAAGGTATGACTCCAAGAGTTGTGCGATCAAACAACTGGATGATGATGGGGAAATGTGCTGGAATGTACCCTTCCTGTGATTGTTAATCATGAGGCTAATTTTCAACCCAACCACACCTGTCATTCACCTATTATCCCTCTGCCTCTGCCCTTTCTCATAGGTATATGGGTATCCAACCCTCAGACTTTATTACTAGGTTTAAGTCCCTCAGACAATTATACCAAATCCAAACTCCGGGACCCACAATAGCAGCTAAACAAGTGCCACTGGAATATTTCCTTCCCTGTTCCCCCACTAAACCCACCTACTATCCCTCAGATCACTACATGCCTGTAACAGAAGCCTCTGGCAGGGCAGGTTCAGTATTCCAGAACAGCAACCAGTCATGGTCCTTACCCACATCTTTCTTCCATTTTGAGTAGAGCACAGGATGAGCAGACATGGATGCGTGGCGATCTACACTGAAGATCACAATATTTTCTAAACTTCTTTGTTTCTGTCTAGGTTATCACCATCCAGCCAGTCACCTAAATTTGCCAACTCTTTGTCATTTTCAACTCATATCCAAGCAGATGCCAAATCAAGACATTTCTATCTACTCAGTATCTCTTATACAGCTGATGCGTGGCCCTCATTGACCCTTTCCTAGATTTATGCAACAGACTTTAATTGGTTTCACTACTCCAAATCTTGCCCCATTCTAATCTATCCCTTATGCACCTACTGAAGTGATCTTAATAAAATGCACATCTGACTATAATCACCTCACTATCAACAAAGATCACCAAATATAGAGTTCTCTGTTTAGCATTTAGAACTCTTCACAACCTAGCCCTACGCTGTCTTTCTATATTTACTATCCATTTCTCCTCTTTTTGTATGCTGTGGAACTAACAGTGGTTTTCTGGCTTTTCTTCACCCTTAAACAAAACCACAACTACACATGGAAATCTGAACAGGAAATTAAGGCATAATATTATTTGTGAAGCAGAACCACATAAAGAATGAGAAGTGGGTTTATTCTAGAAACTCTCTGCTGTGCTAAAGTCAAAGACAATTTGCTTTTGCTTGTTTTTGCATTGTGTGTGGTGAATATCTACACAGAGAGAGAAACATTACTCCTGCTGAAAAGCTGTTATGTTCACTTACGTCCATCATTTATTACTCAATTGCTGTATTGTGTATCTTACCATAAAAAAGTAAGAAAAAGCAATTCACCTGCTTGTCTAGTTACACTGATCAAATTAACTGAATAATTAATTCCTAAAATAGTCAATTACTTATAGGTTCACGTGACTTCCTGGGACACACGTAAGAACTTGTTTTTTCAGAAATAAATAAGCATATTCAATAACTTTGTTCTCAGGAACAAAAAAGGCATTTTTGGTGCCACTGATAAAATAAATGTGACAATATTTTATTTCATCTTTATCCCATAGAACCATAGATTTAGAGCTCAATGAAATCTTAGCAGCTATTGAGTCTAACCACCTCATTTTACAGATGAAGAAACTGATGAGGCCCAGAGAGGTTAGGTAGCTTCTTCAAGATGACAAAGTTAAGTGAGGCATATTTTGAACTCAGCTCTCCATGACTCTACCACTAGTGTACTATCTACTATACAACTGATGTGCCTCTAAAAATTTCTTTTGCATATGCTTCTCAATGCAGTACACGTATATAATCTAAAATAATTATGTATTCACATGTTCAGGATGCATACTCATTTGTTTTTCTTGTGGGATACATGATAAAAAAAAGGCTTTGAGCTCAAAAACAAACTGTTACAAAACGATGGTTTTCTTTCCAGATGGGGTCATTAGATTGGTTGAACATCTTTTCTATAAGAATATTTTAAGAGAATTTATTGAATGCTTGCTAAGATTCAGGAATACTACATCTGTGGTATTTCTATGACCAATTTAATAACCTTATCCAAAAAGAAAACCATCAGTTTGTCACAATATGATTTAGATTAATCAATGACAGCTTACAGTGATCACTGCTTCCTTTTTCCACCTCACAAACTCTTCAATGAATGAATTCCACAATTTTTGCATAACTAGAAATCAAGTTAATTGGCTAAGAGTTGGGATATATTCTTTGTCTTCAGGTCCGCATCCTGGAATCAGGAAAACCTGAGGTCCAATCTGATCTCAGACACTTACTGGCTGTGTGAATTTGGGCAAGTCACTTAATCCTGTTTTCCTTATTCCACTGCAGAAGGAAATGGCAAATGAATCCAGTAAACAGTATGGTGCATGGGGTCACAAAGTGTCAGACATGACCGACAACTCAGCTACAACAGCAGTAACAAGAAAGCACCAAGTATTCAGAAAATTCAAGTGCTCCCAGTCAGATGCCTTCACTGTTCTCTGAGCCCCATAGGTTTATTGAGAGTTTGAGAAAAGTACAATTTGTCTGCACTCTCCTATAAAATCTTAGTATAGCAGAATCTGATCTGTTCATGGATAAAGCTGCAACTCTAATAGACATGCTATTTTTGACAGTCGGTTTTGAAATACAGGTGAACTGCCAGACAGATCGCATTTACAATTAAACATTTTCCTTTTAAAGAAAAAAAAGCTTCATTTGCAATATAAGACAGGCATTGCCTTCTATAAGAGGTAATCTATATTTTTAAAATACATAGTTTCTATCAGAATATATTCTAAGTAATAGTAGCACATTGTCTGGCACATAGTAAATGATTAATAAATGCCTGATGACTTGAATAAAACAGCTGCTTCATGGATATATATATATATATATATATATATATAATATGTTATACTCATATAACTTTTGCTATATTTCAAAAATTTATGACAGTATTTCAAACCACTTACCTTCAAGGTAAATAAATTCAATAAAACTGAATCAGAGATAAGCTTTTCACAACAAATGTACACATACACACTCACACACATTTTCTCCTTTTTACTACCTCAGTTCCTTACGTGTGACTATAAATAACATAACTTTCAGGCATGGGTCAAGTGATACATTAAGACAGCTATCTACTGATAGCCCAAGTTTCAAGCTCTCTGCTACTCAGGAAAAGCCTAAATATGCATTTTCTTCAAGATCATCAGACAGCTAAGTTCCAGGTCTGGTCAGCTCAATACCACTGATTGACCTGGAAGAGAAACCTACCGATTTCACTTCATATAGGGTGTTAAAAATTTGGAACCAGCCCAGGGACAGAGGAAAGAAGATGAATTCTTTGGAATGATGAACAGAATACCTGAAATTTAAATTACCATGTTCAAAGAAGGATTTAATCTTTTTCAATGAAAATTTCAGTAATGAATTCTGTCTTAAATATCACAGTAAAGTCTGGCTGGACAAGTCTTTTCTGATAAAGTAAAATTACTAAATAAAACCAATTAGCACCAGGACCAAGTCTGATAGCATACGAAACATTTGGCACATTCAGCGCTTCAACTATCTAAAGAAAGAAGGGAGGCATTATTTTTCATGTTGTCAGGGGCCATGATTGGTCATTACAATCACACATTTGAATGTTCTTTTCACTTAAATAAAAGTAGCCACTGGACATAAACATTTTATTATTCTGCCTCTTTGGCATGTATTAGCTTATATAAGTATATACATTATTTCTCTGAATTCCTCATATCCCTAATTTCTTACTGTATGAATCATCTGTACTATTAATAGGGTACATCTTTACCCATTTCTTAATCAAAGTGCACCCATTAAGTTTCATGATCTTTTGCTACCATGAGTGTTCTATCCTGAAGTTTGTTCTACAAAGGATCTATTTTTTAATCTCCTTAGGATATATATAAGCTATATGATAAATATTATAGTGAATGTAATATCTATAAAATTTCTCTATATAAAATGTGTTATATACACATGTATGTATATTCACACACATACGTGTGTCTAGCAATCATATCCCTTGGCCTACATGTACAGTCTCTTTTATGGAAAAAATCCAAACTCTTTTCTGGTATGGCTGGATCAATTCACAGCTTCCATAAATTCAAAATTGAATGAACATCATCCCTGGTAAATGGGCTAAAGGGGAGGAGCAATGTTCAGTAAAGAATGGATTTTTTTCTTAAACTCTCTTTGGTACTTGGTTCTTCCAAAGTACAGATTAGGCAGAATAGTTGAATGTAGTGACAGATGCTCATTTCCTCTTCCCAATTAGACTTTGGGGGCAGCACTTGGCACTTTGCCCCCTGTATCTAGAATGAGCCAAAACAACCACTGTGGAGGGGAAAGGACCAAATTAACTCAGCTTTACAATTACTTTTCTGAGAAAGTCCTCAGGCTTTTGGAGTGAATGGGGCCACAAGTTCCTAATATGCTGCCAAGACCTTACTGTCCATTTTAAGAATCCTGAGATCAATTTTACTTCAGAAATCTCAATAGTTCTAGTTTCTGGTGCACTCATTATGTGTCTCTAGGCTAAAAAGAATGAATCATGTTCCTCCAATTACTGGCCTCCATGATGTGGCTGTGAACCAGGAAGGAGGTGACATATATTTGCTTTGCAGGCCAGTTAGGTCAACATGAAAACAGATGTCATATTTACAGATGAATTCTAATTAGTCTGCAAACCAAAAGTCAAATAGCATGTACTCATGGCCCAAAGAAATCAGGATATGCCTAAGGCAATCAGGCAGAAGGCCTAAAATAAATTGTAATACATTGCACATTTCATTTCTAATAGACCAGGTTTTTTGCATCAATTTCATGGCTCAGTAATCTCTGCAGACAGGTGCTTCTGTTCTCCTACCCTTATGCTGCAGGGATTAGAGTGAGAGAGCAGGCAAAATGAGGAAGACGAGGAGTAGGGAGACCATATGTTGGCCATAATAATGCAAAAGCAATCAGGGAGGATCTTTGTAGGCCCATAAATTTCCAGAACGTGTTTGCAGAGCACTTCATCGGAAGCACACTTTAGGGCTTAAATTCTTACTTTCATTTCATAGCAGCATGAGTGGTTTAGGTTATCACTGGCACCCATAAGAGCATTTATCAATAACTATTCTGGGTTCCCTCTACAAGCAGGACATCCCTTTAGTAGCACAGATTATTCAACAGGAAGAATTATTTTAGGATTAAATATTGCCAGATATATAAAAAAATCACAGAAAAAGGTTAAAATTCACTTCTTCACTCTTAAGGATTGTTCCTGGGGTGCTGCTATAAAGTCCAGTCAGCATGTCTCCACTGGCTGAAGCACTCTGGAAGCAGCATTCTGCTCTGGTCCAAAGAAGCCTAGTGAATGATAATGATGAAGGATTCAGAGAAACCCACATGAATTAAAGAAAAGTAAGCAAAATAATGAGGATAATTGATACAATGATCACAATGTTGTAAAGGAAAATAACACTGAAAGACTCCAGAACTTTGACTTAAGGGGAATGAGGTCTAGAGGAGGCTTTCTGCTTCTTTGGAGAGAGGTGGCAGATCACAGGACAGGGAAAGAGCAATACCTTCCCACACATGGTCAATGTGTTGGTGTCCTTTGCTTAATTGTACTTATATGTTACAAGGAGAATTTGGGGGTAGAATCACTGGGAAATAGCAGTGCCATTACAAAAAGAATCAATAAAACTTTTTAAACAAAACAAAATGTGTTCTATGCATGTTTTTTATTATATCACCCTTTCTCATTAATCGTCTTTCTTTCCTTTCTTCCTTTTTTCTTTTTTTTTCACTATTCTCTCTCTCAGCAATTGGAGTTAAGTGACTCATCCAGGGTCACACAGCTAGTAAATGTCAGAGGTTGGATTTGAACTCAGGTCCTCCTTACTCCAGAGCTAGTGCACTATACCACCTAGCTTCCCATTATCCTCACTATTTTTAAAGTCAAATTTGATTTATAAAGAATAAGTAGAAGTAGCATGTTATACTGGATAGAAAAGGGGTTTGGAGTCCAAAAGACCTGGATTCAAGTCTCACTTGTGACACTAACTACCTATTTAGCCTCTAGGCAAGTCACTTGACTTTCATGTGCTTTGGGTGACATTCTAAGATTTATTTAATGTCATAGATGGTTGTGATTCACTTTTAGTGGAAGGTATTCCCATATTAAGAATTCCCTATGAATTAATGAAAAAAATGCAATGGAAAGTGGTCAGATCATACCAGATGCAAACTATAATATAATATGGTTATCATCAAAATATTTGGTACTGGCTAAGAAACAGACAGGTACACAAGACACAGTAGTAAATGACCATAGTAATCTACTGTTTGATAAACCCAAAGCCTCCAGGCTCTGGGATAAGAACTCACTCTCTGACAAGAACTGGCAGGAAAACCAGAAAACCATGAGGCACAAACTAGGGATAGATCAACATTCATATCACATACCAAGTTAAGGTGGAATTGGGTACATGATTTAAAGATAAAGGGTGACACCACAAGCAAATTAGGAGGGCAAAGAATAGTTTACCTGTCAGATCTATGGAGAAGGGAAGACTTTATGGCCAAATAAGAGGAAGAGAGCATTTAAAAATGTAAAATGGGTAATTTTATTATAGTAATCTAAAAAGCTTTTACATGAACACAATCAATGCAATTAAGATTAGAAGGAAAGAAAAAAATTAGGAATTAATTTCTACAGAAAGTGTCTGTAATAAAGGCCTCATTTCTTAAATATATATAGAGCTGAGTTAGATTATAAGAATACAAGTCAGTCCCCAATTGGTAAATGGTTAAAGGATATGAACAGGTAGTTTTCAGAAGAAGAAATTAAAGCAATTTATAGCCATATGAAAAAATGCTCTAAATCACTATTGATTAGAGGAATGCAAATTAAAACAACTCTGAGGTACCACCTCACACCAACCAGATTGGCTAATATGACAGAAAAGGAAAATCATAAATACTGGAGAAGATGTGGGAAAATCGGGACCCTAATGTACTTTGGTGGAGTTGTGAATTGATCCACACATTCAGGTGAACAACTCAGAACTCCGCCCAAAGGGCAATCAAACCATGCATACCCTTTGATCCAGCAATACCACTAGCAATCTGTACTCCAAAGAGATCATAAAAAAAGGAATAAGTACCTACCTGTATAAAAGTATCTACAACAGCCCTTTTTGTGGTGGCAAAGTATTGGAAATTGAGGGGATGCCCATCAATTGAGGAAGGGCTAAACAAGTTGTGGTGTATGAATGTAATGGACTACTATTGTGCTACAAGAAACGATGAGCAGGCAGATTTCAGAAAAACTTGGAACTACTTAAATGAACTGATGCTAAGCAAAGTGAGCAGAACCAGGAGAACATTGTGCACAAGAACAGCAACACCGCAATGATCAACTATGAATGACTTTAGCTCTTCTTAGAAATACAATGATCTAAGACCACTTCAAACGTCTCATGAAGGAAAATGCGATCCACATCCAGAGAAAGAAACAATGGGGTCTGAAAGCATACTGAAGCTTACTATTTTCACTTTGGTTTTTGCTTCTGTGGTTTCTTTTCCTTTTGTTCTGTATCTTCTTTCATAGTACGACTAATGTGGAAATACGTTTTACATTACTGAACATGTATAAGCTATATCAGATTGTTTGATGTCTTTGGGAAGAAGAAGGGATGAAAGGAAGGAGAAAAATATGGAAGTCAAAATCTTTTAAAAAATGAATGCTGAAAATTTCTTAACATGTAACTGAAAAGAATAAAGTATTATTAAAAAACTTTTAAAAATAATGCCCCATGTGGGCAAAATCACAGATCCTTTATATATTCACAGAAAAAAAACTGTCAGATTTCATTATTAAAATATGAAAGGATTTTGCAAAACAACAAAGCACCTTTAAAAAGACTGACAAAATTTCGGTAGTGCCTGATATTCAATCTTCATAATGAATTAATGCATTCATAGAAAACTAGTAAGATACGTTCCTTGGTGGAGTAACATATAAAAGATAAAGACAATTTATGAAAAAGGAAATTTGAATTATTAAAAAAGTGAAAAGCTAATTAAATTCCCTATTTACAATAGATACAAAAAATTGAGGTTTCACCCTTTAACACTAATGGCAAAAACAGGGAAAAATCAAAAGAATGAGAAATCCAAAAAATCCAATTTTTTTTTCTTGAAAAAAGATAAAGGCTTGGCTAATCCATACATTTAAAAAAGCTACAAAATGGAATCGTTATTTCACAAAAACTACTACTGGGAAAACTGGATAATTATATGACCAGAAAAAGAAAGACAAAAATAGGTTTGGACCCATGTTCTATAATATATACAACAATAAACTTTAATTCAACTATCAGTCTAAATGTATATATACATATAGGCACGTGTGTGAGTATGTGTGTATCTTTCTTTGTGTGTGTGTGTGTGTGTGTTTAAACAGCAACATTTTTTTTTAAATGGAAGACAAAGAAATAACAGAGCCATAGGGAAATGCTCAGCATTGTTGGCAGAAACACAGAAGAATATTGCAAGCATGCTAAATATTCAATAAGAATCACAAAGCTGATCATACCTGTCATTGTCCATTGCTAGGACTTTACCACAAATGTATCATAAAAATGGAGGAAAAAAAACCTTTTGTACAAAAGCATCCATAACTTCTATTTACAATAACAAAAAATGAGAGACCCAACAAATGGAAAAGGGCTAGACAAATTTTATTAATGTACTAAGGAGTAAAGATAGATTATTAAATTCAGATGAAAAATGATTAAATTTGGCCAAGATGGTGGAGTAGAAAGACAGACCTACTCTAGCTCTCAGCCCATAACCCATAAAATACCTGTGAAAAATGACTCTAAACATATTCTAGAGCAGTAGAAGCCACAAAACTACAGAGTGAAAGAGATTTCCAGGCTAAGAAAACAGGAAAATTCTATCACACCAGGCTTAGAGCCGAGCGGGCTTCAGGGAGCAGAATCACAGGTAGCAGCTGCAGTTCTCAGATTTCTCAACCCCCAAATGCCAAAGACAGCTTCAAAGTTCAATAAGAAAGCTCTTTCACCTGGGTAAGAAGGCAGCAGGTCTGGCCCCAACCCTGACCCAGGGTGGCAGCAGTGTCCACTTTTGGAGCCCTCCACCTAAGGACCCTGGGGGAATTGAGCAGCTTGATCTGAGTCTCAGTTCTGAGTGGTAGTCCTGGGGTGAGGAGAAGTGCTGGCGTGGTAGAGCTGGTGGAGGCTCTAGAGAGGGAATTCCACTCGCAGATCTTGGTCACAAATGAGTGCCTGTGGTTGCTCCCAGAGCAGAGCATTGGCCAGGAGAGGAATAAACTGATTGTGTCACCATGATGGAGCTAAGAACTTACAAGTCCCTAGAGTACACCCTCTACTTGACAAAGGACTCAAAAGTCAAGTAAATGGCTGGGAAAATGCCCCCAAAAGGGAAAAATAAAGACTGTAGAAGGTTACTTTCTTGGTGAAAAGATATTTTCTTCCATCCTTTCAGATGAGGAAGAACAAAGCATACCATCAGACAGACATCAAAGTCAAGGCTTCTACATCCAAAACCTCCAAAAAATATACAATGGTCTCAGATCATGGAAGAGCTCAAATACGAATATGAAGGGAGAATATCTAAAAATAAAATAAAATTTACTATTGAATGGAATGTACTAGGAATAAGAAAAAGGGAGAGTTAGAATGTAGCAAATCATCTCACATAAAAGAAGCAAGAAAGAGCTTCTACAATGGAGGGGAGGAGTTAGGGAGATGAAAGGAAATAATTTAGTCTTACTCTCATGGTATTTGGGCTTAAGGAGGGAATAACACATACTCAATTGGATATGGAGATCTATTTTACCCTGCAGGAAGGCAAGGGGGAAGGGGATAGGAGAGGGAAGATAACAGAAGGGATAGCAAATCTGGGAAAGAGATAATCAGAAGCAAACACTATTGTGGGAGGACAGGTCAAGGGACAGAATGGAATAAATGAAGGGCAGGATAGGACAGAGGGAAATGTGGTTAGTCTTTTACAGCATAACTATTATGGAAGTGCTTTGCATTGTTACACATGTATGACCTATATTGAATTGCTTGTTTTCTCAATTACAGTGGGTAGGGAAGGAGGGAGAGACTATGGAACTCAAAGCTTTAAGAATGACTGTTGAAAATTATTTTAGCATGAAACTGAAAATTAAGCTATACAGGCAATGGAGTATAGAAATCTATTCTGCCCTATAGAAAAAGTAGAGGGGGAGGAGAATGGAAGAAAGGTGGGTAATAGAAGGCAGGACAGACTGGAGGAAGGGGTGGATGGGGTGCATACTGTCCTGGGGTGGGAGGTAAGGAGAGATGGGGAGAAATTTTTGAATTCAAATTCTTGTGTAAGTGAATGTTTAGAACTGAAAAATAAATAAATTATATATTAAAAATGACAATTCCTCATGTGATAAAATGATAAATATGAAGTTTATGAGGAAATATGTAAAGATCTATATCAAGTGATACAAAATAAGATCAGCAGAAGCAGAATCATGATTGTGTATATATCAGAAAAGATGAGAAAGGCAAGAAGGAAGAAGGAATAGAGGCAGAGGGGAGAGAAGAATGAAGGAAAGAAGGAAGGGACACACCTAAAAAAGAAGAGTGCCAAAGCATCTTTTTATTTTTCTGTTTGCTTGTTGCTTAATTTGGTTCTAATTTGTGAATTGATAATGACTGTACCTTATACATTACTTCTTATTTTGTGTGTTTGATTATTTTTGTGGCTAGTTACTGAGTTTACAATAAAACATTTTTTAAAAGAATGACTACATCTTGAATGTCAGAGAGCAGCAGAGAAAAAAGTTTTGTGAATAAAAAGCCAAGGCTTTCTTTTTAGGCCAAGTGAAAAGGCAATTTAATGAGCTTAGAACAGCAATGGTAACACTGTGTCTTCATAATGTCAGACTGGTTTTCACCTTTCCAAGATCAAATTTGCATTTTCCTGTTTATAACTGTATGGGTTAATCAAGAGAGCTGCCTTATTAACTTGATTCGCATGTAAGATAAGAAATCTTTGTTTAAGTTTTTTGGTTATATCTTCTTCTATAAGATGTTTGTAAAGTACTTTGCAGACCTTAAAACTATATAATTGGTATGTTTGTTATAATTGTTTTGTTGTTATTTTTATTAATTTAATAAATATTTGTTAAGTGCCTGCTATGTGGCAGACACTGGGCTGAACACTGGGGATATTTTATAAAGAAGTAAAACATAATCTTGTCCTCAAAGAGTTTACAATCTAGTGAGAGAGAAAACAAGCAAACAAGTATACAAAAGCAAGCTATATGCATGAATAATAAATAATGAACAAAGGGAAAGCATTGGAATTAAGATAGGTTAGGGAAGGCTCTCTGTTGGAGATGGGATTTTAGTTGGGACTTTTAAGCCAGGGAGATCAATGGTCAGAGCAAAGAGGAGTCTTCCAGGCATGGGCAATTGTCAGAGAAAAGGTCCGCAGCCAAGAGATAGAGTGTCTTGGTGGTGCAATGGCCAGGAGGCCAGTGTCACTGGATTGAAGAACACATATTGGGGAGTGTCAGGATCCCCATGCCAAGACCATGCCTCTCTTTCACCATGTTCTGGTCATGAAGCCTTTCTATGAATCAAACTTGTCTCACTGTTGCTGCTTACCCTCACTGTCAGGGCTACAGCTCACTGTAGTCACCAGTGTATGCCTTGAGATTTGCACACAAGAAAGTGGGTCTTCTAGTTTCCTATCTCCAATGGAATAAAGAAAGTTTTTTGCTTATGACCACTGCTAGTTCTTTGTTCTATGTATTTATTTCCTTATTTTATTTCTTAGAGTAAATTGTGGTTCTAATAACTTGTGTGATATGAGTTCTTTGGTATTTTCAGTGTTAACAGAAGTTGCATAACCTCTGTTACTTTTTCCTCATTTGTTTTCAGATTTGTCTGGAGTAAAGTTTAAGAAGACTAGAAAGGTAGGAGGGGGCTAGATTATGAAGGGCTTTGCATGCTTAATAGAATGTTGTGTGTTTTCTTTTGGAGACAATAAGAAGTCACTGAAGTTGAGCCTGGGAGTGACATGATCAAACTTTCATTTTAGGGAAATCATTTAGTGACTGAATGGAGAAAGGTTTGGAGTGGGAAGAGACTTGAGGCAGGCCTACCTGCCAGCAGGTTACTGCAGTAATAGAAGTGAAACACTCCATATTTGGCCCAAGAGTGGGGTTACTGGTTCCCAAGTTTCTGGCCCCAGCCTCAGAAAGTGGAATAACCCCCAGCCTTGGAGGTGGTAACGGTAGGATAGGATGTGATCTGTTACCTGCAGAGTGAGAATTCTTGAACCTCAGTTTCTTAAATGAAAGATTGGAAATTTACTGAACAGAATGATCCTGGCATCTAGCTTTCAGGCATTTCTGTGCAGTGTCACCCTTGAGGTTGCCAAGACAGTAGTCTTACGTTTGAGAGCTCTGAAATCCTTCTATCCTTCAAGAAAAAGCAAGGGTTGTGGGGTTGTTCCTGGGCACAACTAGCCTCATGAAGTCTAGGAAAGCAGCAAGGAGCAGGGCTAAGTCATAATAAAAAGAAACCAAAGACTTAAATTTTTCCCTCAACTATTATTGTGGGTTATTTATCTCAAGTGAGATAATATTTGTAAAAGTTGCTTGGCACAGTGGTTGACACATAGTAGGTATCACATAAATGCTTATTCTCCAGGGGGCGGGTGGGTGGAATACCAAACTTCTCCCAATGCTTTCCTTTATAGAGGGCAGAAACTGGAAATTTGGGGCTCACTCCACTCTCCATCTGTTGCTCTTCTTGGTTTCAACTCCACAAAACAAAGATGTTCCCATGCCTTGGACACTGCAGGTTCACTAGAAAGTCAAAATATTTGACTAACCAGAAAACTACAACACTGAAGTATAAATGCAAAATAGAAGCCAGAGATAAAAGGTTTGAAACCTGTGGGAAATCCCTATTTCACGAGAGCTACACAGAGCAAGAGGGAAATGGGCTTCATAAAGAAGGTAAAGATTTATTCCAACAAGAAACATATGGTATATATTTAGGTGAACAGGGCCAACAGACATCCATAGACCAGTGGAATAACTGAACCAACAGACAGAGAGGGCAGCTCAGACTAGCCACGTACCTCACAAGATCCAGCATATTCTCAAGACAAACTGTAGCCACATAATTTTAACATCAATGGGATTCTTAGAATAAACAGAAGGTGCATATCTAATTTCATTTTTTTCTGGTCTCTTTGTTAGGACATCAGCGGAACCCAGGAATTGGCTGATAAGGACCAGAGTGATAGCCTTTAACTGGGACCTCTTTTGGTGATTACAGACCACAGGGGTATCTGTGGACACAAACTTAAGTCATTTAGGGCTACTGCTACTCACCAGCATAGCTTAGCCCAGGTGTCAGGGTATTTATACACATATTTAGATAAATCAGCAGGGCAGAAAGGAGAGCTATGTTCCTATGTGTGTGAAGGGGGGAATCTGAATATTACAACTTTCTTATAAGTCTCTTTCACCACCTGACAGAGTTAGCAGGAAGCCTTCCCCATTCCTACCTTTTACGTCCAACATTTTCACAGTGAGCAATATCTCATCTGTTTCTCACATTGCTATGTGGTGAAGCGAGCTAAAGAAAGCTGTGGTAGTCATGAAGGTAGTTGGGCAGGGAGAACAGGGTGTAAGCTTTCTTAACTCTTTTATAGTTGAAAATCTTTTGACTAACTTCACTGTGACCAATCTGACCATCTCTCTCACATCTTAAATTGAGGAAAAAAATGGAGTTCTGTGGCATACTTCTTTCCACCCCTATCTCTATAGTATGTCTTCTGTTTATTTGACCACAGCCACATCTGTGCCTAGCAATATAGATCTCAGGGGAAAAAGGGGGAGTTGGAGGTATTAGTATTTATGGGGCAGGGATAGAGGACCCAGATCTAGATCTGGGAAATAAGCACTTGCTCACAGCTTTGAAGAAAGCAGTTTCACTTGAATGATGAGATCAGAAGCTAGGTTGAAGAGATGTTTTAAAAGAGAGTGAAAGGGACGAGGTGGAAATGTGATTATAAAGGATTTTTCAGAGTTTTAACTCAGAGATGGAAGATGGTAAGATCTATTGGGGAAGACTTGTGTGGTTGTAAGAAGCAGGAAAGAAGCCAGTAGATAGAAGGGATTGAAGATTAGAGAGAAAGTTGGCACGATAGTGGAGGCAATCAGGTGTAGAGTAAAGAAGAGATGGGACTTGGGGGGTATGTAGCAGGGTTAGCTTTGCCAAGAGAAGGCAAACTCTTCATCAGAGACTGGAATAAAAGAAGAGATAATGAAGGGTGTATCAGTAGGATATCAGATAAAGAAATCAGGAGAAGAGGGAGGTCTTGGCAAATGATCTCTTTTCTGTGAGCAATGAGGTGAAGGTCATGAGGAGGTGGTAATGACAGAAGGGTTTGGAACAGCTACTTTGGTAAGAACCAATTAAAGAACAGTAAAAGGATTACCTCTCTGTGGTATCAGATAACACTCATTCATAATGTCAGCATGGTTTCATGACTTTCTCCAGATTTATTAATCACCATGTGTGAAGGAGCAAAGGAAGAAGATGGTGGGAGATCTGGGGTTTGGGTTCAACAAGTTACAATCAGTGACAGGCTAAGAGGCCAAGAAATTAAGAATAGTCAACTGTATAGAATCATATTGGGCTCACTACGGGGCTGAGAATGGGAAGAGTAATGGTAGAGCAAGGTAACATCTTGGAAAAGTACTGAAGAGTAGGAAAGTAAAAGAAAATGAAGGGATAAATAATGCTTAGAGTGAGTATATGAAACATTCACTGAAATTATTTAATTTAAATGTAAAAGACTACTAAGTAAGTTTAGTTGTTTGTACTGACATTCAGCATTAAGATTCAACAAAAAATGTAAAAGGTGAACCATATGACCTAGTCTGTTCCATTTCTGATTATTTAATTTTGCTTTATTATTCTATTTTTCTCTCAGAGATTTCTTAATATTGGGTTAGAATAGTTCTAAAATGTAATCATCTGCGAGTTCATCAAGAGAGGCAATCCTTTTAAAGGTGCAGATCTTAACCTAGCCAAGTCTACTTATCCTGTAAAATTCAATCATCATTATAATCCTAGTGGAGTCCCACTAGAAGCGAGAGGTTGTCTATTTTCAACCCATATTGAACTCAAAGATGGCAACAGAATTAAGCAGAGGCAATGGGGTTAGATAGAACATGCAATTGAAACCCTGATTCTTTCTTGGATATTAAATATCGTTATGGTATGGTTTCCAATATGAGAAAAATTGACCCTAAGTCTATTCTCACATTTTTTTTTCCTTTTTAGTGCTAAAAACAAAACAAAACAAAAAACCCCAAAGCACAATTTTTTTTTGGCACTCCATAAACATTTCTTTGTAAATCATATGGTAAGATCAAAAGAAAACTGTTGCACAAGCCAGATGCTACACCAGAAGCCTTAAGATGTCCAAGAAAAAAAAGTGAGGAAGGAGCCTGATATATTAGGTGAACCCTCTGTGGTGAAACTATGGGAGAAAATGCAAGAGTTGCCTGGGAAGGGCAGTCTTGAATGGCTTGCAATCTGTATCCTTGAGAACATCCTTATTAATGTGATCACATTCCAGATAAATATTAATTATGATCATTTACTAATTCTGAACTATAGCATAACAAAATTTTTAGTCTCCCAGATATGCTCACTTCTTAGATAGAATAGACATGTTCTATATAGTATTCCAAAAGTCTTAAAATGCAGTTTTAAATTTTGATAGTTTATATATGCACACATATATGCATATATGCATATATACGTATATGACTATATAGGTACACACCTGTGCATGCATATATAAATACATATATCATTAATATTCATTCAACAATGAGCTAATAACCTCTGTTAGTTTGAGAAGCTACCCTTAATGAAGTCAGTTTTTAAAACAACCACTGGAAGAGAGGTCACGTCCATTTTGTGACTATATATATATATATATATATATCATGGGGTTGAAGAGGATATTAAGCTGCTTGCAACTACAGGGAAGGAATTTATTCATATTTTGTTTTATAAACAGAATCACCTTTTTGAGTCATGGAATGACTGTTACTAAATTACTGAAGCTAATTAATGTCATATATAATGGAGCCATTCAAAAGGTCATTGCTTACCATGTTCATACTTTTGCCTCTAAATGTGCCAAGGCTTTCTGATTTCAGCACTGTAGAGAACTTCTGCTGTGGGAATGTATTCTACCAACACAGGGACTAAACTATCGATGCTTAAGTAAAAGAAGAATGCTTAAGTAGACAGTTTAAGTAACTTGGCCAGGGTCACGCAGTTAGGAAGTATCAAAGACAGGATTTGAACCTGAGACTTCCTAACTCCAAGCTGAGAACTCTATCCACTGTCCTGAGCTGAACCTCCCAACTGTCCCTAAATATAGTTGCTAAAATTAAATACAACCAGACAAATGAAATCTTAAGTCAACCAGACACCACCACTATCACAGTACCTTCATGGGAGCAAGTTGAATGGGTGTGATGGATGAAGGGTCCACTACGGGCTTTGGTCGATTGGCTGTGTCTGCCAGCAAACTGTGCCACTGCTGTGGTAGTCCTGTGAATTTCTGTTCTCGGGGATCAAACCCAGTATGAACCCTGTGCTCAAAATTCGATGGTCCGGAGATTTCAAGTCTTTTCTTTTTCTTGCCAAACATGATGGAAAACTCTAGAAAAATTGAGCAGAGGAGAAGCCATTGTTTTTCACCATCATACACCACACAGCAAAGGTCACTTGTTAACTGTTACTAAACATTTATATGCCCTAAACAGGTTACATATATATTATATAGTATAGCATATATTATGTTCAGCTAGTAAATCCTGCAATGGTTGTGCCCCTAAAACAGCCAGGGACGTGGGTAGGCTGTGAAATAAGAAAAGTCTGCTCTCTGGGGCATTCTTCCAAATCATTTTTGTGATTGCATACCACCCACCTATGTGCTTCACACCTCTCTATTCTCCCCTAAGCTTTTCAGGGCCACTTATGAACAGTGTTCCACCTAAGCCTGCATTCTATGTAGCATCCTGGATCTTCCTTACCTGTCTTTCTATCTTGGTACTTATATGATAAGTTAATTTCTGCTGAGGTATTCATATAAGATGGCATTTGAATTGCTCCTTCTTTGTCACAATACACCAGGGATGGCACAAAAGATTTTGAAAGATATCTTCACCCAAAGGTGTGACTAATTTTGTGAAATTCAGACATTATACTTGGGAACCTGGGAAGCTGGGTATTTTGGGACAAAGGGCATTTGGTTACCTCTCAAAGACTAGCAAGTTGCCAGCTGCTTATTCTACTTACCAGGAAAACATGTGATATTCAATTAATTGAATCTAATTCAATTCAGCCAACATTTACCAAGTTTATATTTCCTACAAGCAAAGCACCATGCAAAGGCTACCAACATGAAGGACCCAGGTCCAGGTCCCAATCTAAGAGGAATATAGCATGTTCACAAACAGTAAAATACAAGAAAAAAATAGAATGGGAGTGGGTAGGGAGCAATTAGAGAACTCTTCATGGAGAAAGTGGCACTTGAGTTGGATCTCAAAGGAAAAAGCATTTCAATAATAATAATCATAGTAATAAGAATTGTTGTTATGTATCCTACTAGTAAAAATTATGAGCAATAACATATGCAAAGCATTTTACATTACCGCATTTTTTCCTCATAACAGCCCTATGAGGTGCATGCTATTATTGTTCCCATTTCACACATGAGTAAATGGAGGCAGAGGGAGAGAAGGGGCTTGCCCAGGTCACAAAGCTGGTAAGTATTTGAGATAAAATTTGAACTCAAAGATTTTTCCTGACGTTGGATTCTGAGCTCTATTCAGTGTGACATATAGGGGCTCACCAGGCAGAAATGAGGAAATGCCTTCCAGGAATACTGCATAA
Source organism: Notamacropus eugenii (assembly GCF_028372415.1). Classification (NCBI taxonomy): domain Eukaryota; kingdom Metazoa; phylum Chordata; class Mammalia; order Diprotodontia; family Macropodidae; genus Notamacropus; species Notamacropus eugenii. The sequence goes on from NC_092872.1 coordinate 582,753,526, forward strand.
CTTGCACTGAACACACATTGGTCAGAAAAGACAGGATCAAATTAGGAAATAGGCATTAGTCCATTTTGGCAAGTAATAGAGCAGATGAAGGGAATGATGTGGCATTAGACCAGGAAGACAACTACAACCAAATTGGGGAGGAGATGTAAGGAGATCATGATTTTAAGAAGATTGGGCAGGTACAGGGCCTGGAATCAGGAAGGCCTGAGTTCAAATCTGATCTCAGATACTAGCTATGTGGCCAAAGGCAAGTCACTTAATCCTGGTCTCCTCAGTTTCCTCCTCTGTCAAATGAGCCAGAGAAGAAAATGGCAAACCACTCCAGTATCTTTGCCAAGAAAACCCCAGCAGGAGTCACCAAGACTCAGACACGACTGAAAACAACTGAACAACAATGTTAAATAGGATCATTCTGGCAAACATGAATGTATAAACTGGAAGAAAATGGAAATCAGCTAAGAAGTTATTCTAAAAGCTGGTGCATGGAGAGTTGGGGATGAGTACTGGACTTGTGTTATAGTGGTAGGGATAAAGAGGAAGGCATACACATGATGTTGAGGAGTTAGAATCAGCAGGATTTGCCTTGCAGTAGACATGGCAGGCGAGATGGAAGAAAGAGTGGCAGATGATGACAAAATCTGACTTTTCAAATCCACTTTCCTGTAAGAATGATGATCCCATAAAAGGAAACCAGAGATTCAAAAGGTGGGACAATTCTTAGACGATCATGACCTTAGAATGAGAAGGGCCTTCACAACCATCTCATCTAGGTCCCTCATTAATTGGAATCAGCAAACTGAGGACCAGAGACATTCAATGACTTGCCTGAGATCACGCAGGAGTTATGTGACAGAATTAGGATTGAACTGCCAGTCTAGCGCTCTTTCTATTCTATATGCCAAAGATAACAATCATGCTTCTATAGTGCAGTCTGTTGACAAAGCAATGTCTACATCATCATCTCACTTGACTGGACACTAGGGTTCCAACAGAAGTGGCTTGTGACCTTTCTCCAACTGAGAAGTATTAGCAACAGAACTCAAAGTCAGATTTTATCAAAGTCCAAAGTTTCTTCCATTCCCCCATGCACCCATCCTTAATGAAAAAGAATGTAAGTCAACGGGACAAGCTCAGCATCATAGTGAACTCAATCAGTAGGATGGCGATAATTACATTCAAGGCATTTTTAAAGAGATTGTGCATATTTGCCTGAGAACAAATACTAAGGAAACAATAGGCCAAATACATTTAAGTCTTGAACTGAGGCAGTTCAATCTTTATTCCTGATTGTGAGCTGTTCCTGCTGGTTGCTGTGCCAATCAAGTTAAGGTGTATAAAGAAAATCTCAATGAGAGAATAATACCATTGGATATTTATACTTAAGAGTTAGGAAAGGTAAAGCTCAGGTAGAATCAATCTGCCTACACAGCCTCTAGTAATATCATATAACTGTGATCTGAACAGTAACAAAGAACTTCTCTTTGTCTAGTAAGGGTGAGTTAAAGAGTTGTAAGAGAAAATGATTTAAAAGAAAAAATGGAAAGTCATTTCTTCCACCATGACGATGTTTCTCTGAAGCATATGCTGTTAAGTGACAGCAAGCTAAAATTGCCTGGGTAATAAGATACTGTAAGATTAGAAGTTCTTTCCTGTGACCCTATGCAAAAAAAAAAAAATCTTGTAAGCATGAGAATCTGGTAAGCATGAGTGTCTGGTTTAGGTCTGGGTCCTATCTAGAATATCCACAGAAGGGTGAACACCATAGTGAATGGTCCTGGAATCAGATTGCAAAGATCAGTTGCAATAACTGAGCATGTTTAGCCTAGATAAAAAGAAGACTTACAGTGGCTGGTTTTAAGGATCTGAATGGCTTTCAAGAGGCATTAGATTTCATCTGCTTTTGACCATGAGTCCAATGTGTAGAAGCTAAGATGATAAAGATTTCTGATTAATGAAAGAAAAAAGAAAAAAACTTCCCAATATTTATAACTATCCCAAAGAAAAATGCTTTTACTTACACGGGACTCCTTTTCACATGATGTCTTCAAGCAAAAAGTGAAGAGCCTCTTGGATGTTATGAAGGGAAATTTTGGGGAAGGGACATGTTAGCCTTTGAGGCACCTTCTAAATCAGAGATTTTTTTTAAAAATGTATTTATTTTTAGTTTTTAACAATCACTTCCATGAGATTTTGAATTTCAAATTTTCTCCCCATATCTCCACTCTCCCCACCCCAAGATGGCATGCAATTTGATATAGGTTCTACATATATATTCATACTGAACCTATTTTCACATTAGTCATGAAGAATTAGAACCAACAGAAAAAACCAAGAGAAAAGAAGGAACAAACCAAAAAAAAAATCAAGAAAGTAAATAATCTGCTTCAATCTACATTCAGACACCATAATTCTTTCTCTAGATGGGGACAGCATTTTCCATAATGAGTTCCTTGGAATTGGTCTAGGATCCTTGCACTGTTAAGAAGAATTAAGTCTATCAAAATTAGTCATAGCACATTGTCACCGTCATTGTGTACAATGCTCTTTTGGTTTGGATCACTTTACTCAGCATTAGTTTATTCAAGTCTTTCCAGGTTTTTCTGAAGTCTGGCTGCTCATCATTTCTTATAGCACAACAGTATTCCATTACATTCATATACCACAACTTGTTCAATTATTCCCCAACTCATGGGCATTCCCTCAATATCCAATTCTTGGCCACCACAAAAAGATCTGCTATAAATATTTTTGTACACATAGGTCCTTTTCCCATTTGTATGACTTCTTTGGGATACAGCCCTAGAAGTAATATTGCTGGATCAAAGGGTATGAACAATTTTATAGCCCTTTGGGCATAGTTCCAAATGGCTCTCCAGAATAACTGGATCAGTTCACAACTCCACCAACAATGCATTAGTGTTTTAATTTTCCCATTTCTCCAGCATTTATAATTTTCCTGTTTTGTCATGTTAACTAATCTGATGGGTGTGATGTGGTACCTCAGAGCTGTTTTGATTTGCATCTCTCTAATCAATAGTGATTTTTAGCTTTTTTTCATATGATTATAGATAGCTTTAATTTCTTCCTTGGAAAACTGTCTGTTCATATCTTTTCACCATTTATCAATTGGGGAATGACTTGTATTCTTACAAATTTGACTCAGTTTTCTCTGTGTTTTAGAAATAAGGCCTTTATCAGAGACATTGGCTATAAAAATTGTTTCCCAGTTTTCTGTTTCCCTCCCGATACTGATTGCATTGGCTTTGTGCACAACCTTTTCAATTTAATGTAATCAAAATTATCCATTTTTTCATTTTATAATGCTCTCTATCTGACAGATAAACTATTCCCTGCTCTCCCAGTTTGCTTATATAAATCAGGTACCCATTTTGACTTTATTTTGGTATACAATGTAAGATGTTAGTCTTTGCCTAGTTTCTGCCATGATATTATCTAGTATACCCAGAAGTTTTTGTCAAATAGTGAGCTCCTATCTTAGAAGCTGAAATCTTTGAGTTTATCAAATAACAGATTACTATAGTTGTTGACTACTGTGTCTTGTGTGCCTAACCTATTCTACTGATCTACCACTCCGTTTCTTCGTCATTACCATGTAGTTTTGATGACTGTTACTTTATAATCCAATTTAAGATCTGGTATGGCTAAGCCTCCTTCCCCTGCATTTATTTTCATTAATTCCCTTGATATTCTGAACCTTTTGTTCTTCCAGATGAATTTTGTTCTTATTTTTTCTAGCTCTATAAAATAATTTTTGATAGTTTGATTCATATGCCATTGAATAAATAAATTAATTTAGGTAGAAATGTCATTTTTATTATATTAGCTCAACCTATCAACAAGCAACTGATGTTTTTTCCAAATATTGACATCTGACTTTATTTGTGTGAAAAGTATTTTGTAATTGTGCTCATACAGTTCCTGGGTTTGCTTTGGCAAGTAGACTCCCAAATATTTTATAATGTCTGTAATAACTTTACATGGAATTTCTCTATCTCTTGCTATTGGGCTTTGTTAGACACATAAAAATACCAATGATTTATGTGGGTTTATTTTATATACTACAACTGTGCTAAAGTTATTATTTTAAGTAGTTTTGTACTGAAAAATCTGATATTCTTTGGTTCTGTCCTGAAGTCAAAGGGGTAGAGAGGTCTGTGGAGAAAACATTTTCTACCACCTGATATTGATGGAAAGAAAGAAAGAAAGAAAGAAAGAAAGAAAGAAAGAAAGAAAGAAAGAAAGAAAGAAAGAAAGAAAGAAAGAAAGAAAGAAAGAAAGAGACAGAGAGACAGAGAGAGAGAGACAGAGAGAGAGAGAAAGAAAGAGAGAGAGAAAGAAAGAAACAAAGAGAGAAAGAGAGAAACAAAGAAAGAAAGAAAGAGAAAGAAAGATGATACACAGATGATGGATAGACAGAAAGATAGACAAATAGAGATATAGACATAAGAACACCACCAAATACTAGGTAGACTACAAACTCCCCTCTACCTATTGGCACTTAGTAAATGTTTCAAATAAATGAAGTACTATTTTAAAGCATGACTGCTGGGTAATGTAGTGGGGCCTTGACTCAGGAAGAGGGGAGTTTAAATGTAGCCTCAGGTATTGCCTAGCTATGTGAACCTGGGCAAAGTCACTTAACTTGTGTTTACCTCATTTTTCTCAATAGCAAAATGGAGATAATAGCAGCAACTACCTCCCAGGATTGTTGTGAGGATCAAATGAAAAATTACCTGTAAATCCTTTAGCATATAGTAGGTGCTATATAAATCCTTACTCCCTTTCCTTTCTTTCTCTTCATAGTAGTGTCTATTCAACTGAAAAACATATGCTATTACCAGGAGAATGCTGGTGAATAATAAAGACAAAGAATGAGGCAACAGCCTAAACTCTAACATCACATTCTAAAGCCATAATGCAAATCTGGTGCTAATTCTCATCTCAACCTTGACCCTGCTCCTCAATCCAACTACTGGCCTGGTTAAATTTTCTTCCATTTGAGTGCATTTTCTCTCTGTCTCCGTCTGTCTGTCTGTCTGTTTGTCTCTCTCTCTCTCTTCTTTTAAACATGGAATAATTTTATAACAATATGTTCCATTCATGACAGTTTACAGCTCTTTTTCTATCACTAAACTTTCCTATTCTTTTTATTTTCTGGTGCCAAGAAAGCTGTGGGAATTTCATTTTATTTCTGGGGAGGATGCTGATGGTACTTTCTGACATTAAAAGATAATTTTCTTTTTTTTTATCCTGAGCTTTATTATTTTTTGTTTAAAGCAATCTGCTTTAAAACATTAGAGGGCATCCCTTCTTCCTTTTTGAGCTTTATTTCAAGGCTGAGTGTGGGGAAAAACACTGAACCCACTTAATAGAAGACATGGGTCTAGAAACCTCCAGTCCATTCCTCTATTTCTGGTAACCACAGCCCCACAAACATAAAATAAAGTCTATCCTCCAACCTGATGTGAAATCTTGTGATCCCATTCTGAATATAAATCAAGGAATTTCAAAAGGAAGTGCTAATAATAAATGGAAGTATTTTTTTTCTTTTTGGAAAACTTTGTTTTTAAAGAAAGGAATGTAAGCCTGACAAAATTAGTGTCGTGAGTTTTGGGGGGAAAAAAGAAAAAATATCCTCTTCTAGTCAATCAAACCTATGGCGATGGGCTTGTCTGTACTTAGGAAGTTTGGTCTTCAGACAACAGTTTATCATGTACCAGTACTAGACACATTTTCTTCATGGTAAGACCGATGTAAGCTTGTACACCATTGGTGTAATCACCGGGAACCTGGGTTCATCTCCTTGCCACAATTAGTGATTAGATGAGGATATCAGTGGAGAAAATTGCTATATAAGTGTGTTATTATCATCATGATTTTCTGAGAGTAACACTGGTAATATCAAAGAAATTAAATACTATTTGTTATGCCATATGAAGCCCTATAATAATGGCTACAACTTAAAATTAAACCTCTGATTCAAAATTTATTACCATTGCCAACCTTCACAGAATTTCACTGATTCATTCAACAAACAGTTGTCGATCATCCACTGAGCTCAGTACTGAGCCAATGCTCAATGTGAGGAATGCAAAGGATTACAAGTTTGCCTTAGAAGGGCCCACAAAGAATGAAATACAGACCACTGTAACTGAATTCCAAATGAATGAATGAATTCCAAAGTATAAGTCAATACTCTGAAACAATTTTAGTTACCCAAGAGTGAAAAGTCCCTTATATCCTCTGAATGAGTTCCCCTCACTTGACATCTTCAAGCTAAGGCTGGAAGGCAAGCTGCAGAATACATTCTATGGAGAACTCTTGCCAAGAATCTGTGGATTAGACTATTTTGTCTCTGGAGTCTCTATTCCAGCTACAATTTTGTGAATCATGCCCTCAGTCTAATGAGAGGCAACATAGTACAATGTATAGTGTGTGTGTTTGTCCTTCATTGCCGAAGAAGACAGTGCCCTCAGAGAAATGATGACATGACTTGTACTTGACTTTGTTTTGAGTGAGGGAGGGCTGTGCAGGTCACCAACCTCACTTCTCCTCCAGAGCCATCTGAATCCAGTGACCAGATATTCATCAGGATATGAAGAGCCAGGATGAGGAGTGTCAAGTGTCTGAGGTGAGATTTGAACTCAGTTCCTCCTAACTCCTGCACTGGTGGTCTATTTACTGCACCACCTAGCTGCCCACAATGTATAGTAGACTGTTTCTAGAGTCAGGAAGACTTGAGTTCATATCGTGTTTTCAACACTTACTAGCTATAGCCACCTAAGTATTCTAGGTGTCAGGCCCCTCAGAAGAAATGAGGCAGATAGGTGGGTAAGTATTAAAAGCAAGTGGGGCCTGGAGTCTGAGAGAACAAGTTGAAATCCAACTTCAGGTACTCACTAGTAAAGTGACCCTGGGCACACTACTTCGCCTTTATGTGCCTCAATTTCCTTTGCTATAAAATACAGATAAAAAAGCACTTCCCAGGTTGTTGTGAGGATCAAATGAGATATTTTAAGGTGCCTAGCATGGTACCCACGAGGCACTGGATAAACATTTATTCTCTTCTTTCCTTCTTCCTCATCTGTAAAATGGGATTAATAACACCTGTAGTTACTATACCAGTAGTATAAACTATACTACTTCACAGTAGTACTGTTATTAATCATCGTCATTGACATCATTCTGGCCTGAAGAAACGCAGTCTTCTGCAGAGATTTATTATCCATGTGCATTCTTAAAGCATATTCCCTTCATCATTTATTAATTTGAAAATATTAAAACTGACTTAATTTAACTTTTTTATGTCAGACCCCTAAATGCACAAGACTGCAAAGGAATCATTTTATTATATTTATTCTTTATCTCTGTAGTAGGCCTAATATAGAGATACGTATTTCTAAATATTAGGCCTAATATATACATATATAATTATATTATATTTCTATTATATTGGAATATAGTGATCAAAATAGTAAAATACAAACAAGTTCATCGACTAAATGTTAAGGACCCTTTATTTAGACTATCTTTAAAATATAACTTTCAAATGTATGTAATTTATAGGCAGTTTCAGCTAAAAAGAAGTGCTGATTTACAGATGTAGCAACCAAAAATAGAGATACTAATAACCATTTTTCAATCCTGTAAAATGAGGTCAACTTATCTCACCAAATCAATAAGTTGAGGGCCTGTAACTCAAAAGGACTCAATCATATTTAGATTCCTGTCTTGTATGATATGCAGCAGTTAATACAGATTCGTGTTCATTAAGGTTATTTGAATCATGCAATGACGAGTGGAGTTCTAATTCTAGCCTTCCTCACTCATGTCTCCATCTGCCTATAATATTTACAAAATTTCTGGGACATCAGCAAAAGCTGCTAGAGTACCATAATCACCACATTCACAGAATATTGAGAGAGAAACAGAGAGACAGATAAAGACAGCGAGAGAGACAGAGACAGAGATGGAGAAAGAGATCTCCTTTGAGGATTCAATCATACACATTTACAAGTGCATGAACAGATGAAGTTGTGAGGAAATCATGTGCGACAGATATAGTATATACATACTGTCAGGTTGTCAGACATTCTCGGGTAATTGTGTGTCTTCCTGGGTCTCAGTGTATTGTGCAAGCCCTTCTATATGAATTCCAAAACTGATCTCAATTCTCATATGGAAAAAGGAGGATAATAAAACAACCTTGATGATAAAGTTAAAAAAAAACCAAAACCTATCTGATGACATATGCCAGCCCAGAAAGTAGAAAGTTACCATTAGCCCTTCTCTTTATTCTATCTATGGTGAACAGAAATAATCTACAAGGGAGCCAGTACCAGGCCTGCACATCCAACTTCTTTACTTACCCAAAGTTATATTTCCTTTAGCCCATGTCATAGTTCATCATGGGGTACCAGATCAAGAGTTGCATGGGATCTCAAAGACCATCAATTCCCAACCTCATCATTTTACAGAGGAGGAGACTCAGGCCCAGACAGGCTTTAAGGAATGTGATAGGGTCTTGGCCAGCTAATCCTCAGGCACTTGGAAAACTGCAAGAAGTCAGGAGAATCAGTAAATGAGGTAATGGATTTTCAGAATCTGCTGTTATCTTCAGTATTTCATAATATGCATGAGGGATCAAACATTATCTATGCTCTTAAATCTGTTGTGTTCATTCATGAACAAATAACTACTTAGGTTCATGAATGTAAATACGGAATTCATAGATCAATAGCATTTCTAAACTACAAGGGACTGACAAGATAACTTGACCCAACACACTCATTTTACCAATGAGTAAACTGAGGCCCAGAGTGAGAAAGGAAATTGCTCCCTGGGGTTATTCAACTAGTTAACAGAAGGCATGAGACTAGAAATCAGGTATGCTAACTCCTAATATAAAAACCTTTTCCATAGCCCTAAAATGCTCCAAATACACAGTATTGTTGGGTTGCTTCAACCAATTCAGCAGAGCTATACCTTTAGGGAATTATAGATGTAATAGTCATTATCAAGACCCTGAAAGTAGCTCAGAGCCTTGGAGGAAGTGATTTTGTTTTCAGTAGCACCTCTGAAAAGGTTTACAAGAAAAATGACTAGATATTCTCAATAACCTCTCATTAGAACTATGTTTCTAAAGAACCCTGACCTACTACTCCATTTGGTAACTAGTCTGCTCCTTTCCTCAAGTTCTTTGTTCCTTCACAGAGCTCCCATGCATTTTCTGTGTTTGAACAAAGCAGAACTTCTCTTGTGAACATCTATCTAACTGTATGTCTACACAGATACAGGAGGATCTCCCAAGTGGGGCAAATTACTAGGACAAAGAGGCTATTAATGTGAATTGGTCCCATGCTAGTCTCCACCCATACCTGTAGACGACGGGATTACCATTCTGAAACTTCACTTCTAATTATGACTGGATGGAGAGATATTGGTAAAAAGACCATCAGAATTTATTTTAAATACTACTTAGTGTCTGGAGTACCAGGTGACAATGTATTTGATTATCTTGTGTTTCAAAAAATATTGAAATGATGTTATGATAATATCAAATGCTTCCTTAGGGAGTATAAGTAAAAACATATGGCTTAATATTAACTTTGGCTTAGGATGAAACTAGTTTGTGTTCTTTTACCCGAGAGCTGGTGTGTATTTCTTTTGGCAGTAATTTGCAAAATTATTTTGTTTGAATTAATCCTTTGTAGGAAAAGAAACATGACATATAAAAAGAAGGCAAAGTACTTCTATAGTTTTTCTACAACATGCTCTAATCCTAAAAGGGATCTCAGAAATAGTTAATGTTTAGCATTCAGTCCTTTTCTGTTTAGAACTAGTAAAAGAGGACAACACTGTGAAAATATAAAAATTATTAATAGTTAACTTTTGAATGCACCGTAATGATAGCACACTGCATATGGCCAGAGCAGAGATTCTTAACCTATTTGTGCATGCATCATGGACTCCTTTGGCAGTGTGACAAAGCCTATAGACTCCTTTTCAGAATACTATTTGTTGCCTAAATTGGTAATTAAAGGAAATGATAAATTTCAGTCAAAGGTTAGCAAAAATAAGGATGGAATGTTTTCCCACCCAGGTTAAGAACACCTTGTCTAGAGCAACTTCCAACCTAATTCAATACCCATGACAAAATTTGGGTCCTTCCTCCACCAACACTTTTTTTTGACCACTTCACATCACACCCATAACTCCTCTTTTTGAATCTCTATGTCACTCTTCCATCTAGACCACTAATGAACAAATTTAATCCCAAGCCACCTTATTAAGTTTCTCATGTCTTCAACTAGATGGTCAACTAGAAATCAGTGACCATGCACTACATTATCTTGTAGCTCCGCTATCCTTTATATTTCATATACAACAGAAGTTTAAAAAATAGATTCCAACACTCTTTGGTTATGGATGGGGAAGGGAGGCATTGTAACATCTATTTTATACATCAAGTATAGAAAGGCAGTAAAGGTAAGCAATTTGTCCAGTACCACAGAGCTAGTTGTGACAGAGTAGGCACTAAAAGCTTAGTCCTCATGGACTCAGTCCCTTGAACCTTTCCCTTTATCTTCATTTTATTACTGATTTCTCATTTAGGTGAATTACGAAACAAACAATTTCAGAACAATCTAAGGCAAGACGCTTGAGGGAGTGTTCTACCTGGGAGCCCTGTCTTGGACTTAGCTCACCTGATGATAACACGTTCATGTCATACTTGTAAGTTTACTATCCACTTTCTTCACAGCAGAGAGATGATGGATTTATCCATGTTTTGGCAATAATAATAGCCAGTAAGTCAATGAGCATTTCTCAAGTATCTACTAAGTGGCAGGTGCTGTGCTAAGTTTGCTCACGATACAAAAACAACAACCTCAAAAAAGCAAAAGACAACCTCTGTTCTCAAGAAACTTGCAATCTAGGGGAGTGGAGCCAAGATGGCGGAGTACAAGCAGAAACCTGCTATATCTTTCCCCCCAAGCCCTTCAAAAACACCTGTAAAAATGACTCTAAACAAATTCTAGAGCAGCAGAAGCCACAAAATGACAGAATGAAGCAATTTTCCAGCCCAAGATAATCTGGAAAGTCCACAGGAAGGGTCTATCACACCAGGCAAGGAACAGAGCTCAGTTCAGCAAAGGCTACATTGGTGCAGAAGAAACTGGACTGGAACAGGCCTTAAAGGACTGAATTACTGGCAGTTGCTGTGGATTCCTGACTTCTCAATCCACAAATGCTAAAGACAGCTTCAATGGTCAGTGGAAAGGGTCCCTCACCTGGCTGAGAGGGGGACTTTGTTCAGCCCCAACCCCTGCCCCAGCCCTGGCCACTATCCTAGCCCAAGGGAAGCTTTCACTGCCAGATTTGACTCTCCCTAGGCTTATGAGAGGCTTCCTTTGCTTCTTTCATAACTCTCCTTTGCCCTCCCATGCTTGGCTGCCCTGGTTAGGGATCCTGCCCATGTGAAGTCACTGACTTCCAAGCTACTGGAGTGAGCTGGTATGAGTTGGAGGTCACTCAATGGCCTCCTGAAGGATGGGGAAGAAAGGGAGAAGGTATGTAGAACCAGAGCTAAATCATTTGGGGAATCCTTTGCTCCCTATGCCACTGTTTGAAAGTTGGCCTTCTCCTTTTGGCACTGACAACTAATGAGGCTGTACATTTTTCAAGCTATAAGGTCATAAAGGGAATTTAATATAAGTACTAAATGATAAAAGTTTCAAACTGTACAGGCAGTTAAATTTCCCCTTTATGTACAGAAGGAATGGAATGCATGTAATTAAAAAAAAGCATTCTTTAATGCTTGATGCAGTTTAAGGCCTACACTTCACTTACTGCCATGGTCATGAAGAGACTTATCTTCTCAAATCTCTCTTGAAAACGTATTAAATGAAATAATTGGTAGTTAAGTGCATTAAAAATACCTACCCATGTTTGGGTCATCTAGGTTTAACATTGGACCTGCCACTAGAGGAATAAATACGGCATTTTTTATGAAATACTACAGAAGAAATGTATCCAGAAAGAGAGGAAATAGATCCCTTTCTAGGTTCTTTTCAAGAATACTACAGATATGGTGGAGTTATGAATTGATCCAACTGTTCTGGAGAGCAATTTGGAACTATGCTCAGTGGGTTATAAAATTGTGCATACCCTTTGATCTCCCAATACCATTACAAGGTCTGTATCCCAAAGAGATCAATAAAAAATGGAAAAGGATCCACACGTGCAAAAATATTTATATTTTTTTCTTTTTGTGATGGCAAAGAATTGGAAATTGAAGGGATGTCCATCAGTTGATGAATGACTGAACAACTTGTGGTTTAGGAATGTAATGGACTACTATTGTTGTATAAGAAATGATGAGCAGGTGGATTTTGGGAAAAAAAAACCTGGAAAGACTTACATGAACTGATGCTGAGTAATGTGAGCAAAAGCAGGAGAACACTGTGAAATGACTTACTCTGATAGACTTAGCTCTTCTTAGCAATACAATTATGTAAGACAATTCTAAAAGACTCGGAATGGAATATGGTATAGAGAAAGAATTATGGAGTCTGAATGCAGATCACAGCACACTATTTTCTTTTTTTTTCTTTCTCATGCTTTTTCCCCTTCTTTCACAACATGACTAATGTGGAAATATGTTTAAAGTGACTGTGCATGTATAGCGTATATCAGATTGCATGCTGTCCTAGGGAGAGGGGAGAGGAGGGAGAAAAAATATGAAACTCAAAATCTTATAAAAGTGGATGTTGAAAACTATCTTTACATGTAATTGGAAAAAATATAATGAAGAAAAAAGAATACTATAGACAGAGATATATGCAGCTATATACACACACGTCTGTATGTATATGTGTATATGTATGTGTGAATGTGTGCATATTTACTATGAAGTGGGAAGTACTATGTACAACTCCACCAAGTTTGTAGTTATAATGCTTTTAAGGGAAAACTGCTTGAACTATATAGTAGCAATTCAGGAGGAAATGACAAAAACCTTGAAGGTTGGGAATTTTTACCCTAAAATTAAAGATATTTTCCTGAAAACAAATGTTGATGATCTATTTGTTTAATGTTTTTCTGATACAGAAAAGTATTATCTCATTTTCTCCAAAGAGAGTCTGATTCTTCATTGAAAGTGAACAGGTCACTCCTATGTTCTGCTGCCACAGCTAGGTGTATCTATGGGTTCTCCTTCACAGAATCAGTTGTCTCCAGAGTGGTTCTTATTCAACCACTGGGACTGGAAGATATGAAGGGTTCATTCCATAGAAGACATCAGGATATTCAAATGCTCTAAGGTACTCTAATGCAGATAGGTAGCAGTATTCCTGGAAGACAAGCATTAGAATCTCACATGACTTAGGGGAAACTAACCACTGGTTAAGATGATGTCTGAAAAAATGATTTGAATTTTCTGGATCATGACTTTGAAAAAAGAATGGCAACTTCACAACTTAAATATGGGCAACATTTTGCAAAGAAGGATGTCAAGGTCCTGGTCAAGCATGAAGCATACATATGGGGAGAGGGGGTTGGTAAGGACACAGCTAATAGAGACTTACAAATTTAATAAAAATAAACTTTATGTCCTTAAATTTTTAAAGTTTTAAAAGGAATGGGAGAAGAGATAATTGCTTAGGTACACTGACCACATTAGACAACATAGAGAGTATCTCCAACGTAGGAAAAATAATAGCAGGAGTAAAGAGATTTATAGGAGGCAAAATCCAAGAAAGGATTTAATAATAAAACTCCTGGCCTTCTACAGATGAGGTTGCTTAGAGTTTTAGATCTATGATCTAAGTGCACAAAGTATGGTGAAAATGCAAGGTGAACTAGAGGTCCTCTTACAAAGAGCAAAACGGGACTTCTGGAACTTCGGGGAATGAAGCTGCTGAGCAGAAAATGGCTCAGAATCAATACAATTAATTTTTAAAAAGAAACAGGAATAAGAGGAGGGGAAAATACATTAATATTCCTTCATATGGGGACATTCAGGAATGGAGGAGAAGGGTTGAAAAGGTAGAGAGTATTTGATAAAGATCAATGGAAGAAGAAAGCATAGTGATATGGGAATATACAATAAACCATTAGGTCAGAAAGTGGATGGCCACCATCAATCACCTTTGAAAAATACTGAAAAATAAGAAAGTACTGGTTTTGAGAACAAATGTTTTATCCATTTTCTTCCTTCCTTCCTTTCTCAAAGAATAAGTAGATAAGAATAAAGTCTAAAATCTATGGACCCATGACTTTGACTTTCATTGTAGGAAAAATTCTAGAACATATTTCTACAGGAATGATTAATGAACATAAAAAAGTTAACAGAAATGAGAAATAACACACAAAAAATTGAGTTGCATTGTGGGCTCTGTGGATAGTAAGTTGTAGTAAGATTGCCAGGTTCTGGTCCCAAGGAGTTTTCTGGTCCCTTAGGCTCTTGTTCTAGCAAGAGTTTGTCCAGTTTCTTCTGTGTGTAGTGCCTACCAGAATTTTGTGAACACCAAGTCATACTCAAATGGAGGCATTTTTGTCTCAGAAAGCGAATAGCGAATTATGTTAAAAAGTAACTAACACATTCTTTGATGAAGAGGCCAAAGACAGAAAGACAGGTCTCATACACCAAAAGGGATTTTTTTTTTTGCTTCCACAAAGAGAAATAAAGGAGATGTCCATTACTTAGGAAGTGAGTAAACTGCAGTTCATGAATGTTGGAAAGGGACATATGCTGCAGTGCAAAGAGTGCTGAATGAACCTGGCATCAGGAAGACAGAGATTTAAATCCCCTATCAGATATTTACTAGCTCTGTGACCTTGAGCAAATTACTAAATCTCTGTGGATATCTTGATTTTCTCATTTGTAAAATGAGAGGATTAGAGTTAATGACCTCTGAGGTCCCTTCAAGTTCTAAATCTATGAGCCTAAGATTAGTCAAGTGTAGGAAACAATGAAGAGCAAAAACACAGGAAAGCATAGGAAAAGATATAAAGTGGTAAAAAGCGAATGAAGCAGAACTAGGCAAACAACATTTACACCAAAATAAATGGAAACTGTCATGAGTAAATGTGATGAAGGTAGACTAGGCATAGATTTCAAGCTAGATGAGTTTACTAACAGTGATGCATATGGCAACCTCAATAAGGCCACTGACTCCCAGAGAAGGAAGGGAGCCTCTTCATTACCACAGGGTGAGAGGTTGTAGCTTTGGAGTAGGAGCATGAAAACTGGAGATACTAAGAAAGGTGGGCTGGCATTCAGGGAGGGCTAATCATGTACCTCTCTAATTATTAAGGAACATTAATTTTATCACCAAAATAGATGGAGATTAGTATTGGACCTTGCACTGGAGTAATATCAAGTAATATAAAGTATTCAGAAAACCCAATATAACCTTTTGCAAACTAAGGAAATGTTAAGTTTGTTTTATTGTTACTTATTATTATTATTGTATCATGGAGAGGCAGTATGACACAATGCATATAATCCTGGACTAGAAATCAGGAAGAAGTGAGTTCTCATCCAGCCTCTGACACTTACTAGCAATGTGACGATGGTCAGATCACCTAATAGGGGCCACTTAAAGGTACATAAGGATCCCTGTGGCAGCACAACCTAGAAAACCACATACTGAAGTGGAGCCAAGATGGCAGAGTAGAAGCAGAAACTTACTAGGGCTTTTTATCAAGAATGCTTGTAAGTCCTCTATTTCACTGAATGACCATTTTTCCCCTGAATTATTATACTCAGTTTTGCTGGGTAGGTGATTCTTGGTTTTAATCCTAGCTCCTTTGACCTCTGGAATATGATATTCCAAACTTCTATAGAGGGGAGACATGGGGAGAAAATCTGGAACTCAAAATCTGGTGGAAGTGAATATTGAAAAAGAAAAATTAATTAATTAAAAGAAAGAAGATCGCCCATTAACATCTAGGTTTTATTGTATTTTTCTTTATTGTGCTAAATATTTCCCAATTATATTTTAACCTGATTCCTACCCACCCTGATAATCTAAGACATAACTTTTAATCTAGAGATGGACTATGATCTGGTTTGGTTTCTCATATTGACCTGTTCTCAAACAATATGGTCATACTATGTCAACTGAGTACTTAAAGAACATGCTCACAGTTATGACACAAAGGAACTGTTTCCTTCAAATATAGCTCATTTTAGTCCTTTGGGTATACACAAAATAACATTTCCACAGAGAATAGGAGATTTGGGAAGGATTTCCTTTCCCACTCTCTACTTGAATAAGATCCTCTCTGTAACACGCCCAATGATCATTCAGCTAGGTGGCACAAGGAATAGAATACTGTGTCTGGAATTAGGAAGACCAGAGGACAAACATGGCCTTAGACACTTCCTAGTTTGGTGATCCTGGGCAAGTCATTTAACCTGTTTGCCTCACTTTCTTCAATTATAAAATGAGGATATCTTGTAGGGTTGTCATGAGGATCAAATGAAATAAAATTTGGAAAGCTCTTAGGCTGGTGTTTGACACATAAATGCTTATTTCCTCCTTTCTTTCATCTTAGAATTTCAGTGTGTGGCTTACTCAGGGGTTAGTCCCATAAACAGCTGCTTATACAGTGTCATTTGAGGGGTGTAAAAAAACGCCTCCAGACCAAAAAAATTTCTCAATGGTATAGGGCCAACCTTACTAGGGTGAAATGCACATTTTAAAGTCATTAAGACATTTCATCATCTAGAAAAAGCAATATCTTATTACAGACACCCTAGCATCAAAGCCTCGAGGAGCAAGCAGTGACTTCAAGTATTACCCTGAGGCAGAGACAAAAACTTATCCAATCTTGATGCCACATTTGGATTTGGGACCATAGAAATTATGCTAAATATGGGCCCACTCTCCCCAGAAACCAAGATGGTGATGGGGAGAGTGTGCTCCTCCCCTCCATCCCCAAAGTACTGGAGAAATGTTTGTATTTTTGTCATTGGCATATCTTTAAAATAACAATAGCAGTTGCTAGTAAAGTTAGTAACGATAAACAAGTGTACTGACAAATATATAAGTTTGATGATTAATTTGCTGTATTAAGAATTTGACACAGTGTTATATAGCAGAGACTATGACTGAAGAGAATAGGACAAAGAGAGTAGGGATATATCTAAAAGGTGTGACCACAAGGTGGAGGCAGCCTTGCTAGGCATGACTGGCAAGTGCTATCTCTAGATGAGATGAGGAGGGGAACGAACTGAATATAAAGTGTGCAATATGAAATTTGGCTTAGTGCCGATCCTAGCTCTAAATCAAAAGAACTTCATCAGAACAGCAAGTAATAATTTACCAAGAGCCAGATTTCTCTTGGCACTGCTGAAGCAAGCTAAGTCAGCAAAATGGAGATAGAGCTCAGAGAACAAAGTCTTGGCTGGCTGGTATTAGGTCCACTAAACCTCAGTCCAAGTGAAGCCACATGCTACAATGGATAGAGTACTGGATTTGGAGTCTCAATGACCACTCTGAGACTTACTAGTACCTGTTTAACACTGGGCAAATCAGTGAACCTCCTGGGGTTCACAGTTTCTTCATCTTTAAAATGAGAGTGTTGGACTAAGCTCTGAAGTTCCTTCAAGTTTTGAGTCCAGGTTCCTATAAGTGCAGATCTGAAGTAAGACAATCTTTTGAGGGCTCAAAGTTTCTTCGGTATGGATTCTCCATGTACCAATGCACACCACAACCCTCTCTCTTGAGGACTGCGCAGATTCAGAGAATTTCTTCATTGGAAAAAACAATCCACCAGCCTGCCTGTGGAGGCTGTCTTCTTTTAGCTAGGCTGGAGCTCAGTGAGACACACACAAGCCTTCCCTGGGCTTGTATGAAAGTCCTTTCTAGCTGGATGACACCTTCCAGGGCTTGTTCCAGTGGCACAGACTTCAAGAAACCAAAGACACCTCCTCTTGTTGGAGGATGTTAGATCAGTTATTGCATGAACTGAATGAAAAATAAACTGAACTTTCTATTCCAGAGTCCTGCATACATAGTCTTTTCTTTGGAAACCACTCACCCACTCAAACTCACTTTCTTTCTTTGGAAGAATCTTCTGCAGATCAGCTTTCTTAAACAAGCATTCATTCTCATAGAATCAGGATGTGGAAGATATTTGCAAACAGATAACTGTTGATACAGGTGGTCTCCTATTTAAAGCTATATGATCATCCCTCTGAAAATTACTGTCAAAAAAGCATAATGGTATGGACCATTTGAAATAGGCATGAACAGGTAGTGACCTCCATGTCTCCTTATTGATGTTTATAATGATGGACTTGAATCACCAAGAAAAACTTAAATTGTTTTTGTTGTATTTAAGAAAGCCAAACCTTTCAGAATAATCAAAGCAAAGTTCTTAAAAACATAGGGTAACTCACAGGAAACTTCCCCCCAAATAGATTTTATTTATTCATTCCGTTTTTGCAAATCAGAAATAACTTAGAATATTTTCAGTAAGATCCCAGATAAGGACCAGTGTAGGCAAAGGCATTGAAACAAGAAAACAGGAAGCATTACACCAATGAAAAGTTGTTCAGTTTGGCTGGAATGTAAGGTGCATGGAGGGAAGTGATATGAGTTAAGGCTGAAAAGGCAAAGTACCAGATTGTAGAGCATAACAAATGCCAGGCAAAGGAGTCTGACCTTTAATTGGTAGGCAATAGAGGCACCAGTGATGAGTTGTGGACACAGATATAATGTGACCAGATTTATAAGTCAACAAGACTTTAGTCTAGCAGTAGTATGAATGATGGTTTAGAAGGAGGGGGGAGAAGAGAGGTTTGAAAACTTGTTTGTTGTTCAATCATTTCAGTCATTTATGACTCTTCATTATCCCATTTGCCATTTTTTCTTGGCAAAAATACTGGAATTGTGTTCCATTTCCTTCTCCAGTTCTTATTACAGATAAGAAAACTGAGGCAAATGGTTAAGTGACTTGCCCAGGTTCACACAGCTAACAAGTGTCTGAGATCACATTTGAACTCAGGTCTTCTTGGCCAAAAAAAGGCCTGTTAGGAAAATATAATAAAATTCCAGGTACCAATGGCATTATACCAGGGTGATAGATGTAGGAATAGAATGGAAGGAACCGTTGGATGCCACTAATATTAAGGAGACAACTAAAGGGAGAGAAGAGAGAGTTAATGATAATGCCAAGATTTCACACTCAGGAGTCAGTGATGTGAGGGATAGAAATGGTGACCAAGAGGAGCAGTAGTAGTGTCTTGGATCCAGTAAAATTGGTTACATGGAAAATAGTTTTCAGCTCTTTTCTGACTTCACTGAAGGATGGACAATACAAAATAGACTTTAAATGAGTCTGGGGAAAAATTTAAATAAGATTTGAGGTAGAATTTCCTGATGAGGAAATTGTTTAGAGCTGGCATGCACCAGAACTCCGTATAGCTGCCAAAATGATTTTCTTAGGGAACAAATTTGTGTTATTTTCCTATCAGCAAACTCAGGTGGTTCTGTTACCTCTAGATTTGAATATATTATCCTCTCTTTAGTATTTAAAAGCCCTTCAGTACCTGGCCCCAACCTGCTTTTCCATACTCATTATATATGTGCCTTTCATGAACACTACAATACAGTCAAAATGTCCTTCTTGGGGTTTCTCAAACACAGTACTCAATCTCTTTTCTCCATGTCTTTGCACTTGCCTAGAATGCCCTCTCTATTAGATTCTAATTTCTAGACTCCCTAGGTTTCTTCAAGACTCAGTTTAACTCCTATCTTCTATAGATATAAATCAGTTCTTTTTTGATTACCATCCCCCTCCATCCCCAGCACTACTGGCTTCCCTTACAAAATTATCTTCTATCACTTTTGAATGTCCATACATGCAAATGTGGGCAGCTAGGTGGTACAGTGGATAGAGCACCAGTGAAGGAGTCAGGAGGACCTGAGTTCAAATCTCACCTCAGACACTTGACATTCACTAACTGTGTGACCTTGGGCAAGTCACTTAACCCCAACTGTCTCATCCTGAGTCATCTCCAGTGATCCTGATGAATTCAGATGACACAGCCCTCCCTCACTCAAAACAAAGTCAAGTGCAAGTCATGTCATTATTTCTCTGATGGCATGGTCTTCTTTGGCAACAAAGGACAAATACACACACATCATCTACCCTCACAGTGCTGATATCAGACAATGAATCACTTAAATAACAGTCACAGTAGTTTCCTAAAGATGCTGAGAAGAATGCTCCCCTGCAAGCTTAGGGGCTAGAGTTCAGATTCTTGGAGTCAAGAGGACCCTGGTTCAAACGCCACTTTCCACACCTACTGAATGTGTGACATTAAACTTCTCTGAGTCTCAGTTTCCTCATCTGTATATGGTTAATCTGCATCTGCATATAATGATTAATAATACTTCTGTTACCTACACAATAGAGTTGTGGCGAGGTCAAAAAGAGATATGAATACAAACTGCATTCCAAATCCTAGAGTGCCATGAAAATAATTGTTGTTGCATCGCATATCCAAAGTTCTCATTTAAAATTCAGCCAAAATGGGATAGCATCCTATTAGGAATAAGAAACCAAATTCTATATCCCATAATATGCTGGATAGAGCATTAGACTTATAGTCATGAAGACTTGGTTCAAGTGTACCTCAAACATGAGCTGTATGACCCTGGACAAGCCACATAACCTGAGTCTCAGTTTCCTTATCAATAAAATGGTCATAATAATGTCCGTAGAACTTGTATTCTCTACCTCATAAGGTTTATAGTGAGGATAAAATATAACTGTCCAAACCAAAATACCCATCCCTATTCACCAACTCCCATACTGTCTCCTTCATTGGAAGGTAAGCTCCTTGAGGGCAGGTATTAGCTTTTATATTGGCAATTCCAAGCGCATAGCATATTATAAATAATTAATAATTTGAAAAAAAAAGCGTTCATCTAAATCATACGTTGATTACCGTCTTCACTATTTATGTGCTTTAGAAATCATTTAGTTCAACTCAACTCATTTTATTGAATCCAAAACAATGAAGCCATTTGCTTAAGGTCTTACAGTTAATAAGTAGCATATGGGCTGGACTTGAGTCTTTTGGCTTCCAGTTCCACTTCTCTTGATGCTACATCAGGTTCTCTCCTCTTTTGCTTTTGTGACCACTCAAGTCCTTGAGAACTGATGCTTTGTCCCCAGTCTTGGACAGTTTCAAGTATAGAGATCCCCAACACTAGTGGCATTTGCAAACACTCAGGAAACTAGGCTTCTCGTGATTGACTGTGGTTCTCTGCATAATAGCAATAACATTTCCCATGTTGATGTTTTGTCACCTAATTCACAGGTGATTAAAGAGGTATGATTTTGTATTCATGATCAAAGACATAAAAAAAATCACTGTTGGAAAAGCTGTCAAATTGGCAAACATGACAAGTAGGCCTCTTCCCTTGTTTTCAAAAATATAAAAGAACTCAGAATTGGACATCTAGGAATCTCAATTAGCTTTAATGATGTCTTATTTATGCTGGTCAGAGAGATCACTCTGACACTTCTCTAATGTAGCTGTCTTTCATTTGAAGGTCATATTTTAACACTAGAAATTTGTGAGAATCTGTGATTCAAGAAGGGCCACAGGGATATTGATGTCCCAAAAGAAAGTTATCATCTCTTTGAATTGCCTAAAGACCAAAGAGAGCTACTTTACCTCCTCTCTGTCTAGGGAAGAAGACAATGAGTTGTCAGAATGTCTAAAGCTAGGGTCTCTGATTAATTTTTTAAAGGAATTGTTAGGAGAAAGAGAATGGTGGTACAGTACACAAAACCCTAAATTTAGTCAGAAAACCTGCATTCAGATCCTGGATTATTTACTACCTATGCAACTTTGCGCAAGTCTCTTTACGTCTCTGATCATCAGTTTCTTCATCTGTAAAATGGTCTAGATGACTTCTAAAGTCCCTTCCAAATTACATTCTATATGCCAGTCTTCCAAGAAATTACTCTGATTTACATATCCCAGTAAAGGTATTTCTTTAGCCAACAAAAAGGGTAGGGTGGTAAAAATGGAGATTTTCCCATGGCCAGAAAAACTTAGAAATAAAAAGCACTTAAGCAGAGGATGGGGCACTGAAGTTGTATTTTTTTTTTTCCTGGTTCACTCTAAAACTAGGGTTTTCTGATTGTCATAGACTGCATCCCTCTGTCAGTCTGGCAGAACCTCCAGACTTCTTCTTAGAACAATGTTTTTAAATGCATAAAGCAAAGTACATAGGATTACAGAAGAAATCAATTATATTGAAAGTTATCAAAATACTTAAAATAAAGAAATTGACATGGCCTAAGTTAAGACTCCTGCTCTTTCTACCCATCAGCTCTAGTCTCAGATTTTTCTTTTTTTAAATTTATCTACCATCCTGAGAAAAGAGGAAATAAACCTACAGCTCTTTCAGATATGGTGTCCTTCATAGATATAGTGCAAGACCTGGAGCCAAGAAGGCCCATCTTTCTGAATTCAAATCTGACCTCATACATTTACTAGCTGTGCGACCACTGGCAAGTCACTTAGTCCTCTTTGTCTTAGTTTCCTCATCTATAAAATGAGCTGGAGAAGGAAATGGCAAACCACTCTAGCATCTTTGCCAAGAAAACCCCAAATGGAGTCACAAAGATTCAGACACAACTCAAAATGACTGAACAACAACTTTCAAGTATTTCCACTCCTTGATGGGAGCTCCATAGAGCTGAAATCTCTTTCCTATAAATAAGAAATAGACATAATCCTCATCCTTTTTATTCTCCCCACCTCAGACAATTATGTTCCTCAGTTCAATCTGCCTAAATCAGGCAAAATCAAGAGATCTAGTAATAACAGCAACAATAATAGCAATTAGCTTCTTTTATTGTGACACCCTTCACTTTAAGTCACACCATTGTGAAGTTCTTTCCAGATGAATTTGGAAAATATCTGTCACATGAGGCTCTCAAAATACAGTGGGCACCTATTATAAGGCAGGCAATTAGAAACAAGGATAACACCAAAGTTACAGGTTTTCCATACTTTAAAAAGATAGTCTTTGTCTCTCTCTGTCTCTGTCTGTCTGTCTCTCTTTCCTGTTCTCCCTTCTTATTTATATGTGTGCATATTTATCATACATTTCCACGTATAAGTGGGATGTGAAGCCTTGCAACATAATTGAATCTGTAGTACATTGAGGTACTCTATAATCTTATATTGATTAGACTAAATCTCATAGACAAGCAATGACTATCTCCAGTACTCTGGCCATGAACAGAACCTCAGTACCCTGCAGTGGCAGGTTCCTGATATGACCATGCTAATGCTCTATGATAAAAGACTGAGTTTACCAACTCACCTCAGACCTATGACTCAGGACTGCAGAACAGAAAAAGAGTATCTCCAGCCCAGCAAATACCATGTGTTTGGGAATAAAGACAGTTATATTTCCAGCAATGACCACCATCACCATCACCACCCCAATACAGAAATCTTTCCAGGTCAGTGATGTAATACTTACCACATCTAATTATGTTCATGAAACATCAGGTGGACGTAATGGTGTTCCAGAGGAAATGAACTAAAATTAAATCACTTCCGTGACTTGGATATCATAAGAGATATAGCTATTGTATGGAGGTTCAAATAAGATGTGCAGAGACAAAGGGAAAAATGGCAACTAATAATGATGAAAATATTCTGTAGTTTCATAAACTCAAGAGTAAAAGTAGGGAGAAAAATCAGTCTAAACAAAGCATCTAAATCTGCTAGTAACAGAACATATAACTGAAATTTTATGGCTATGCTGCCATTATGATATTAACTCCATGGTGATATAACTCAGAATTCTAGAATTAGAAGGTACTCTAAAGGTCATCTGATCCAGGTCCTTGCCTGATGTATGAATCAATTATTCAATATCTTGAGGACAAGTAGGTATCAAGTCTCAGCTTGAGCAACTAATTGGGGAGAAAAACACTTTGTCACAGAGTAAATCATGCCACTTTTGCATAAGTCTAATTGTTAACTGTCATAGGTTATTTTCATTGTTTTAACAGTCTTAGCCACAAAAGGAATTGTTAATTCTGGAGTAGACAGTAACATCAAAGTTAGGGGCTAAGAGATCTGACTTTCAGTCTATAACAGTTCTGTTGTCAGAAAGCAGGAATAATTCATGCCATTTTCTAGCGTCTGTTTGCTCTCATACAAAAGAAGGTAATAATACATATAGGTATTTAGAAGGCTAATGATGCATGCTGCCATCTCTTATGGCATCACAGAGATCATCTAATTGAAAACCCTCATTTAACAAATGAGGAAACTGAGGCCTAGAAGACTTGTCAGTGAAAAACTACTAAAGGACAGAGCAAAAACTAGAGCTCAGGTCTCCTTTTCCCACACTGGCATTCTTTTAGCATCTGCCATGATACATGGATTTCTCTTTAGTCCTAGATTTTCATTGTTCTTCAAAACAGCAACCTCCTGTTTCATAGGAGCAGAAGTTAGAGCAGGACTTGGGAGTGAATCCATGGAGACACATATAATGCGGCAATTTTCATCCCAAGGTGGCTTTAGATTGTCTTTGCAGCTCAGACTTAAAAAGTGCTTTAGACTATTCTGGTTACTGGTTTCTTTGTGTTAACATTCCCATCCCTCAGTATTTTCTCCCTGTCGGCTCCCTTAGCTGGGAGCCTTTTCCTCCTGTTCCACTGTTACCATAGAGATGAAGAACCAAGATTACTTGAGGAAGTGGGAAGTCAGGACCATGGAGAAAAGCAGAAGTTTCAAGCGCTATCTTAAAATACATTTTCCATTAAAAAAAAAACATAAGCAAGTTGTTATGCCCTCCCACCCCTTTGGGTATATATTTAAAGTAGACTTTCATTGTTTCTTCCAACTTTATATCTTTATAGATAGCCCAGCCTAAGCATACTGGGCTATGCTGAGTATCTATGGATCCATTAACACCTCATATTTTTCATATGAGAGCACAATTTTGGCTGACTTCAGATATAGTATTTATCAGAAATTTAGAGGAAAAACATGAACAATAAGAGTTTTCACTTGAAGGAACAGAAATCCCCAGAGTTCTTCTACCTTTGATGTTACTGTCTGCTCCAGAATTAACATTTCCTTTTGTGGCTAAAACTTCTAAAACAATGAAAATAACGTATGGTTGAGTTAACAAGTCCAGAGAACTGTTAAGGAATACTCTCTCTCTCTCTCTCTCTCTCTCTCTCTCTCTCTCTCTCTCTCTCTCTCTCTCTCTGTGTGTGTGTGTGTGTGTCTCAATAATGGGATTTAAGGGGAAATCTCTTAAATCCCAATCTACCTAGTTTCATCTTCTGAAAGAAGTCAGAGTACTATTTTTTATCTATCTCAAATCCTGTCTACAAATTTCCTCCTCTCTCCTTGCCAGTACTAAAGACAACAGTCATGCATGAGTAATGGTTATTGTTTTTACAACAAATGGCTCATAGCCTCCAGCCCACTGTTAGGTCCCATGGCCTCATAAATAAGACAAAGGGGAATTTAAAGTCAGAAAAAAAAATATTCACAGTCATGCAGTCCTGACCCACAAATGCCAGATTATCACATTAAAGAAATTCCCAAAATACCTATGTGGGGAGCCATCCTAGAAACCTTACATTCTTTCTGAAATGGAAAAGGGAACTATGACTATGGACCTGTTGGCATTTTCATAATCATCACTCTTAGGTCCACTTTATCAAAGTTATTCTCTCAAAATGTAAAGGAATTTTACAAAAGTAAATCTATGTATAGCAAAAGCATCATTCTAAGTGATCTGTTTACTTAAGAAAGAATAAATAAATACATAGAAGACCAAAGTGATGATTTCCTGGGGGGTGGTAAGATGAATTAAAGTGTACCTGAGACAAAAATAAAAATAATTTAACAAAAATAATAATAGCATTCCAAGACCAAACTCTATCAGTGTTATTGTTAAGCAGAGCTAATTGAACACTCAATTGAAAACTGACTTTTGTGATAATATACAACCAGGTAAGGTATCGCCTAGATGTGAGAAAAACCCCACAGAGCACAATACTATTTCACATTCATGTAGAGATCTAACATTTATTGCACCTTTTCCTCACAACTCTGTGAAGTAAAGAAAAGTAAGCATACTCAGTTCCATTTCACAGGTTAGGGAACTGAGGAATCAAATTATTCAGTGACTTGCCTGGGTCTCACGATTTCTAAGTAGCAGAGACAGGAAATGAGTGGAGATCTTCTGACTCCAAATTCAGGACTGTTTCCACTGCATAGATTCCTCCTTTTGGAGAGAAATAAGTCAAACACATGCTCACGCCCTTCCTTTGAAACAAGAGGCAATCTGAGCAGATGCCTCAGGAAGGGGGAAAACCAGCACAGAAATGCTAAACTGGGAATGATGTTCTCTGGCCAATAATTCTCATTCTCCCTAAAAGACAAGCACTATTGTATACAAGTCTGTTTATGAATGCTCAGCTGGGCCATGGTTTCCTAACTTAGAAACCACATTGTGTTTCTAAATTCATAGCATTTATGTAATAAGATTAATAATGCATTTTATCACAGGATCTGAATGACTTTGTTCATCAATAGTCAGTAGAACGCTAGGTTCAAAGACCCTGACCCCATTTCACAAACTGCAAACTAAGGTACAGGAATACTGAACAGCTTGGTCTGATATTTAAGACACTGGTGGCTTCTCCAAACCTTTAAGACTCAAATCACTGTGAAACCTTTATTTACGAAAAAGAAGTTGTACTGACATCTTTTAGATTTCTCATTTCCTACTGCTCTTCTTCCAAGATTAGAACAAGGTTAAATAATGAACCATTTCTATGCCTTCTGGATTTATATGTTATACCCTAGTAAATTGACAAGCATTTAATATGTGTCAGGTATTGTGATAAGTGCTTTTTGCTGTTATTTAGTCATTTTCAGTTGTGTCCAACTTTTTGTGACCCCATTTGGGATTTCATTTACTTTTTCAGCTCATTTTACAGATAAGGAACCGAGGCAAACAGGATTAAGTGACTTGTCCAAAGTCTCACTTTGAACTCAAGTCTTTCCGATTCCAGGCCCAGGGGTCTATCCACTGTGCCAAATAGCTGTCTATATAATGCTTTAAGGTTTGCATATACTTTATATACATTATCTCATTTAATCCTCATAACAATGAGGAAACTGAGACAAACAGGGTTAAGCAACTTGACAAGGGTAACACAGTTGATAAGTGTGTGAGGCCAGATTTGGACTCTGGAAGATTAGCTTTTCAGATTCTAGACCTGGCATTCTATTCAATGTACCACATAGCTGCTCAATTTATTCCCAGACTTGCTCAAATTGAGATAATGAAGAATTCTGATAAATACACTGACATATTGAAAACCAGAATTGTTTTGCATTAACAGAAATTACCAAGTGGAAACTGAATTATACAACATGAACTTGAGTATGACATTTCATGAAATGTTAAGATATTTATCACAGAGATGGAGATGTACATGCTTGATCTGATTTAAACTCCATTAAAAATCTCTAAGACACTCCAATAAAGATTAGATTTGGGGGGGGAAAGACTGTTCACCAAAGATTTCCTTAATAATCCAATATGATATATGAGGTTTCATGATGAAAAATTCTAGAATGTGTCAATATCTTGTTAATGTAACATCAAACCATGTCAAACAAATGCCATGTTGCATATTAAAAGGCTTTTTGAAGATGTAAAAAGTTAAACGACTTATTGTATATATCAATATATAATATTTATTTTTTCACACTACTATTAAGCTTGTACCTTCTTAACATAATGGTAGTTGCCTAAGGAAGTCTTTGTTTTGGCCCAAGTTTGTCTGAGTTTTCATTCCATACATGGGCCAGGGTGATACAACCCAGGTAATCCAAGGGGACAGAATAGCACTGGTGATAACTGCCAACTTGAAATATAAGTCTGTTGGATTATAAAGGAAAACTGTTCCTTCTGAGAATATCTTTATGATAGTTACAGCTTAAATGTCCGCATTTCCAGCTCAACTTCAATTGAAACTCAAATTTTCCTTGTTCACTCATAGTACCTTGCTCATTATTCAGGTAGTTAGAAGGAGTATATATAGACAGACGGCACAAGGGTGAGTTGAATATGAAGGAATGATGTCTGAAAAAAAATTAAGAGGTGAGAGAGGGAAATACTGCGAGAAAGAGAAAGAGAGAGTTAGAATGGGATAAATTATCTCACATAAAAAAAGCAAGAAAAAGCTTTTACAGTGAAGCGGAAGAGTGGGGAGCTGAGGGGAAGTGAATCTTACTCTCATTAGAATGGATTCAAAAAAAGGAATAACATACACACTCAACTGGGTATAGAAATCTCTCTTACCCTACAGGAAAATAGGAAAGGAAGGTGATAAGAGAAGCAGTGGGGGGGGGGGGGGGGGGGAGGGAGGGGTGCGTTGATAGAAGGGAGGGTAGATTGGGGCAGGGGATGGTTAGAAGCAAAACACTTTTGAGGAGGGACAGGGTGAAAGGAGAGAGAGAATCAAACAAATGAGGAGGAAATAGGATGAAGGGAAATACGGTTAGCAATAATAACTATGAAAAAAGTTTTGAAGCCAGTTTCTCTGATAAAGGCCTCATTTCTCAAACATAGAGAACTGAGTCAAATTCATAAAAAAAAAAAAGTCACTCCTAAATGGAAATCAGAAGATATGATCTGTTTTCAGATGATATAATCAAAGCTATTTATAGCCATATGAAAGAATACTCTAACACAATTGATTAGAGAATGCAAATTACAACTATTCTGAGGCACTACCTCATACCTCTTAAATTGGCTAACAGGACAGAAAAGGTAAATGACAAGTGTTAGAGGAGATATGGGAAAAATGAGACATTTAATGTACTGTTGGTAATTGATTCAATCAATATGTAGGGCAATTTGAAACTATATCCAAAGGGTATAAAACCATGTATACCCTTTGACATAGCAATACCACTACTAGATCTGTATCCCAGAAGAGAGAAAAAAAACAAAAGAAAAAGGAGCTATAGGTAGAAAAATACTTATAGCAGCTCTTTTCTAGGAACAAAGAAACAGAAATTGAGGAGATGCCCATCATTTGGGAAAATGGTTGAACAAGTTGTGGCATGTGATTATGATGGAATATTATTCTTTTATAAGAAATGATGAGCAGGATGCTTGCAGAGAAACCAGGAAAGATGTGCAAGGGCTGATGCACTTGTCAAATGTACTACGTACAAAGTAATAGCAATATTGTAAGACGATCAGCTGAAAATGGTTTAGTTATAATGAGAAGGACTAATGATGAAAAATGCTCCATTCCCAGAGAAAGAACTGATGGTATCTGAAGACATGTTGAAGCAGACTTTTTTTGATTTATTTTTCTTGAGTTTTTTTTATTCTGTGTTTTCTGTCATAACATGAATATTATGGATACGTTTTACATGACTACACATGGATAACCCTATATAAAATTGTTTGTCGTCTTAATAAAGGGGGAGGGGGTGGATAAGGAGGAAGAGAGAAAATTTAGAACTCAAAGTTTTAAAAAAGAATGCTAAAATTGTTTTTACATGTAACTGGGGAAAAATAAAATACTAAAAAAGAAAAAAAGAAGCTCAAATTTTCCTTTCCTCAATTTTTAAAACAAAATATATGAATAGAAATACATCCAAACCCAAAGTTCATGCACATGTCATGGTGAGGAAATAGAGAAGGACTTTAGGGAAGGAATGAGTTGTCACTGATAGATAAATATGACCTTGGTAACTTCCCCCTCAATGGGGTACTAGTTTTTGTTTTTGTTTTTCTGTAGTATGGACCCATTCTGTGAATCATCTGTACCTTCTCATTCAATTCCTCATTGTAACCAACCAGCTAAGGGCTGCAGTCTGTGGCCACATAACAGAGTAAAGCTAACTGGTCTACCCAGGCACTGATTCCATAACCTTGGCAGTGTAAACACAAAGAATAGATTACGCTTTTGGAGACTGCCATTAGTAAGCTGGCATTTTGTTGAACCTACATGAACTCTTTCTGATCATTAGGGTACAGGAGCCAGAACAGGAAGGAATGACTAAGGAGAGACAACTTATTCCAAAGCCCTTTCATTTTACCCATGAGGAAACTGAGATATTGATATTGACAAGTGCATTAAATCACTGTAATGCAGATGAGTTTGTTATGACACTTTCATTGTGTCTTTGTGACTTTTTCTTTTTATCTTACAGTGTTGCATCCACGAGGTTCCTTAGACAGTACTAACAGGACTTCAAAGGAACTACCATCTAAATTCCAAGAGATTTTGCATCACTCACTAAAGGCTATAAAAGAAAATACTGTTGCAAACATTAAATGACTGATTGGATTGCTTGTTAGGAGCACCAAAGGCTATTCAATTGCTGAAGAATTTCAGAGACATAGTAGACTCTTGATAAATTTTGCCGAAATGAATGAAGATTACATTACGACATGGATTAGGGTTTCAGTAGGCTAAAAGGTTGTAATTTCACTGGTCTGAGTCCCTCCATCACCGCAGTTTCTTCTTTGATTCTCTTGATAGCCTAGTTCCCTCAGCAGCTGTTCTAAACCTCTAATCTACTCAAGTCTGTAACGCCTTATCCACCTCTCTTTTTCTCTCAGCCTCCTTACTGCCCTGAGGAAACAAAAGTCATCCACTCTCATCTTTCTATTCCTCACCCCGCCATATTTTCAAATCTTTCTACATTTTTACCCATTATCTAGGATGGGGGGGAAGGGAAGAGAACCTGTGGCAGGGTGACCTGAGATCACCCAGGGATTCCTGTCTCTGAGAAAAAGGTGACCTTACTCTTTGCCAAGACCAAACTTTTGTTCCTGTCCACTCCTGTTCCTCTCCCTTAGAAGCTTGCCACATTGGTCTTTTCTGCTCTTATTTTCCCCCTCTCTCTACCTATGTGGATAATCCCCACAACTTATAATCATGTGTAGGGATATCTCACCCTTAAAATAAGCTTCATTTGACTGTGCCATTATCTCAAGTTGTCATGCTAGAACTCCTCTCTTTTGATGCCAAATTTCCAGAAAGAATCTCAATAATAATAGCTAGCATTTATATAATGTTTTAATATTTGGAAATGTTTTTACAAATATTATCTCATTTTGTCCTCACAATAGCCCTGAGAAGCAGGTGTTATATAATTAACCCCACTTTACAAAAGAGGAAACTGAGACAGATGGAAGCTACCTGACTTTCCCATGGTGACACAGCTAATAAGTGTCTGAGGTCACATGTGAATTCATCTCCCTGACTCTCGGTCCAGTGTTACTCACCTGACCTTTCTTATCACCCACTTCTAAGTCCCTTATGATTTGGTTTATGGCCTCACCACTTGATTGACATGCCAAGGTGTTATGGCAATGAAATTAGGATCTCTTGCTGTTTTTGCTTTACTAAAAGTGTCTCTGATTGAATAATGTCATTAAAGAAGATCTTCCCCACTCACTGATGGCCCCTGCCCTTTGAGGCAAGCTTGATTAGGGGAGTTGTTTGTAGGAGGGTCCCAAGTACCTTTTGTTTTTTCTGTTGAGGCACTGGGTCAGAGAGTTATGCCCTCTGGCTCTGAAAAGTGCATAAATACTCTGAAGGTGAGGTTTTGCTTTGGGGCTTACTGACTGGAAGTGTTTGTTTGGCCAGAAGACGACTTTGGGAAGCTTAAGGAGCCCCTCTTCCCCCTTGGAAAACCTCCATGTTGGTGCTTCGCTCTCTGATAACTATGGTCAGACAGTTGGATCTTTCTGTTCATGGCCAGGCAGAGGAAGCCATGTCTGTTGACTTTTGATTTCTCCGTATTTTCTTTGAAGTTCAGGGTGCTGACTCCCATGAACTAGGTGAATGATATATGTGCTTGCTTAAAGGAATGACCATGTGCTCGATTAAAGTGATTGTTAACTCCTCAAAAGTTGCCTTTCCTTTTATGAATGCAGATCTAAGAACTTGTGATAGCAGGTCCCCCTGTGTATGTTGGGGTGCTTACTGACACATGAGGTTATCCATAATTTTCTCATTAAGAAATATGATGGCCTTTTTCTCAGTTTCCAACCTCCATGACTTTTCTGAAATTTCTGAATCTGTTTACTACCCTTTCCTTTTGGACACCTTTTCTGAGTAATAATCTAGTTCCCGTCACATTTGTATGGGTGTCCCCCAAGATTACACCTTGCTCCTCTTCTCTTCTCATTTTATATGTGATCTCTTGAAAATGTCATCAACTTGACCAACTTTGATAGATTTAGCTCTTCTCAGCAATGCAATGATCTAAGACAATTCCAAAACTTTCATGATAGAAAATGCTATTCACATCCAGAGAAAGAACTGTGGAGTCTGAATGCATATTGAAGCATATTATTTTTCCTTTTTTGTTGGTTTTTTCTTTCCCATGGTTTCCCCCTTTGTTTCTAATTCTTTACAATATGACTAATGTGGAAATATGTTCAAAAAAAAAAAAGAAAATGTCATCAGCTCCCATGGGTTCAAGTCTCATCTCTCTATTGATGGCTCTCATTTCTACCAACTCAGCTCTATCTGTCACATGAAATTTCATCACCTACTGCCTATTTTATATCTCTCTGGATATTTTATAGGAATCTGTCCAAATCAGAGCCCAGAGTCTTCCTCAACTACAATCTCCCCCCCCAAAAAAAACTTTCCTATTTCTGTGGGATATTATGAATGTCCTCCAAGTCAGGAAGGATGAAAATCTCAGAATCATTCTTGACTAATCCCTGTTCTTGACAATGTATTTCACATCTTTTCTCTTTTCTTCACTTACAAAATGAATTGCCCCCCACTGCCTACCACCCTTGAAAAGCCCACATTTGACTTTCACCTGGAATAATGTCTACTGGTCTATATACTCCCTAGTTTTTCTCCTCTCCAAATCATTTTTCTTACAGTGACTAAAATAATCTCCCTATAGAATAAATCTGACCATGTCATTGTTCTGCTTCTACCAGATTGAATGCAAACTCCTTAAGTCTATTACTAAGGCTTTCCATAATCTAGTTCCCCTACGTCTTTCTAGCCTTGCTTCATACTATACCCCATCTCCCCATGAAGTTTTTGTCATAGCTAAAATGGACTACCAGCTAGCCTCCTTCATTAACATTATATTCTGGTCAAAATGCACTATTAAAACTGTGCCTCAAACAACACTTCATAATATCTGACCTCTATGCAATAACACAAGTTGTCCCCATGCCTGTAATATACTTCTGTTTCATCTCTACCTTTTGTGGCCTCCTGTCAAGATTCAGTTCAGGTTCCATCTTCTCCATGAAGCATTCTTTGATCTCTCCAAATTGTTAGTTCTTCTTTCAACGCCATGAAATAAGATACCCCTTCCAGAGTAAACTCTTCACTTCTAAACTCACTACCATGCTGGTAAGTCAAGCCTACCATGCTACTAAAAGTTAATTGGACTGGATTTTTGGCCTTAGATTCCTCATCTGTAATAATAGGACTTATCGTACAGAATTGTTATGAAGATCAAATGAGACAACATATGCACAGTGATTTGCACACCTTAAAAATTATATAAATGCTAGCTCCTATTATGTGGAATTTTAGTTGGAAGAAATTATGGTGTGGAATCATTCACAGTCATAAAATTATGGGAAAGAATCACTAAGTTCCACAGAAAGTAAAATAAAATTACTTATGTTAATTATATAACAATAACTATGGTGATTTACATTATCTGCTCAGGACAGACTTTGTTATAAAACTCATTTTTAGTATTTCCAATATATGTCCATACTTCTCTTGGATATGATACACTTAATCATAATGCTATATATTCAAATAAAACCACCATTTTAAAGCTAAAACAGGAACTTAGTTCTTATTTCAAGATATATGTTTCAGATGTTTCTTATACACTAGCTAACTCCACTTAAAATGTATTTGCTATTTTTATTTCTCACATATTTTTACACATACATAGCAACTGTCCTCCTGGAATTAAGTTTTAAAATATCAAATCAACTTTTCAATTTTCATGTTTAAATGGTTCCCATATGTCTGCTGTTCTATTTAGGCATAATTGTTCTTAGATCTCTCCTTCACTGCCCATCCCTGACAAGTCCAGATAAAATCACCATTACTGAAGACAAATGTTGTAATGTAACTTTATTTACTCTCCCTAAAAGAAATATTGGGAGACAGGTTCCTAGAGTTGCAGCATCCAGGCTATGGGCAATTCCTTCTTCATTTATGTTTCTGAAGACTAAGCAAAATACTTCTTCTTAATTGTTATTTCCTGGCTCACTCTACAGGGAAGACTTTTAGGAAATGTATAAATTATCATGTAGGCAATTCTCACACTTAGAAAGTGCTTGTATTTCAAAAGTTCATTTCTAAATATGATGTTTGGAATTCAAATCACATTTTTTCTCATGGAAATTATGCTATAAACTTTAGTTAGATTCCCAGGCTGCCAACAAAACTAACTTTAACCTTAAATGTACCTGGATTACTATACTAGTAGTAAGATTTGAACTTCAACTAACTCAACGTTTAGACCACTGTTCTAAGTGAGCTCTATGCTAAGAACACATTTTTTCCATAATCACCATAACCCAATCCTACCTCTGGCACCAAGGAGCTGGTCTCCATCAGAGGTTGACTTCAATATTCCTGGGGCTGTTACTTAATGCATTTAGGAAGACCTGAGTTCCAATTCTACCTTTCACACTTAGTATCAGTGTGATCAGGGCTTCACTTAACTTTTCTCAACCCCAATTACCTCTTGTATAAAATGAATTTGTAATAGCACTTGTCTTCAAGAGTTATTATGAGGATTAAATGAGATAATGTATATAAAGTAAATGCAAATCTTAAAGCATTATATTGGCAGCCAATCAGCACAATGCATAGAGCACTGGGCCTGGAGTCAGAAAGACCTGAGGAGTTCAAAGTGAGACCTTGGGCAAGTCACTTAATCCTGTTTGCCTCAGTTTCCTCATCTGTAAAATGAGCAGGACAGGAAATGGCAGACCACTCCAGTATTTTTGTCAAGAAAACCCCACAAAAGGTTATGCGGAGTCAGACAAGACTGAAAAACAACTAAACAACAATAAAACAACAAAGCATTAAATAAAAACTTATTAAATTAGCATCATCATTATTATTACTATTAACCAAGAACTTCTTAACGTTCTATCCTTCTAAGGAAAAGCAGCACCTCTGTTGACTTCTAGACTGACAATAGTATTACTCATCTACCAAATTATCACTATAGGGTAGTGAGTTACTGATTTATCATTGAACTTCTCACCATTAGATTTAAAGAATAAGCAAACACTGATCAGTCAAGAGCATGAGGGATTCAATGCTACTTATCATCTGCCTCAAGTTACACGATGACAGAGTCAACAACAGACAAAAGAGAAAATGAGGAGACAGACTTCAGTTCCTGAGCCTCTCAGATTGGACCATTTCCCTGGCTTGGCAGCAATTTGTCTTCCCCTCTTTCCCTTTTGGATAACTATTACTTTTGTGCTCTCTTTCTGATTACTACTCCTCTTGGGAATGAGTTTCTTATTCTGTAATTCATTTCCTCTTAGAATAGATAATTAGTTTGCAGGGGGTTCAAACCTCTTAAAAGCAGAGTGCCAACATTCAACCTCACCTTCCTCGGCAATGGAGGAGGGGAGCAAAGGACACCCATCTGGGAAGAGCAGGGAGGGTCTACATATAAATACTTTACCATGAGAAGTCTTTTAATATTTTGATTTGCTGCTATTCAAGCATTTTGGTCATGACCAACTCTTTATCACCCCATTTGAGGTTTTATTAGCAAAGATAATGAGGTGATTTGCCAATTCCTTCTTCAGTTAATTTTACAGATGAGGAAACTGAGACAAACAGGGTTAAGTGACTTGCCTAGAGTCACATAGCGAATAAGTATCTTGGGCCAGATTTCAAACACAGGAAGATGAGTTTTCCTGACTCTAGGCCCACAACTCCAATCATTAAGCCACTTAACTGCCCCATTCTGGTTTGTACAAGGTATCAACTGGCAGTTGGCAGCTCATAGAACCATTAGAAAGCAACATATAAGTGTCTGCCATTAAGAATTAATTGTTCCTATCAATTGTGGTGTGTGCTAGTGAGAGTGCTGGGCCTGAAATCAGAAAGATTCATCTTCTGAATTCAACTCTGACATCAGATATTAGAGGTATGACCCTGGACAAGTCACTTACCCTCTCTGCCTCAGTTCCCCATCTGTAAAATGATCTGGAGAAGGAATGGCAAACCAATCTTGTATCTTTCCCAAGGAAGCTCCAAAAGGAATCACAAAAGTAGACCATGACTGAAAAAATGACTGAACATCATCTATGGCTCCCTAGAAGACTTCTGACCTCTGGCTGAAAGCCTTACTCGTCTCAGAGATGTCTGTAATTTAAATAGTCAACAAAACCTTAAGCTAAAGGAAAGAAAGTCTAACTGTGTAATTATCCAATACTGGAGGAGAACTAGAGGCTACAACAGGGCTTTCCCATTCTCTCTGAAATTACACTACGTCACCTTATCTACTAACATAAGGCTGATCTTGTTCACTACAATTAATAGATCTCGAACTGTACTTTGAATCATGCTATATTTTAATAGGTAATACAAGCTTTAGCTTCACCTTTGATAGATACTATACAAGAGAATGATACATTGGGTAGACAATTAATTAAACTACCTCTGAACTTATATTCAGTTCTCAAATTCTACAAAGGCTGATACCCTACAAAAATATAACGTCCAATTTCTTATGCACAACTAGTTCTTATTACTGACACTCAGGGAGCCCTGTGAAAAATTTGAAGTGAGGACCTGATTTCAAAGCCTGACTCTGCCCTGGAATAACTGTATAACTATGGGTCTGAATTTCCCAATCCATAAAAATGTGAATAAAAATAGTTGTGCTATGATGGTTCATCAACTGTATAGTATAAATGTAAGTTATTGCTGAGAGAAATATTAATAGTGTTGTGTTGGATTGCTGCTTAGAAAATAACTATCAAACAATAGTTCAGATGTCTTTCCTGATCTAACAGATGGGAAGTATCATGCAACTTAGTAATCAGTATGTTTCCAGGGAAGGTGATACAGATAGTTTTTATACATCAGAAGGAAAACATCTCAAAGAAAAACTCCTCAAAGCCTTCCTTGAGCCTTAAGAAAATAAGATGGTAACCCTAGGGCTTTTGGAAAGGGATATCTTGACAGAAGAATTTCTCAGAAGGTGAAATCTCCATTAATTTGCTTACAGAGTCACAATACCATGCACTTCAAGCTACAAGGGGCTTTAGTGGCAACTCTTCACTTTATAGCTGAGGAAACTGAGACAAACAGAGGTCAAATGACTTGCCCAGGCTCACACAGCTAGTAAATGTCTGAGGTGAGATTCAAATCCTTTCCTGACCTCAAGTTCCATTCACCACACCATGTTTTATTTGTTTTTTCCCCATGTAGGTTCTTCCCTTCCTTCCTTGTAGAAAGTTTCCATTATTGGGAAAAAAAATAGAATGTAGAATTAGAGCTAGAAGGGACCTTAGATGTTAATCTAGTCCAATTTCTTCTTTATAAAAGAAGAAAACAGGGTCTAAAATAGTTAAGTGAGTTACCCAAACCAGACGTCCTGACTCCAAGTTCAACACTCCTTCTAATGCACCACACAGTGCAACCAAGTTTCAAGATTCCCCTCATTAAAAAAGGAGGTGTAAACCTTCGTGGACTCATACTGAAGTCTGTTCCTGGAGAAACTCGGGCATGCGGAGATGCAGATGCTCCTACTTGAAAGATCTCTGAACAAGGTACTGGAGGACTCAGCAGGACACAGCAGGGTGTGTGTGTGAGTCATTACTGTTTAAGTATAATATGACCCTACCAAACTCTAAGAGGGGATAAGAAAAAATTTTCCTTCTCAAATTTTCTGAGATATATATACATGCAAACAAATATACTCTTGTGTGTGTGTGTGTGTGTGTGTGTGTGTGTGTGTGTGTGTGTGTGTGTATATATATATATATATATGCTCATACACACACATACCACATCTTACCTAGGAGAACTTAAACTGAGGGAAGGGGCTACCTCATTTTAAAATCTTCATGCTTCCCAGATTTTAGCTTTACAATCATAAGTGCTTAATACATGCCTCTTTATCACAGAATTTTGTATTTCCTCCAATTCATAGCAGACTCTACACATACAGTAAGACTTAATATACTTAAAAATGAACTGAACTACAGTTATTTATGAGGCATTGCTTAGAAACTGTCACTGCATATGTTTTCTGTTTATATATGTGTGTGTATGTGTGCCTTTGTGAAATCTATTGTTTCCTAACAAAAAGTAATTACATTATATTTGTTTGGCATGAACATTTATTGAGTGATGGGTACCCTGAAGAATAAATGGTCACAGTAATTATGTATATATAATCAAGTTAAATTTTATAATTAAATGTCTTGAACATGTAGTAGAAATTAATATTTGGAGGCTATAGTAACAGAATTTTGTGCTATCATTATAAGCAGTCATGATCAGTAAGATAAGGCCTCTTGCAGTTGACTTAAAATTAGCACTGAAATCATTCCTCTCAACCTCAAAGAGGCAGGATCTCTGTGAATAATTCAAGGATTCCCTGAGTGTTGTGTAATAAAAAGACATAATAGTGTTTGGCTTTTTTTCCAAATATAGCTAGAACATTATATAGGATAGCCACTAGATAAACATTTATTTGGAGTTTTAAGGTTTAAGCACATTAAGAAACATGATGTTTCTTGCTCTTTACAAAAATTCTCACTAAAACTCTGTGAGGTAGGTGTTATTACTAACCCCCTTTTAGAGCTGAGGAAACTGAGGCTGAGAGACATTAAATGATTTGCTCAGGGATGGCCTGAAGGGGATTCAAAACCAGATCTTTCTGACTCCAAGTCTAGCACTCTGTCTATATAAGGTGCTACATCTTAGGTGATAGGTTGTCCTTTCAGGTCCCAAAGTCTATCTCAACTCAAAGTATCCTTCCCATGAACTCTCTTACAAGACAATCTAAATTATAACTTAACTTGCTTAAGTCCCAATGAAGAAATCCTGAGTGAAAGAGACAGAAAGAAGATGGTAGAAGTCAATGCTCCTGAAGAGCTTCTCATTTCACAAGGCAATACTGTAAGGCATTCTAAATAAATGCCTATCTATCCTAAGTTTAGTATAATGTTTGGATGCTCTAACTTATCAAAATAGATGTGGTGCAGTGCATAGAGGGCCAGGCCTGGAATAATGAAGACACATCTTCCTGCGTTCAAATCCAACCTCAGACACTTACTAGCTGTGTAACCCTGGGTAAGTCACTTAACCCTGTTTCCACATCTGCAAAATAAGCTAGAGAAGGAAATAGTTAACCACTCCAGGATCTTTACCAAGAAAGCCCCAAATGGGTCATGAAGACTCAGACAAATGGCTGAACAATAACAAAAAACTCTAAGTAGACTCCAGTCCTCTGAGACCTTTGAAACTCTTTTAGCAGTATCAAGTCATAACTACAGAATGTCACACACCAGTGCAAAGGAAGAACATATTCCTCTTATGCAGTCTCCTTGATGGGTGTTTATGTTTGTTTCATAAGAAAAAAAATGCTAAGGAATAAGCCCATTTTGGCACCAGAGCCCCCCACCCTTCCTCAGAGCACAAATTCAAAAAATAGGCATAAATAAGGAAGGAAAAAGCATAGGGGATACTCTTCTAGAAGGTAACCCAATCCTGAGACCCTGGTGCATGAAGGGGTCATATGAAAAATAAATTTGTCCAGAATGAATGAATGAAATGTTCCAGGTTTTCATTTATCTCCATCCTGTAAAGAAAAGCTCAGCTAATGTAGGATGTCCCAAACATCTCAGTGCAGTTTTAATCCTTATTAACTTAAAATTTAGTGCAGTTTTAAGTTAATAAGGATTAAAACTGCACTAAGAGTTTTGGGGACATCACATAGTTTCATTATTAACTGTCACCAGAGGAGAAGAGTTGTTGCTGCATTTTTTTAACCAACTAAAAACTTTTGCAGCAATCTCAAATTTTTGCATTTAATTAACAAATGAGTCAGAGCTCATACAAGTTGTTCATGTTGTTGGACATAATACTATTCTGGTACAGCATGCAGCATGGAATATACATATTTTATTTTAGTAGTTCTATCACTGTAAGTCATCTCACTTGGAACTGAAATCTATATGTATATTCTACTCCATTAGAATTGAGAACAGGGAATGTCATACTTTTCTAATTGCAACCTCAACATTTAGCACAGTGATTTGCACACAGGAAGTACTTGTTTTTTCATCCACTTAAATACAAAGTGGGATGATATTTTAAACATTTCAAGTAAACATATGAATTATATGAATCTGGTAGATCAATGCTTTTAAGCTCAGTATGTGAAATTTCAACCTCTGAAGCTTAAAAAAAATCTATAATTTACCCATTTTTGGGTGGACCCATCAAAACAAACTTCCTACTTACCCCAGGAAGAAAAATCAAATTAAAGAGAGTTCAACAGCATCCCTCAAATTGTGTCAACACTATTTATGTGATTTGTGAACAAAAACGAAAGAAAATAGCATGGTGTGAATTCCAGCTTTGTTGGAAAAATATAGCTGGGAGGAGACCAGATAAAGGAAGAAAGAAAAAGACTGGCTGTGATATTATTCCAAAGTGGAAAAATACTAGAAATCCCTGTACAAAATCAACAAGGAAAGAAAAGTTTGAAAGTGAAAATAAGAAACTATTTCATTCTCTGAGAGGGAATGAACATAAGCATACTATACTCATTCTTCTCCTTTGGTAGGAGAGAACATGAATGTGTATTATTTGGAAACTAAAGACAGTTGAGAGAAGTTAAGTAAGTCAATTTTTGGTAACGTTTTTAACATTTGGTAGCATTTTAACATTTGGTAACATTTTTGGTGACATTTTTAACGTGCTATATAAATGTAATACAATGATAATATACCTGAAAAAAGTCAAGTTACCGGGCAATACAGGAACTGGTTGACTTTTCAGATATCTTACTTCTTTGGATATTTACACAAGGCTACATTTCCAAGAATTTCATCAG
This sequence comes from Notamacropus eugenii, assembly GCF_028372415.1. Lineage (NCBI taxonomy): Eukaryota > Metazoa > Chordata > Mammalia > Diprotodontia > Macropodidae > Notamacropus > Notamacropus eugenii. The sequence goes on from NC_092872.1 coordinate 582,794,735, forward strand.
AACGATATAAAAAATTATGACTAGCAGTAACACTGTTTAACAAGACAGTGGTATTATTCTCTAATAGCATTGCTTCTTCAAATCACAGAGGGAAACTGTGTTTCTTCATTTTTTTTGGCTCTGTACTTATACACTCCATTTAAAATCTCTAACAAAACAATCGATAAACTCCCAAGAACACTTTAATAAAAATGGCTCTCATATAACTGATTCAGGGTTATGGCAATGCCACCTTATATAAGTCACTCCCCTTCTGGACTTCAGTTTCCTAATCTGTACTATAAAACAGGTCACTTCCAAGGTCTATTCCAATGCCAACACTGTAATTCTACAAATATGTGCTATGATACTATTGATGTGCTGTGACCATATGACCATTTTTTTCCCATTTACATGGCTTTAAGAAGTTTTTTTAGATAGGACTCTGAAAACTAAGTTAAATATCAGTGGCAGAGGTATGTCACATTCATGTGACCCAAGCCACATTTGATGTTCAGATTCATGGCACTGGTCCTATTCCCCTCATTTTGAAAGCAGAGCTGGTCCCAGGCAAGTCAGTCTAAGAAGATGTGTCTACTTCCTTCCTTGCTTTCAACTCCCTTACTCTTCTGTCTTGAACATCCCACTCCTATCCAAGTCAGCAGTGCCATTATGCTCCTGACTCCTACCACCTTCCGCTACCCCTGACCTTGATGTCCCCTCAACCCATCTAGACCTCCTCTCCTTGGTGATGATTTTTTAAGGGTAGCTAGGTGGTGCAATGGATAGAGCACCAGGGAGACTCATCTTCATGAGTTGAAATCCACCCTCAGACATTTGACCCTGGATGAGTCACTTAATTCTGTTTGCCTCAGTTTCATCATCTGTAAAAAGGAACTGGAAAAGGAAATGGCAAACCATTATAGTATCTTTGCCAAGAAAACCCCAAATGAATCTTGAAGAAGAGAATGTGGCTGAACATCAACAAAATGATCTAATTGGCATCTATATCTCCAGCTCTCCCTCTTCAAAATGTACCTAGACTTTTTCCCATTCTGGATGATTCCTATACTAAAACAATGATAATGCCCTAAAATTAATAGCTTTATATATTACCCATTTATGATATTTCCTCTTAATCTAGGATAATAATATTTTCAAGGATCCTTAAAAAAATGAAATGGATCTCTAATGGGGAAATTCTAAGAACTGGGAAAGATTTAAGAGCATGAGGGTCTTTTTCTTGCATCCTTCAAAGTACACCATATACTTCCATTAGAACACTGAAGAAAAGACCAAAAACTGTTAATCATCTATCTCTTAAAAATGTTTTTTCTAAAAGTTTTTTTCAATGACTCAGACATTAGTCATAGGCAAATAGTTATTATGAGATACATTATTCTATCACATTTCCAATGTGAATATAACATGTTCACTTATGCATCACAGTACTGATTTCCCATTCATTACTCTTTATCCTTCATTCTTTGGCTGTGAACTGAGCAATTACCATGGCCCACCATCCATTCCCAGTCCCTTTGTAGCTATATTTATCACTTGCCTAGTATGTGCAAAACACTGAACTCATTTTCATGGGGCACAGACAGATAAGGCACGGTTTTTATGCTCAAGGGTTCCTAGTCTCCTTAGGGAGACAAAATGTGTTACATATACAAAGCTAGGAGAAGACAGAGGAACTACCAAATGAGCATTCTAGATAAGAATGGTAAAGCGTAGAGAAATCACCCTGAGTGAATGCGGTTGAGGAGAAGGTACACAGAAGTGAGGTAGTTTGGCTGGATTTTGAAGGATAGGTAGGATATGAATTGGTGGAGAGGAATAGGAAGGTACTCAAAGCAAGGGACACCGTATGAATAAATGTTTTAAAAGGAAGCATTCGGATATTCCAATCCAATTCAACAAGGATTTATTAAGGAATTACTATGGCAAGACAGAGTACTAAGCACTAGAGATACAGAGGGGAAAAAAGTCCTTGCCCTCAAGAAGTTTACATTCTATGGAGGGGGAACAATATGTAAACAAATGAATATATACATATATACACACACACACATGAACACATACATATGTATACACATACATACACACATATGCATACATATACATGATGAAACATAAGTTATACTTAGAGAATATTAGCAAGTTCACTTGAGAAGGAGATAAGCCCAAGGAAGATGCAAAATTAACTTCATTCTTCCCAACAATGTCATGAAGGAAAGCATTAATAGCTTAAAAATACCAAAATGAATAACTGCTTTGTGTTTAGTTGTTAAATTTGCTTTAAGTTAATAGGCTATATATACATACACATGTATATATACATATATACACACACACATGCACATACAAACATACACACACACACACACACACACACACATATATATGCCTACATAAATAAAATAGAGAAAGAAGAGATCAATGAATTGGGCATGCAACTGAAAAAGCTAGAAAAAGAACAAATTGAAAATCCCCAAGTAAATACCAAATTAGAAATACTAAAAACGAAAGGATAGATGAAAAAAATTGAAATTAAGAAAATTATTGAACTAATAAATAAAACTGAGTTAGTTTTATGAAAAATCCAACAAAACTGATAAACATTTGGTCAATTTGATTTTAAAAAAAGAAAACCAAATTACCAATATCAAAAATGAAACTGGTGAACTAACCTCCAATGAGAAGGAAATTAAAACAATAATTACAAATTACTTTGCCCAACTTATGACCATAAATTCGACAATCTAAATGAGATGGATGATTATTTTAAAAAAATATAAATTACTCAGATTAACAGAAAATGAAGTTGAATACTTAAAACAACTCCATCTCAGAAAAAGAAATTGAACAAGCCATCAATGAACTCCCTAGGAAAAAATCTTCAGGGCCAGATGAATTTACAAGTGTGTATTCTATCAAACATTTAAAGAATAGTTAATTCCAATACTATATAGACTATTCGGGGAATAATACATTATTATCAGGTAGGATTTATATTAGGAATGCAGGGCTGGTTCAATATTAGGAAAACTATTAGCATTATTGATATAGCTTGATAATAATATATCAATATTATTGATAAACTATTAGCATATTGATATCAACAACAAAACTAACAGAAACCGCATGATTATCTCAATAGATGCAGAAAAAGCTTTTGACAAAATACAGCACCCATTCCTATTGAAAACACTGGAGAACACAGGAATAAATGGAACTTTCCCTAAAATAATAAGCAGTATCTACCTAAAACCTTCAGCAAGCATTATATGCAATGGGGATAAGCTAGATGCATTTCCAATAAGGTCAGGGGTGAAACAAGGATGTCCATTATCACCACTGTTATTCAATATGGTACTAGACATGCTAGCTGTAGCAATATAAGAAGAAAAAGAAATTGACAGAATTAGAATAGGCAAAGAAGAAACTAAGTTATCCCTCTTTGTAGATGACATGATGATATACTTAGAGAATCCCAGAGAATCAAGTAAAAAACTATTTGAAATAATAAACAACTTTGGCAAAGTTGCAGGTTACAAAATAAGCCCACATAAATCATCTGTAGTTCTATATATTGCTAACAAAGCCCAACAGCCAGAGATAGAAGGAGAAATCTCATTTAAAACTACAGTAGATACTATAAAATATCTAGGAGTTTACCTGCCAAAACAAACCCAGGGAGTATATGAACACAATTACAAAATACTTTTTACACAAATAAAGTCATATCTAGTAAGTGGTGATAATCATTTAATAGAAACTCTGCAGTTTAATAGGGACAAGAGCTTGAATTAAGAAGAGCCTAGATCTAATAGTCTCTGAAGTAAACTCAGAGAATGCCTTTTGCTATGTCAACAAAGCCAAATGGGACTGACTGAGCATCACTTGTGAGACCTTTAACTCACGACACTATCTTGAATAATGGGACGTTTTCTATATCTTAATATTTTGTGGACATATACTATATTATGGCATGTTAGTGATAAAGAAAACACAGACATCCTTGGGCCATAATTTCAAATGAAACTTTGTCAAATTCTGTTATCTCATTGTATTTATAACCTATGCAATTAAAAAATTCCTTTCTAACGGTCTAGTTAATCATTCATGGAGACCATAAATCTGAAGGACACAGACAGTCTTGGATTCTCCTAAAACAGATTTAAGTCTGGTCAGTTTTGTTTGAGGTAGCCAGAAATTTCTTTTCCAGTTCCATGACCATGTACTGTTAACTTAAGGGAATAATTAGAATAATAATAATAAAATGTATGTATTTAGCTTGTTGCCTTTTCTTTAACCAAACTTTCAGGTCAACAGTGGAAAAACATCAGTTGCTTGTGGGTAGACCAAGCCAATATAATAAAAATGACAATTCTACCTAAATTAATTTATGTATTCAGTGCCATACCAATCAAACTACCAGATAATTATTTTATAGAGCTAGAAAAAATAATATCAAAATTTACTGGAAGAACAAAAGGTTCAGAATATCAAGGGAACTAATGAAAAGAAATGCTAGGGAAGGTGGACTAGGCCTACCAGATGTCAAATTGTATTACAAAGCAGCAGTCATCAAAACCACTTGGTACTGGCTAAGCAACAGAGAGGTAGACCAGTGGAATAGATTAGGCACTCAAGACACAGTAGTCAATGTATATAGCAATCTACTGTTTGATAAACCCAAGGACCCCAGCTTCTGGGATAAGGACTCACTGTTTGACAAAAATTGCTGTGAAAACTAGATAAGAGTGTGGCAGAAACTGGGCATAGACCAATGTCTGACATTGGGGGGCTTGCTATCTCAGGTTCTTAGATCTGCATTTCTAAAAGGAAAGCAACTTTTGCTTGGTCAACACTCACTTTAATCACGCACATGTTATCATTCTTTAGTTCAGTGGAAAAAGTCAGCACCCTGAACTTCAGAGAAAATACAGAGAAATCTAAAGCAACAGAAAGTGCTTCCAAACTGTCTGAGAATGAGTAATACATACATCACAAATCAACAAACAGATGCAACTGCCTGACTATACATACATATATATATGTATATATACATATATATATATATATATATATATATGTATATATATATGAGGGAAGCACCAAGATAGGGATTTTCAAAGTTGAGGGGCTGCTTAGTGGCTTCCCAGATTCTCATCTGGCACATAAACTTTCTTGCAAAAGCTTAAGCCCCCAAGTAAAACTGCACCTCAGAGTCTTTATACACTTTTTAGTGCCAGAAGGCATTACAACCCTGGAGAACCAGTGCCTCATGAACAAAACGCACGGGCCTTCCTACAAATTTTCCCAGACCCTTTAATTGGTGGGGAAGATCTTCTTTAATCACATTATTCAATTAGATGCATTTGATTATACTAAAACAAAAAAATGCATTCATTGTAGTACAGGAAAAAGAGTCTTGTTTCTAGAATCAGAGATTGTTGATCCAAACCCTGCTGTTGATGTTTGCTATCAGTGTGACATTGGACAAGTTAATAAATCTCCCTGGGCCTCAGTCTCTTCAACTGAAAAAACTAGGGGATGGATCACATGATTAATTCTTTCCAGCTCTAGATATAAGAGGATATAAGATCCAAGATCTACATCGTCCTATAAGTTTTCAAACTCTTCAGTTTTCATGATCCATACCTTTTTTTTTTCCTACTTAGAAGAGACCTTGGAAGACATCTAGTCCAATTCCCTTATTTCAAAAATAAGGAAACTGAGGTATAAGGAGATTAATCTACTCAAGGGCCCATTGGTAGCAAGGGGCAGAGCTCAGACACAAACTTCAGGTCTTATGACTCTAAGGTTAGTGTTCTTTGTATTATACCACATAGTCTCCTGGCTGATAGCCCCAAATCTGTAACACTAAATCTTCTAGCTACATCCACCTCTCATCATGGCAGCTCTGTCAATGCCTGGATGAGCCTGATATCACCAGCTAGTGCTGCCTACATGATGTGGATATTAATCATATCAGGTGACATCAAATATCAAACCATAAAAATGTAGTGTTAGTCATAAAGTAGGTCATTCCATAAAAGCTTGTTGAGTGGGTAGTGGTTAAAAATGCTGCAAGTTATGGCCTCCAAGTAGGTCTCCTATCATTCAACCAACCTTGCCAAGTCATGCTTTGGGAGTATGTATGTAGTGGGTTCAGTATGCTTCTTCTTCACCCTTTAATTAGAAATCCATGAATTCAAGGATAAGTTTATATGTTTAAAGTAATTTCTATTCTTCCTCCCCCTACCATAATTTTCTACATTTCCAAGAGTGTAGAGGGGACACTCTACCCTTTAGTTTGTAGTCTTCTTCAAGCCATAATCAATGCTGTTCCTATGTTCAAATGAGTAAAATGAGGCTACATCATATAAACTGCCTTGCTAACTCTTGTTCATATCCTTTCTCAATTAAAGGGAAAGGAGGGATTCTCCATGTCCTTTGGTTATTCATTCCTTACCTTCTCATTTTCTGGCTGGATCTGCACCAATGGCTGCTCATCAGCAAGTAAGTGGTACACAGGGCTTTCTCCTGTACCTGACTCTTTTTTTTTTGGTGGATGTGAACAGTGGCTTCATGCTCACTGCTTCACAGATGACTTAACATCTGGTAGACTGCCTTTAGCACCACTAGCCAAAGAAGGGAAGACGACTTTAGTTTCTTGCTCACTTTGGGACATGATGCTTTCTGTTATTTGGAATACTCTGAAGCACCAAGGAGGCTCCATAGTTCAGTATTCATGGGATTTTCATACCTTGACATGAGAGTCAATTCTACTCACAGAAAAAGGCTATGTGATGAGAATTTCAAGTGGGGACTGAATACAGTGTCATCATTGCCAATTCACCCTCAGGGATCATTAAGGATTTAGGATTTCTCCCTGAGGATCAGCCACTTCCTTTACATTTGAGAAAGAGGTATTTCAAACAGTGCCAAAAGCACACACCAGCTCTTTTTGCTTTTGTTTACTAATAATTAAGGGCCATGCTGGAATATTTCTCTCTTCAGGTACAGCCTCATTTATTTTATGAGTCAGAAGGTGTCATAAGTGCAGCCTCTCTGTAAACAGCATCCTTCTTCATAGCAGCAGCATCCGTGGGAGGTGCTCAGCTGCAAGCATCACTGTCCTCCACCTCTGCATTGGAAGATGAACACAAATCAAGCAATGAGAGGAATTCACCAGTCAAGTTCAGCCTAATGCCAACTACCTGAAAATAGTGCTCCAGAGAAGCTTAAAAGAAAGCAGGAAGGCAATTCGTTTTCAATTCATATCAAAACAGCAAATATTTATGGTACATCTTGTGCTGGCAGAGCTATAAAGGTATGATAAGCACATACCTTTTTCCTTCAATGAGTTTCTAGTCTGATAGTGGGAGATAGCACACATACACCAATGATGACAATAGAAAATAAAGCTCTTGAAATTCCTTCAACCTTGTAGATCTTCATTTTATTTATATTTATTTATTCCTTTGCCTGTGTTTTTATCTTTGCTCTACAACATCCCTGTATTCCCATCTCCCCAACTCAGAATCATTCATTTTTCCAGCCCTTACACTTCCTCATTTCGAGTTACTTAGGATCCTGGGTATGTCAAGATTGGAAAGCAAGGTGATGAAGACTGTCCCCCCAAAGAAGAGAGGCAAGGTTGAAGAGGGGAAGGCAATGCTGCTAGAAACAGCCAAGGTGACTGATAAATATTCATGAATTCAGTCCTTGACTTGAAAGAAATTCTTTCAACCATAGTATTTAGTCTTATCTGACGTATGCAAGATTACTCTATTTGTGACAGCCAAAACTAGTACGTTTGAAATGAGTTCCTAAAGCTGGCACAGTGAATAGAAAACTGGACGTGAGGCAGAATGACCTGAGTTCAAATGCCACCTCAGACTTAGTAGCTGTGTAATTCGCAAGTTATTTAACCTCTTAGACAGTTGCCTCTTCTGCAACATGGAAAAAATAACAGTATCTACCTCACAAGGTTAATGAGACCAAATGAGATAATATATGAAATGACGTATGCAAACCTTAAAGTTCCACATAAATGCTAACTCTTATTAGCTAAAATCTTTTGGTGAGACATCTGTTAGTTAGGATGTTACTGGCTGATTAGAAGTCAACCTTCTAGAAACAGCCTCATTTCTCTGAGACAAAGATGAGAACCTGGTAGGTATCAGTGAACTCTGCCAAGGATGCACCCATCTCTTCCTATAACCTCGTTTGTGAGGATCCATCTATGGTTGTAGAAGAATCAATGAAACCTATAGTTAAATCAATTTAGTGTGATATTTTCTTTAAAGTTCCCTAATTTTCCATAATCTGGCTAGCACAGAGGGAAAAAAATCTATAAATCATCTTGAAAGGAGAACAAACTTGGACAATTTTGAGAGCCAATGAGTTATTCAGAATCCAGGTCTTTCTCATAATTTCTGAGAAGCCCTGCTGAGGTACTTATATAAATTCTCTGGTCTCTTAAATTTTAAAGTACTGATATTTTCAGGCTAAAGTATGCTAGAATTTATAATAAACTTTTAACACTGTAATCTCTGAATGGTGAGATTATTATTTATATAAACATTTTGGCACATGTAGAAAAACTAAAGCATGCTTTGAATTCTATACAGTGGAAGTGATTTGGTCAAAAAGAGTGTATGATGGATTTTTAAAAGGTAACCTCCAAACTGTCATCTGTTTAAAGGGTCATCCAGTGTCTGTAAGGAATCCATTCAGAGTGACAGATGGGGAAAAAATCAATTTAGATTATACAAAGAACAGATAAAATCCACAAAAGGTAGCTTTTGTGACATAATCAGGATATACAAAACTAGGGCCTGAAAATTCTGTTTGGCAGATCGAGCTAGCAAAGAAATACCATCAGATGTTCTTTCTAAGGTGCACCATCTAAATTCACAACTATTGCCACACCTTTTCACCCAGATTAGAAAGATAAAATGGTAGGTGAGGCACTGTTGGAAAGGCAAGGGTGAAATCTGGGGATCAAGAATTCAAATACATTCATACCTCTCTACTTAATGGCAATTTCTTTTTTTGCTAGTTGTTGGAGTTCAATTTCCTCTACTCTTTTCTGGGTCTTGTATATCTAGTACATGTCCATTGTGTCTACCCCAGATTTTTATGTTGATAGCTTAATTCTCTATAACCTCACTATTCAACTGGATGTTCTAACTTAAGCATTCTTTACCCACCAGGATTTATTTTTTCTTTGTGGACTGGGAGATTTTTGAGATTTTGGCTCATTTAGAGATTCAGGGAACTGCAAAATAAAGAAAAATAATTTGATAAAGCCCAATTTTAGAGGTCTAGGTTATTCAAATTCTAGAAGGTCAACATGGAGAAGGGTTTTTTGATATCTTGCTTGTTTCTCAAGATTTGTATATTCACACTGCCTACGATGAGTAGAACTCACTGCATTTCAAATACTATTATAACTGGCATAATTAAGCTTCCACAGCTGTGGAGTTAAAATTAACTCTTGATTATTTGTATCAACCAGGGAAATGGGAGGTATGGAAAATGCAAAACTATGAGAAATCTTCTGCTTTATTTCATTACAGGAAATATTTAGGGTAAATACAGCTCCCAAAGTCTCACTGTGTCTTAAGCAGATGGAACAATTCTTTTACCATGAGCACCTGAATAAATCACTCTTTGAACCTCAGGGAACTGCTTTACATTACGATTTAAGTGGCGTATCAGAGAAACAACTATCATGATGTTAGCATGACAGTTTGTCGAGATAACTGTAGCTCCAATTTTCCTATGGATATAACAGTTCACATAAGATTACTTTATGGTTTCTTGGGAAGTATCATGAAGCATGTTGTCTGAGAGTCAAGAAAGCAGACATTAATTAAGTGCATGGCCACAGACAAGATCCTTAATCTCTTGGGGGCTCTTCCTCTTCTGTAAAATGAGAGAGTTAGACTAAATCATCTTCAATTATCTTCTAGCTCTCATATCCTTAGTAGCTTCAACATTGTTCTCCAAATACCTAAAAGTGAATTATTCAGAACAGGTTATCTTCCCAAGGAAGGTCATTATAAGGTGTTTTCCAATAGTTTCCAATGATACTTTTAGAATATATGTTCCCTAAGTATGCTAAAGCTAATAGGCAATAACGAATAATCAAACATACCTCAATCTAAATAATGATGGTAGCTAAGAAATCAGCATCAGACATGTAGTACTATGGTAGTACAATCATATTTACTTTTTTAATCTCCAAAGTGAATTGGCAAACCAACTGAACGAAAGGGAAGGAAGTCTTTCCATGTGCCTTAATCTCAGTGCCCTTTCTCTGGGATTATCTCCAAATTATAATAGACAAACATAGATATACGTATCTATATACATACACACATATATGAACATCATATACGCACACACAAGCACATTATATATTACATACATATATATATTCACATCATATATTATATATGCACATATATTTTTATGTATTTGTCCATAGTGATTTACATGTTGTCTCTTCTAGTATAATGTGAACTCCTTGACAGAAACAACTGTTTTCTATCTTTCTTTGTATCCTCAGTGACAACTTCATAATACACAATAGTAAATAAATATAAATACATACAAATAAAGCAAATAAAATAAATACATAGTAGTAAATAATTATGGTAATCTTGTGCTTGGTAATCATAAAGATCTAAACTTTTGGGATAAGAACTCACTATTTGGTAGAAATTGATGGGAAAACTGCAAAGCAATCTGGCAAAAATTAGATATGGACCATTATCTTACACCATTTGCCAACATAAAATCAAAATGGATACATGACTTAGACATAAAGGGAGATAGCATAAATAAATCTGGAGAACTTGAAACATTTGATTATCAGATTTATGAAAAGGAGAAAATTTATGAATAAATAAGAGATTAAGAGCATTACGAGAAACAAAATGGATAAATGACTATATTAAATTAAAAAGTTTTGTACAAATAAAACCAATATAGCTAAGATTAGAAGGAAAACAGAAAATTGAGGGAAATTTTATTGACAATGTCTAAGATAACCATATTTCTCAAATATAAAGATAACTTTGTTAAATTTATAAGAATGAGTTACTCCCCACTTGATAAATGTTTAAAGGTTATGAACAGGCAGAGTTTTGAAAGAAATCAAAGCTAAGAGGCGAAGCCAAGATGGTGGAGTAGAAAGATGCACCTACTCTAACTCTCCCCCTACAGTCTATAAAATATCTGTAAAAAATGACCCTAAACAAATTCTAGAGCAGGAGAAGCCACAAAAGGACAGAGTGAAAGAGATTTCCAACCCAAGACAGCCTGGAAGGCGGACAGGAATCGCACCAGGCTCAGACTGGAATGCAACCCTTGAAGCGCAGCTCAGCCTTTCCTGTGCAGCCTGAGCAGGCTTCAGGGGCAGAATCCTGGGCAGCAGCTCTGGTTTACTCAACCCACAAACGCCAAAGGCTGCTTCAAAGGTCAGTGAGAAAGCACTTTCACCTGTGTGAGAAGGAAACGTGGTCTCGCCCCACCAGCCCCAGGGTGGCACAGCATCCATTTTAGGAGTCCTCTGCCTAAAGCCTCTGGGGGAAACAAGCAACTTCTCTGGATCTCAGCCCTGAGTGGCAGTCCTGGGATGAGGGAGAGTGTGGTAAAGCTGGCAGTGGTTGTGAGGAGGGAACCCCACTCACAGATTCTAGGCAGAAAAGTTCTATCACACTGGTCGGAGTGGAAAGAAGCCCAGCCTTGGCCACACAGCATCTGCAGGAACAGAACAGGAGCAGGCCTCGGGGGCAGAATCCCTGGCAGTAGCTGTAGTTCCCAGACTACTCAACCCACAAATGCCAAAGACAGTTTCAAAGATACTGGGCAGAAAAGCTTGAGGTAGCTCCCAGAGCAGAATACAGACCAGGAGAGAAGTAAACTCCTCTCCCTTGAATGTGCCACCTTGGAGGAACTGAGAACTTATAGGTCCCCAGAGTATAACCTCCTCTTGACAAAGGACTCAAAAATTAAGTAACTGGCTAGGAAAATGCCCAAAGAAGGGGGGAAAAATAAGACTATAGAAGGCTTCTTTCTTGGCAAACAAGTATTTTCTTCCTTCCTTACGGATGATGAAAAACAATGCTTACCATCAGAGGAAAACTTAAAAGTCAAGACTTCTGCATCCAAAGCCTCCAAAATACATATGCAATGGTCTCAGACCACAGAAGAGCTCAAAAAGCATTTTGAAATTCAAGTAAAAGAGGTGGAAGAAAAATTGGGAAGAGAAATGAGAGTGATGCAAGAAAATCATGAAAAGTGAGTGAACAGCTTGATAAAGATGACCTAAAAAAATGCTGAAGAAAATAACACCTTTAAAAATAGGCTAACTCAGGCAGAGCCAAGATGGCAGAGTGAGAGCAACTACTCACCTAAGCTCTTAGACAAACTCTTTCAGATACCTCTAAAAAGAGAATGTGACCAAATTTTTGAAGTGCAGAATCCAATAAAAGACACACTGTGGCAGATTCACAGACTAGGATAGACGGGAAGGTCGATGGGTAGGATCTGTTCCGTGGGTATAAAGAGAACATAGAACACAGAACAGCACGTCCTGCCACAGGGCAGCCTGAGACAGCAGCACAAAGGCAGAAAGGTGGAGTGGTAGTCCAGGGTGGGAGACCAGTGGAACTGAGTGAGTGACAGCCACTGCGTACCAGGAATCAGCCACAGCCACTCCTGAGACTATCAGTCTGCAGATCCAATGTCTGTAAGTCACCTATTTGAACTTCTGGTAGCCAAAATGGTGGAGTCATTGGTAAAAGCTCTCTCCCCCTCCTCTTGTTGACCTCAAAAGAACCATAAAATATTTCCCCAGAAAAATCCTGGATCAGTGGGATCAGCAGAAGGGGCAAACAGTCTCATAGCACCTGAGGCTAGGAAAATAGCTAAAGGGAATTCCTCTTACTATAGTGGAGGCAAAATAGAAGGAGAGGAGCCCAAGGGGGGTGGAGCCCCGCAATCACCAACACTGGGAGCCCAGGCTTGCCTCAGGGGAAACAGGAAGACAATAGGGCAGCTGGGATGACCAATACCTGAGCTTGCCTTTGCTCCAGCTCAGCTGAGGAGATCCCCTGTGACCAAACCATCCCTCCCCCACATTTAACAAGCTAGCCCCAGGGCAAATCTGGGAAAACACAAAACAAAAAGAAAAAAAAGGCACCTGCCCTTAGCTTTTTCACACCAGTCAGCTCAACACCAGGTTTCCAGCCTCAAGATGAAGAGATCAGAGGCCACAATACACAAAGCCTCACAATCATGAGCAAGAAGAAGCAAAGCAAGTAGAAAAAGACCATGGAATCTTTCTATGGGGCCAAGGACCAAAACACAAATACCAAAGAGGTCAGTGGTGAGACTCTACTCCCATCTGAAATTTCAGAAGGGACTATGAACTGCTCATGTCCACAAAGAACTCACCTGGAATAGCTGAAGAAAGAAACAGAAGAAAAACTGGTCAATGATTTTAAAAGTATGAAAAAAAAATTCACTGAAGAGAACAGCTCTTTACAAAGGAAAATTGAACAAATGGAAAATGAAGCACAAAACCTGTCAAAATTTGACAAATGGAAAAGAAAGTACAAAAACTGGAGAAAATAATTCATTAAAAGAAATAATTGCATAGATGGAAAAGGAGATGCAAAAGTTAACTGAAGAAAACAATTTGATAAAAATTAGAATTGGGCAAGTAGAAACTAATGACTCTATGAGACATCACGAATCAGTCAAAAAAATCTAAAGAATAAAAAGATAGGAGAAAATGTAAAATATCTAATTGGAAAAACAAGTGACCTGGAAAATAGATCCCAGAGAAAAAATTTAAGAATTATTGGCCTACCAGAAAGCCATAATGAAAAAGAGTTTGGACAATATTTTCCAAGAAATCATCAAGGAAAACTGCCCAGAAGTGCTAGATCTGGAAGGCAAAATACTCATCAAAAGAATCCACTGTTCACTTCCTGGAAGGGATGCCAAACTAAAAACACCAAGAAATATCGTTGCCAAATTCCAGAACTATCAAGCAAAGGAGAAAATACTACAGGCAACCAGAAAAAAACCATTCAAATATCGAGGAACTACAGTCAGGATCACACAAAACCTTGCAGCTTCTACATTAAAAGACCAAAGGAACTGGAATATGATATTGTGCAAGCAAAGGAGCTGGGACTACAACCAAGGATCAATTACCCAACAAAGTTCAGCATAACATTTCAGGCAAGGAGATGAACATTCAATGAAATAAAAGGATTTCCAGACTTTCCTGCCAGAATTCAATAAAAAATTCAATCTTCAAACGCAAGTCTCAAGAGAGGCATAAAAAGGTAAACAGGGGAAAAGAAAAACTTGTAACTCAATTTGAGCAAACTGTTTACCTACTTATAAGGGAAAATGATACTTGTTAATCCTGAGAATTATACATCTATTATGAAATATAAAAGGGATATACACAGATAGAGAGGAATGGGTATAAAGTAAATGATGTGATGACAAAAATGTGATGTAAGCATGCTAAGGAATTGGAACAGAAGGTGTGAAAAGGAGGAAGCAGAAAATGGTAAATTATATCACAGAAAGAAGTACAAAATTATATTATAGTAGAGGGAAAGAGGGGAGGGAGATGAGCTACTGAGGTAGCTATATGAGGCACTCTCATCTGATTTGGTTCAAGGAGGGAACAACAAACTTAATTAAGTATACAAATCTAGCTAGCTCTATAGGCAGTAAGAGGGAAGGGATTAGAAAGGGGAGGGGAAGCTAAAAGGGAGGGAATAAGTAGTAAGGATAAGGGGGGGTAAAAGGAAGGAAGGCTGAAAGAAAGAAGGGAAGACTGCAGGTGGTGATGGTCAAAAGTGAAAACTAATGAGGAGGAGAAGGAAGAGGAGAGAACTAAAACTACAAATGGTAGGAAAGAGGATGGAGGGTAAGACACAGATAGTAATAATAACTGTGAATTTGAATGGAAGGAATTCTCCCATAAATGGAGACACATAGCAGAATGGAATAAAAGCCATAATCCAACAACATATTGTTTACAAGAAACACATTTGAAATGGAGGGATACACAGAGATTAAAAGTTCAAGGCTAGAGCAGAATATGTTGTGCTTCAACTGATGTAAGAAAAACAGGAGTAGCAATCCTAATCTCAGACAAAGCAAAAGCAGAAATAGATCTAATCAAAAGAAATAAGGTAGGAAACTATATCCTGCTAAAAGGCACCATAGACAATGAAGTAATATCATTACTAAATATGTATGCTCCAAGTGGTATAGCATCAAAATTCTTAGAGGAGAGGTTGGGGGACTTGCAGGAAGAAATAGAAGACAAAACTATACTAGTGGGGGACCTCAACCTTCCCCTCTCTGAACTTGAAAAATTTAACCTCAAAATAAACAAGAAAGAAGTTAAGGAGGTGAATAAAACTCTGGATGAGGTAGATATGACAGATCTCTGGAGAAAACTGAATGTGGATAGAAAGGAATATACACTTTTCTCAATGGTACATAGCACATGTACAAAAATTGTCCATGTTCTAGGGCTTACAAACCTCACAATCCAGTACAGAAAGGCAGAGATATTCAATGTATCCTTCTGAGATCAAAATGGAATAAAAATTATATTTCATAAAAGGGCATGGAAAGATGAAACTAAATAATCTAATCCTAAAGAATGAGTGGGTTAAATAAAAAATCATAGAAACAATCAACAACTTCATTCAAGAGAATGACAATAATAAGACAATCTACCAAATATTGTGGGATACTGCAAAAGCAGTTCTTAGGGGAAGTTTTATATCTTTGAATGCCTACATGAATAAAATAAAGAAAGATGAAATCAATGACCCGGGCATGCAGCTGAAAAAGCTAGAAAACAAATTGAAAATCCCCAACTAAATACCAAATTAGAAATACTGAAAATCAAAGGAAAGACTAACAAAATTGAAGTTAAGAAATCTACTGAACTAATAAATAAAACCAAAAGTTGGTTTTATGAAAAAACTAATAAAATTGATAAACCTCTGGTCAATTTGATTTAAAAAAAAAAAGAAAACCAAATTGCCAATATCAAAAATGAAAGGGGTGAGCTCACCTCCAATGAGGAGGAAATTAAAACTACAATTAGAAATATCTTTGCCCAACTTTATGCTCATAAATTTGACAATCTAAATGAGATGGATGAGTATTTTAAAAAATATAAATTGCCCAGATTAACAGAAGAGGAAGTTGAATACTGAAACAACTCCATCTCAGAAAAAGAAATTGAACAAGCCATCAATGAACTCCCTAGGGAAAAAATCTCCAGGGCTGGATGGATTTACAAGAGAATTCTATCAAACATTTAAAGAACAGTTCATCTCAATACTATATAGACTATTTGGAAAAATGGGGGAAGAAGGAGTCCTCCCAAATTCTTCTTGTGATACAAATATGGTTTTGATACGCTAAACCAGGAAGAGTCAAAACAGACTAAAAAAAATTATAGACCAACTTCTCTAATGAATATAGATGGAGAAATTTTAAATAAGATTTTAGCGAAAAGAATACAGCAGTTTATCATGAAAATACCACAGTATGATCAGGTAGGATTTGTACCAGGAATGCAGGGCTGGTTCAATATTAGAAAAACTATTAGCATTATTGATCATATCAACAAAAAAACTAACAGAAACCACATGATTATCTCAATAGATGCAGAAAAAACTTTTGACAAAATACAACCATTCCTATTAAAAACACTGGAAAGCATATGAATACAGGGAACTTTCCATTAAATAATAAGCAGTATCTACCTCAAACCTTCAGCAAGCATTATATGCAATGGGGATAAGCTAGACCCATTTCCAATAAGATCAGGGGTGAAACAAGGATGTCCATTATCACCACTATTATTCAATATGGTACTAGAAATGTTAGCTATAGCAATTAAACAAGATAAAGAAATTGAAGGAATTAGAACAGTCAAAGAAGAAACTAAGTTATCACTCTTTGCAGATGATATGATGATATACTTAAAGAATCCCAGAGATTCAAGTAAAAAACTACTTGAAATAACAAACAACTTTGGCAAAGTTGCAGGTTACAAAATAAACCCACACAAATCTTCTGCATTTCTGTATATTAGTAACAAAGCCTAACTACAAGAAATACAAAGAGAAATTCCATTTAAAGGTGGGGTAGACACTACAATATATTTGGGGTTTGCCTACTAAAACAATCCCAGGAACTATATGAACACAATTACAAGACACTTTTCGCACAAATAAAGTCAGATCTAAATAAGTGGAAAAACATCAACTGCTCATGGGTAGGCCGAGTCAATATAATAAAAATGACAATTCTACCTAAATTAATTTACTTATTTAGTGCCATACTAATTAGACTACCAGATAATTATTTTCTAGAGCTGGAAAAAAATAATACCAAAATTAATCTAGAAGAACAAAAGGTCCAGAATATCCAGGGGACTAGTGAAAAGAAATGCTAGGGAAGGTAGCCTAGTGCTACCAGATCTCAAATTGTATTATAAAACAGCAATTATCAAAACCACTTGGTACAGGTTAAGAAACAGAAGGGTAGACAAGTGGAATATGACAGGTACTCAAGACACAGTAGGCAATGAATACAGTAATCTACTGTTTGATAAATCCAAGGACCGCAGTTTCTGGGATAAGAACTCACTGTTTGACAAAAATTGCCGGGAAAATTGGATAACTGTGTGGCAGAAACTAAGCATTGACCACCAGGTATGACACTGTATACAAGAATAAAGTCCAAATGGGTACACAATTTAGGTATAAAGATTGATACTACGGACAAATTGGTGGAGCAAGGAATAGTGTATTTATCATATTTATGGAGAATGGAATAATTTTTGACTAAACAAGTGACAGAAAGCATTATGAAGTGCAAGATGAACAATTTTGATTACATTAAACTGAAAAGTTTTTGCACAACCAAAGCCAATGCAATCAAGATTCAGAGAGACACAGAAAACTGGGAAAGAATTTTTGCAGCGAGTGTCTGTGATAAAGGTCTCATTTCTAGAATATATAGAGAACTGAGTGAAATGTACAAAAAATACAAGTCATTCCTAATTGACAAATGATCAAAGGATATGAACAGACAGTTTTCAGAGGAAGAAATTAAAGATATCTATAGTCATATGAAAAAATGCTCTAAATCACTATTGATTAGAGAGATGCAAATCAAAACAACTCTGAGGTACCACATTACACTAATCAGATTGGCAAACATGACAGAATAGGAAGATGATAGTGTTAGAGAGAATGTGGGAGAGTTGGAACACTAATTCGTACTTGGTGGAGCTGAGATCTGATCCAGCCATTCCAGAGAGCAATTTGGAACTATGCCCAAAGGGCTACAAAAATATGCATATTCTTTGACCCAGCAATATTGCTTCTAGGACTGTATCCCCAAAAGATCATAAAAAATGGCAAAGGGTCCGACATGTACAAAAATATTTATAGCAGCACTCTTTGCGGCGCTCAAAAATTGAAAATTGAAAGGATGCCCATCAACTGGATAATGGCTGAATAAATTATGACATATGAATGTAATGGAATACTATTATGCTATAAGAAATGATGAACAGCAAGACTTCAGAGACACCTGTAAAGACTTATTTGATCTGATGCTGAGTGAAAGGAGCAGAACCAGGAGAACTTTGTGCACAGCAATGATCACAGTGTGTAAGAGTTTTTTCTGTGACTTGGAACTTCATTGCAATGCAAGGACTTAAAAAGATTCCCAATGTTCTTTCAAGGCAAAATGCCTTCCACATCCAGAGAAAGAACTATGGAATTCAATCACAGAATGCAGCAGATCATTTTTTTGTGTGTTTGGTTTGTTATATGATTTCTCCCATTCATTTTAATTCTTCTACACAGCATGACTATAGTGAAAATGTATTTAATAGGAATGTATGTGTAGAACCTATATAAAATTGTATGCTGTCTCAGGGAGGGGGGGAGGGAGGGAGAAGGGAAGGGAAAAAATCTAAGTTATATGGTAGTGATTGTAGAACACTGAAAATAAATAAATTAATAATAAAAAATAGTCTAACTCAATTGGCAAAAGAGGTCAAAAAAAGTCAATGAGGAGAAGAATGCTTTAAAAAGCAGAATTAGCCAAATGGAAAAGGAAGTTCAAAAGCTCACTGGAGAAAACAGTTCTTTATAAATTAGAATGGAGCAGATGGAAATTAATGACTTTATGAGAAACCAGGAAATTACAAAACAAAACCAAAAGACAGAAAAAATAGAAGATAATATGAAATATCTCATTAGAAAAACAACAGAACTGGAAAACAGATCCAGGAGAGACAATTCAAAAATCATGGGACTACATGAATGCCATGATCAAAAAAAGAACCTAGACATCATCTTTCATGAAATTATCAAGGAAAACAGCCCTGATATTCTAAAACCAGAGGGTAAAATAAATATTGAAAGAATTCACCAATCACCTCTTGAAAGAGACCTGAAAAGAGAAACTCCTAGGAATATTGTAGCCAAATCCCAGAGTTCTCAGGTCAAGGAGAAAATATTGCAAGTAGCTAGAAAGAAACAATTCTAGATTGTGGAAATACAATCAGAATAACACAAGATCGAGTAGCTTCTACATTAAGGGACTAAAAGGCTTGGAATACGATATTCCAGAAGTCAAAGGAACTAGAATTAAAACCAAGAATCACCTACATAGCAAAACTGAGTATAATACTTCCAGGGAAAAATGGTCACTCAATGAAATAGAGGACTTTCAAGCGTTCCTGATGAAAAGACCAGAGCTGAATAGAAAATTTGACTTTCAAACACAAGAATCAAGAGACGCATGAAAAGGTAAACAGGAAAGAAAACTCATAAGGGACTTATTAAAATTGAACTGTTTACATTCCTTCATGGAAAGATTATTTGTAGCTCTTGAAACTTTTCTCAGTATTTTTGTAGTTGGAGGGATTTTACATACACACACACACACACATATACAGAGAGAGAGAGAGAGAGAGAGAGAGAGAAAGGAAGGGAGCACAGAGTGAGTTGAATAGGAAGGGATGATATCTAAAAAAATAAAATTAAGAGGGAAGAAAGAGAAGAATATAATGGGAGGCAAAAGGGAGAAATGAAATGGTGCAAATTATCTCTTAGAGGTAAGAAAAAGTTTTTCAATGGAGGGGACAAGGAGGGAGGTGAGAGGGAAAACATGAAGCTTACTCTCATCACATTTGGCTTAAGGAGGGAATAATATGCACACTCAATTTGGTACGAAAATCTATCTTAAACTATAGGAAAGTAGGGGAGAAGGGGATAAGTGGAGTGGGCGAATAATAGAAGGGAGGGGAAATGGGAGGAGGGAGTAATTAGCAGTAAACACTTTTCGGGAAGGACTAGGTCGAAAGAGAGAATAGAATAAATGGGGGGCAGGATAGGATGGAGGGAAATATAGTTAGTCTTACACAACATGACTATTATGGAAGTCTTTTGCTAAACTATACATATATAACTTATATTGAATTACTTACCTTCTCAATTAGGAGGGGTGGGGAGGCAGGAAGGGAAAGAAGTTGGAACACAAAAGTTTTAGGAATGAATGTTGAGAATTCTTTTTGCATGCAAATGGGAAATAAGAAATACAGGTGATGGGGTATAGAAATCTATCTTGCCCTACAAGGAAAGGGAGAAGATGAGGATAGGGGAAGGGAGGGGTATGATAGAAGGGAGGGCAGATTGGGGGAAGGGGTAATCAGAATGCATGGTGTTTAGGGATGGGGGGGAGAGATGGGGAGAAAATTTGGAACTCAAAATTTTGTGGAAATGAATGTTGAAAACTAAAAATAAATAAACATAAAAAAAGAAAGAAAGAAAGAAAGAAATCAAAGCTATATGTAGTCATATGAAAAACTTCTGTATTGATAGGCTTACCTCTTCTCAGCAACACAGTGATCTAAGACAATTCCAAAGCACTCATGATGGAAAACTATGAAGTCTGAACGCAGATTGGAGCATAGTAGTTTCTCTCTTTTTTTCTTTTTTATAGTTTTTCCCTTTTGTTTTGATTCTTATTTCACAACATGATTATTGTGGAAATATATTTAATATGACTGTACATGTATTAGCCTATATCAGACTGCATGCCATCTTGGGGAGGGGCAGAAGAGCGAAGGAAAAAAATGGAACTCAAACTCTTGTAAAAATGAATGTTGAAAACAATCTCTCCATGTAATTGGAAAAAAAATAGTATTAAGTGGAAAAAATAGGACAAGTCATTATTGATTAGAGAAATGCAAATTAAAACAGCTTTGAGGTAACATTTCACACCTATCACATTGGCTAAAATGATAAAAAAAAAAAGAGAAACAACAAATTTGGAAAAATTGGAATACTAATACACTGTTGGTGGAACTGTGAACTGACCCAACCATTTTGGAGAGGAGACTGGAATTATGAACAAAACTCTATATACCTTTTGACCTAATGATATCACTATTAAGTCTATTTTTCAAAGTGATTAGGGAAAAAGGAAAAGAACTTCTATATAAATATTGTTGCTTCCTTTGCAGTGGAGAAGAACTGGAAATTGAGGGGATGCCCATCAACTGTGGAATGGCTGAACAAGCTGTGATATATGAATGTAACTTGAGTACTACTATGAGCTGGTTGGTTTTAGGAAAGAAAAACATGGAAAAACATGCATAAAATAATGCTGAGTGAAACGGGCACAACAAAGAGAATGATATAAAAGCAATATTTTTCAAAAAGTAAGTGTAAAATATCAAAGCTACTTTGAGTAATATGAAGCTGAGTTTTAAAAATCAATTACAAAGGACTTCTGAAGGTAAATGCTTTCTACCTAGAGAATGAAGTAAGTACATGAAATATAGAAATATGTATTACAGGGTTTTGCACACACATTTATATCAAATATTGACTTTCTCTAATGCAGGACGGGAGGGAGGGAGAGGGACAACTCAGAATTTAAAATGTAATAAAAAATAAATAGAATTAAAAAATACTTGTTGATTTGATTTGACTAAAGTGTACAAAGAATATATTCGAGGTTTCTTTCACATTGGACTACCAGCAGATTTTATGATGTTCCATGACCACAGATGCACCCCTATTTTTTTGGACACTACAGTTTAGCATAATTTACCTCCCTCATTACTTAGCTAGAATGCTAAATAAATATACAAAAGGAATTTTTGCACATATCCAAGTATGCAAAAGACATTTTAATAGCCTCATAGAAAGCAAGAATCACATGTACTCTCATATGATATCATATTTGACATAAAATGTTAAACATGGAATGGACCCTTACAGAATGAAAAAAAGCATTATCAAATATTTACCAAGTGCAAAGCACTGGGGGCACAAATAGAAGAACAAGACAGTCTCCACTTCCAAGAAACTCATATTCTAACATGTGGAGACAACATGTAGGAGGTTCCACCTGCAAGTCACTAAATTAGCACTATAGTAAGTGATAAGGATACATTTTGTTGTATGGTCATTTTCACTCATATCCAACTCTCAATGACTCAATTAAGGATTTTCTTGGCACAGGTAATGCAGTGGTTTGCCATTTCCTTCTCTACTTCATTTTACAGACAAGAAAACTGAGGCAAACCGTGAAGTGATTTGTCCAGTCACACACCTACACCTACTAAGCTTCTGAGGCTAGATTTGAACTTGGGAATAAGGATCTTCCTGACTCCAGGCTCAGCACTCAATCCACTGTGCCACCTAGCTGCCCCTAGAATGGCAAAAGACAATACCTACTATCAAGGACATTACAGTCTAATGGAAGACAAAACAGGCAAGTCACTAAAAACAAACAAAATATATACAGGACAAATTGAGGACAATCAGTAGAGGGAAGGCACCAGCAATCAGGAAGATCAAGAAAGGCTTCTCCTAGAATATGAAATTTAGTTGAGATTGGACAGAAGTCAAGAAGCTGGCAAGAGAAGGTATTCCAGTCATATGGAAAGGCCCCACAATTCTTAAGGTTTAGGCCAACGCACATATTAATGTATCTTCCTTTTTCTTTCATTGCTAAAATGATACCTGTTTCTTGTGTTTGACAGTGTCAAGGCCTTTTGTGGTGAAAACTTCCATTTCTCAATTTTGTGTAGCTATCCCCCTGAGGTGACAGAGCAGCAGTTGCCATGTCACATTTCCAGCAAGGTTGCTCCCTTAGATGATGGCTGCCTGCAGCCAGATTGGAAGCACAGCTAGGATTATGGGTAGTGAGCCTTTCTCATGTTTCTTGGGCTCAGGGTGCTGGGATGTCTCCACTTAGACCTGAAGGAATATGGTGATCTAAATACTAGCAATGATTTGACCTGCAAGGTGTATTCAGCCTTTTGTCTCATCCTTGAGGTGCCTGGTTACTTTCAAAATCATCTTGCCATCCCTTTCATTTTATGGATGTGGAAAATGAATCCCAAAGAGGTTAGATGACTTCCAGAAGGTCACAAAGCTGACCAGTGACAAAAGAAAGACATGAAATGTAATATCCTGACTCCTCATTCAGTGTTCTTTTCACTTAAAACTTCTGTAAACATTCAATCCCATGTAGTATAATTTCAAAGTAGGTTACCAGGTATAAATACAAATTCCATTAGACTTTAGGATTAATTTCTCTAATATACATATGCACTTACTTGAACTGTAAGTGGCACAGGGCTGTCCCCTACATGCGACATGGGGCAGGAAGCAGACTGGACATCAGTAGCCTCTTCTCCCCCCAACCTTCTCCAAAGGAGACTTGAATTCCTGCCAGGAAGGGAAGCAGGAAATTGGGAGGCTGCCACTTTGCTCAGAGGGAAGGGGTACTGGAATAGAATTACATCTACATGATCCCTTAAATATGATTAGTCTAGAGGATGTGATTTTCTTAACATCTGAGAGCTGCTGCATTATTGATGGAAGGAGGACCCCAAGCTGTATATTCCAGGCTTCACCCCTTTCTTACCAAATATCAGTTCCATAGTGTATGTAGAGAGAGAATAGCAAAGTAGCCAATCTAATATCACAGAAAAACAGAAATCAGAGGAAAGCATCCATGGGAGATCATGTACCACATAATAAAGAGTAAAGAAGTTCTCCCTTTGGGAATGACATAACTCAACTAAACCAAGATATGAGTCCTAGGTCTCACACAGAAGTTTCCTGAAATTTCATGGATAGCAAGTGGAGAATGAGGACATAATGGAGACTTCCAACTCCTCTCATGTCTGCTCTTCCAAGAGGTTTTTCCTTCAGTAACTTGAAGTAGAATTGGCATCATCTATCTTCTCTCTTTAAGCTTAAAAGCAGAAGAACCTGAAGCAAAAAGAGATTCTCTAACTTGAAGGTACTCTCAAGAAAACAGAAGAGCTTTCCTCTCTTTTGCTCTTGGCAGCTCCATCTGACCCCTTACATTGGCATGGGCAATGCTCTCCACCAACGAAGAGAGAGTACCATACTAATGTACTTTGGGATGAGAGTTGCACACATATATAAAGACATCCAAAAACCCAAAAGCATCTGAAAGCGGTAAATGATGAAGTTTATGGTCATGGTTGCCAACACTCATCATCTTTTATGTTTTCAAATGGCTTCTTTTCATGCTAACAGGTTAACAACACAAATTCACAAAATATTCATTAATGTTTTAAAATCACTGATGAGTGTTATCCATTGCATTCCCGTGTATGTATTGGTTTGAATATAGAATATTGATAAAGATGACTATAAGAACGAAGTACTGATTTTCAAAATTATCAAGGAGGGCCAAGGGACGTACTAGATGGAACACAAAACTTCTTCCTTAACTTGGAATCAGGAGGACCTGGGCTCTAATCCTAGTTTTCTCACATATCATTCCTTGACCATGGGCAAGTCACATAATCTCTCTGATTCCCAGCTTTCTCATTTGTATGACGTGAAAAATATTTCCTGCAAGATCTACCTCACAAGCTAATTGTCAGAATTCAAGTGAAATAATACATGGAAAATTCTTTGCCAGCCTTCAAGCACTATAGAAATGCTAATTATTATTGTTATCTTACTATACAGCAACCTTTGTCCCTCTGATTTAATGAAGAAGCTAAAATGACAACTCAAAACACACACTGATAAAATCTTAACTATCACTAAAAAATTTTCATTTCCTTAGTCTTTCTAGATCTTAAAAATTTCATCAGTATTTAGGAATCATTTTACCATTTTACTGGTTTTTGAGATTCTATAAATACTTAAAAACTCATAGCTGACATTTTAAAAATGAGAAATAACTAAATATAATACAAATATTTAAATTGGAGTGATGAGCCATGTTACAACAATTATATTAAAATTTGCTTAATGTTAGCTCCCACAGCATAAAGTATTTCAGAAAGTTAGCTTCAGAAGTGTATCAGACACCAGAAGACAGCAACAGTTTCAAGAATGGTAAGAAAGATGCTCTGCAAAGGAAATAAAATTAAATAATCTTACATTAAAATCATACAGAAGTTGAATTGGATAACTTCTTTCATCTCAGTCTCCTATCCTCTTGGTGTTGTACTTATAATACTACATGACTGAAATGTATTTTCTCTTTATGTCTTTCTCATGGAGTCCCATCTCCTCCTTTAACGCACTGCTTAATCAACCTCTTCTATCTACAACCCTTCATGATCTTCACAACTGTTAAAGTCTTCTCTCCTAAACTAAGGATGTAGGTTCTTTGGATATATTTATAGTCACTTTGTATTGTTATGTATTCGCTCTCTCCCATTATATTGTAAGCACGTTACAAGTAAGGACTGTTTCATTCTTTGTACTTGCATCCAGAACCTGACACATAAGAAATACCTAATAAATTGTTAATGGATTGACTGAAGCTTCTACCAAGCATGAAATTTTAAAAATTTCTTTCTTTTAAAAAATAAGCTTAAGTAATGTCTTTTTATTTATATCATAGTCATTTTAGAAAATACACCTCTTCTACCTTCACCCCTCACAAAAATAAATTAAAATCCCACCCACTCCTTGTAGCAAAGCAAAATGGCTAAGCAAAGAACACAGTGTAGGCAGTGCCTTCGACATTCTGCCCTAGTAGTCTCCTGTCTGTCTGCTGAGACGTAGCTAATGTTCCATGTTCCAATGTTTTACTCACTCAGAGTTCAGCTTGCTTTTAGTGTTACATTCATTTTTAATGTTGTAAAGGTGCCTTTTCTGCCTATTTAACTCTGTATCAGTTAATATAAATCTTGCCCTGTTTCTCTCAATACTTTATATCATCCATTTACATTTAAGAGGCAGCTAGGAGGTACAGTGAAGAGCCAGATCTGGAGTCAGGAAGACCTAAGTTTAAATCCAGCCTCAGACAGTTACTAGATGTGTGACCTTGTGCAAGTCACTTAACTCTGTCTGCCTCAGTTCCCTCATCTATAAAATGAGCTGGAGAAGAAAATGGAAAAGCACTCCAGCATCTTTGCCAAGAAGACCTCAAATGGGGTTATGAAGAGTCAGAAAAAAACAATAGCTACTACATTCAAACACTACAGAATGTTGCTGTTGCGCAGTCATCCAGTTATTTCTGAGTCTTCATGACCTCATGCACCATAGCACACCAGGCCCTTCCATCAACCACTATCCCCTGAAGTCTGTCCAAACTCATGTTCGTTGCTTCCATGATACTATCTATCCAACTCATTTTCTGCCATTCCCTTCTCCTTTTGCCTTCAGTCTTTCCCATTATCTTTTCCAATGAGTCTTATCTTCTCATTATGTGGCCAAAGAATTTAAGCTTCATTATCTGTCCTTCCAATGAACACCCTGAATTAATTTTTTTTAAGTATTGACTTATTTGATCTCCTTGAAGTTCAAGGAACTCTCAAAAGCCTTCTCTAGCATCATAATTCAAAAGCATCAATTCTGTGGTGCACAACTTTCCTTACAGTTCAATTCTCACTAATAAATATCACTTTTGGAAAAACGATCGCTTTTCCTATGTGAACCTTTGTCAGCCAGGTGATGTCTCTGCTTTTTAGTATGCTGTCCAGATTTACTATATAGCTTTCCTTCCAAAGAGCTAAGAGTTTTTAAATTTCATGACTTTTGTTGGCTTCAGTGATCACTGAGCCCAAGAATATAAAATCTGACACTGCTTCCATTTCTTCTCCCTCTTTTTGCCAGGAAATGACTGGACTAAGATGCTACTCTTTTTTTTTTTTTTTTACATTAAGCTTCAAGCAAGCTTTTATACTTTTCTCTTTCATCCTCATCAAGATGTATCTTCATAGGATTCTTTTAAATCATTTCTCATTTGATGGGTACCCAATTTGTTAATTTGTTTACATTTCTTTGCTACCACAAAAAAAAAGTGATGCTATGAATATTTTGAAAATACTGAATACTTGTTTCTGCCTTTGAGGTCCATGGAGTGTATGGTCATTTATGGGATCATTAGATCAAAGGGCAAGAATGGTTTGGTCACTTTTTTGCATAATTTCAATTTTATATGCTGAAATTTTGGAGTATTTCACAGCTTCATCCAAAGTATATTAAGGTGCCTTTCTATCCACAGATCTACCAATAGTGACCTTTTTTCTACCTTTGCCAATTTGCAAGATGTAAGGTTAACCACTTAATTATTTCAATATGCCTTTCTCTAACAGTGATTTGGAACATTTGATAACTTCTGAGTTTAACATAGCTTTTATATGAAATGATACTTTGAAACACAGCCCAGGTAGAAATATATGTATAGATACATAGGTGCATATATATAAATGCATATATATACATACATGCATATATATATATGTATATATATATATATATATAAATGCATATATATATATATATATACATAATTTTATTGTTTAAATGTTCAAAGTGGTGATGGCTAACAAAAATAACATATGGATTAGTTAGATTAGCATATTTCCCTTAAAAAAAAATTCAGTGTTCAAGCTGAACCAAACAGAGTAATAACAGCGATTTCTTTGCAAATGAGTAGAAGGTACATCATAATGAGATGCTTGTCAGTAAATTCATATTTATAGGTAGTCACATAAACACATTAAATATCACCAGTTTGTCAAGGTGCAATCATTTACTAAACCCAAAAACCCATTAGAGAAAATGATGAGTTTTGAATTATGGATACTATCTTGATTTTATTAGTATTTTCTAAATCTATGCATTAAAATATTCTGCTCCTTCCCAGTAAAGGGTATATTAATAGACTCCATGGGGCTTTCTAATGCACTATGCAGCAATTTTTATTTTGTAAAGTAAGATTTTTTTGAGTTCAGTATACCCTGACAACTGAAGGCTACTGAAGGGGCTGTGCCAAAAATATATTATTTACCAAGGAAAACTATCAAATGTGAAATAGTCACTCTAATCCTGTAAGATGACATACATGGACTTAACCCCCAAATTCCCCTCCAGGACCCAGTAAAAGTAAGATTGTACAATCAGACCCAACTATTTTCCATATTTCCTAGGGATTCTCTACTTAAGCTATTGACCCTCCTGACAGCCAAGGTTGTTTAATCCTAGAGTGAGCCTTCCTTGGGGACTAAGGTTTGTCTGTCTGTTTGTTTTAAGACAGGTTTTGTATAATAGGATGAAGAGTCTTAGGCAAAGTCTGTTTGAAGAATGAACTGCTACAAACTTTGTAGATTCTACAACTCAGTAGATGTTCAGATGCAACCTGAAGCCAAAGCCACCATGACAGGGGAAATTCAATTAAAGAATAAATTTTGTGAGGTGCAAGGGAGGATGGAAGGGGAAGATAACATCATCATCATCATCATCATCATCATCATCGTTGTTGTCATCGTCATCATCGTCCTCGTCGTCATCATCGTCGTCGTCGTCGTCGTCATCGTCATCGTCATCATCGTCATCATCATCATCATCATCATCATCATCATCATCATCATCATCAACAACAACACAACTGTACTTTTTAGAACCTTCGTTAAGGAGAATATCCAGTCCAATCACTTCTTCATTTCTTTCTGGGCTACATGATCTTCCAAATTTCTTTGCTATGTCCCAGCAACTTCTTCATCCTGAAGAGCAATCCAGCCCTAGAACTCACACTTTGGAAATACTCTCTACCTTCTCTTGAGATCTCCAAGAGATAACTGGCTTGGATACAAGGAGTCCACAGAAACCTAGGAAGGCCAAAGATGAAAAGTATATAGGGGAAGGGAAACAGGATAAGGAGGGGCATGAGATCAAATCATAAAAATGTCATTGAAGATATTTAAAGGGACAATATAACATAAGGAGGATATGATAGATGTATACAAGTCTATTAAAGGCTTCTACGTGGAAGAAGGATTAGAACAATTCTTCTTGACACCAGAAGATAAAACTAGAAACAATTGAGGGTGGGGTGGTAAGAGGAAGAATTATAATGAGACCATTTAGGATTGAGTTTAATAGGGATATCTAAAAATACATAAGCTGCCTTAAGAATCAGGGGGTTCCCTCTTATTGGAAGTCTTCTGACAAAAATGGATGGCCACTTGTCAGCTATAATGTTGATGTTGTCTCATCTATAAAATTATAAAATGAAGGAGTTGGAATAAATGGCCTTAAAGGCCCCTTCTAGCTCTAAATTTATGACAGTATTCTTGTTTCAGTCAAGGTTGGACTAGAAAACCTCTAAAATCCATTCTGACTGAGATTTTGTGATTCTGTGTGCAAATCCTTTCTTGACACTAGCTATCCGATCTCAGCCAAATCATCTGACTTCTTTGAACCTGTTTCCTCTTCCTAAGTAAACTGGGGATAATACTTATTATCTCTTGCATTCCAGTGTAGCTATTAAAGTACTATACAAATGTGAGCTCTTTGTATCCCTGTGCGCTGCATCATAAGAGAAAGCAACCACCTTACTGAGATCAAGCATCGGCCATAGTGTTGAAGTTTGACAAAAGTGCATTGCTAGAAAGACTGGGACACCTGAGAAGGCAATCTATGAATGAGGAAGCAAAGCAAGCCATCCTATCCTTTGCCTCTGAACCCTTAGCAACCTCCCTAGAACAAAAGAAATGATCAGCCAAACATTCACTTCACATCTACCAAATTTATATCTTGCTTGAAAGGACAATTAAAAATTTGGAAAGAATTTTCTAAACACAACTTGCTTAGATGCCTATTCAAAGAATCTATTTAGTGATCCTTGTGCTTTAACAGATGCTTAGCTGTCACTCACAGAGATTACATAGAAAAAAATGGTATCTCTGAGAATTGAAACATTGGTTTAAAAAGGATATCACATGACCTGATTATACCCTGTCACTACTAAGTGCCTCCAACAACAGATAAATACATTTGTGTATTCTATTGCTTGTTTTAATCTATCTCATGCACCTTTAAAAAATCTCTTATGTGGAAATGAACACTTAGATGGAACATTAACTCAACTGGAAATTAATCAAATAAGCCTCTTTATAGTCAGTTTCATCGCTTATTGATGCAAAGACCAAACAGTTGTAAAGTTATTCTTATACAAGCAATGATCCTCTCATGAATGTTTTATGGTGGTGAAGACAGAGATAGTCATGAGTTCTTAAAAACCAAGTCAGTGAAGGGTAAATACCCTATCAAGCAGGTAAGGTTTTAATCAGTCTGCTCCCAGGACCACCTTAGCAAGTAATAAAAATAACAACAATAATAAAATCTACACAATATATACTTGCACACATACACACACATATAGGTGTGTTTACACATGTCAATGCATTACAAATATATATTTCATATACATACATATTTGTCCCTACCAACTAGAACATGACCCCAATTGTTAATAGGGATTGATTCATTCTTTGTTCTTGTGTCCACAGGATCTAGCAGAGTTCCTGGCACATAGTAGATCCTGAATAAATATGTCTTGATTAACTGATTGATATATCTTGAAATATTATGATATACACTAATATGTCTCTCTATTAATAATCATTTAATATCATTTGAACCTCAATAAGGGTAAGAGCCTGAATTAATCAACCAGAAGAAGATGACCCTCAGTCTAACAGGAACTTCCTTCTTTGTTCTCTAAACTCAGAGATAATAGCTCTTCCTATGTCAACAAGGCCAACTATGGCTGACTTAAGAGCATTTTTTCCCACTGTTTATGATCATTAAGGAGGTGACCTTAACCCAAGACACTATCTTGAATAATAGGACTTATTCTTATCTTAGTATTTTATGGGCATATACTATGCTATGGCATGTTAATGGTAAAGAAAATATCAATATCCTGGGTTGCTATTTCAAGTGACATTTTGTCAACTCTCTTCTCTTATTGTATTTATCACCTATTCAATTAAGAAAATCCCTTTCTCATACTACAGTTAAACATATATAGAGATCATAAATTTGAGTGACACAGAAGTCTGAGTTGGGATTGTTCTAAAACATATTTAAGGCTGGTCATTCTTTTCTTTAAATAAATTTATGTGTTTTCAGTTTTCAACATTCACTTCCACAAAATTTTGAAATTCAAAAACTTTCTCCCCATCTCCCCACTACGCCTACCCCAAGACAGTATATTCTGATTGCCCTTTCCCCCAATCTACATTCCCTTCTATCTACCGTCCCACTCCTATCCCCTTCCCTTCTATCTTCTTCGGGGGTAAGATAGATTTCTATACCCCACTGCCTATATATCTTTTTTGCTAGTTACATGCAAAAACAACCTCTAACATTCATTTTTAAAGCTTTAGGTTCCACATTCTCTCCTTTCCCCTCTCCCCACTCACCCTCATTGAGAAAGCAAGCAATTCAATAAATGTGTGGTCATGTGAAGCACCTCCATAACAGTGATGTTGTAAAAGACTAACTATATTTTCCTCTATCCTGTCCTGCCCTCCATTTATTCAATTCTCTCCTTTGACCTGTCCCTCTACCAAAGCATTTGCTTCAAATTACCTCTTCCCCTTATCTGCCATCTCAACTGTTATTCCCCTTCTCTTATCCCCTTCCCTCCTGCTTTCCTGTTGGGCAATACAAATTTCCATACCCAATTGAGTATGCATGTTATTCCCTCCTGAAGCCAAATCAGATAAAAGGAAGGCTCACTTATACTCTCTCACCTTTCCCTTTTTTCTTTCCATTGTAAAAAGTTTTTTCTTGCCTCTTTTATGTGAGATGATTTACTACATTCTATCTCTTCCCTTTTTCTTTCTCCTAGTACATTCTTCTCAAACCATAATTTTCTATTTTAGATATCATCCCTTCATATTCAGCTCACCTTGTGTGCTCTCTCTCTACATATATATATATATGTATATATATATATATACACACATATACACACACACATATATATAAAAACATACACACATATACATATCTACACATATACATACATACATATATATGCATACATACACACATACACACACACACACACACACACACATATTCCCTCCATCTACCCTAATACTGAGAAAGGTCTCATGAGTTACAAATATCTTCTTTCCATGTAGGAATGTAAACAGTTCAACTTTAATAAGATTCTTATGGTTTCTTTTTCCTGTTTACCTTTTCATGTTTCTCTTGATTCTTGTATCTGAAAGTCATAATTTCTATTCAGCTCTGGTCTTTTCAACATGAATGCTTGGGAATTCTCTATTTCATTGAAGTTCCATTTTTCCCCTGAAGTATTACACTCAGTTTTGCTGGGTGAGTGATTCTTGGTTTTAATATCATCTCTCTTGACCTCTGGAATATCAGATTCCAAGCCCTCCAATCCCCTGGTGTAGAAGCTGCTAAGTCTTGTGTTTCCACAATACTTAAATTGATTCTTTCTGGCAGGTTGCAATATTTTCTCCTCGAACTATGAACTCTGGAATTTGGCTACAATATTCCTAGGAGTTTTCCTTTTTGAATCTCTTTCAGGAGGTGATTAGTGGATTCTTTCTATTTCTACTTTATCCTCTGGTTCTAGAATATCGGGGCAGTTTTCCTTGATAATTTCTGGAAAGATGATGTCTAAGCTCTATTTTTTTTTTGATCATGGCTTTCAGGTAGTCCAATAATTTTAAAATTCCCTCTCCTGGATCCATTTTCCAGGTCAGTTGTTTTACCAATGAGATGTTTCACATTGTCTTCAATTTCTTCATTCTTTTGGTTTTGTTTTTTAATTTCTTGATTTCTCATGAAGTCATTAGCTCCCATTTGCTCCACTGAGAAGATAAGCAACCTTCCAGAAGTCGCACAGGCAGTATTGATTAGAAGCAGGACTTCAATACAGATCTTGCTGGCCTCAAATCTGGCTCTCTAGCAATATACTATATTGCTTCTCGATCAGATGATAAGAAGCCAAAACAAAGCCTTAGATTTTGACTAGAAAGAGAGAATATTTTCTCTTTTCTTGAACTTACAGAATTGTAACTCACTTATAAATGTCAGTGGGTTTTACATCTGGATTCCTTAAAAAATCATGTTAGAATCCTGTGAATTCTTTCCTAATAAATTTCGAAGGAGTAAGTCATTTTAGATAATGGAATATTCTAGAAATGGAAACATTTTCAAGTTTTTTGATGATATTTTTAAAAGGTACAGGTATGTCTATCCAGCATCAACCTTTTCTTGATGGTTTGGTATGGTATTTATCTTCAACATTATTCTGACACTAAAATACAGTATCACTGACTAGGCTACACCTGTGATCAGAAGTGCAGATACAGACTGTCTGACAAAGCAGTCTGCAGCACACAAAAGAATATATAAGGACCCCTCTTAGAGAAGCAGAAGTGTTCCTAGCATAGAGACCTGGAGGACAACAACAGTTTGTGACAGTGATTTAGACGAAGGTGCCGTGAGGAGACAGGAAGAAAAAAGCGATTTCAGTAGATAGGAAGGAAATAGGAAAGAGCAGTGCCAAGGTCACAGAAAGAAGAGCGCATGCAGTAGAAAAGGATGACCAACCATGTTAAAGGGGCAGCTACAGTGGATGGAGAGCTGGGCCTGGAGTCAGGGAGAAATGAGTGTAAACCTGGCCTCAGACACCTCCTAGCAAGGTGACCCTGGGCAAGTCACTTAACATGTTTGCCTAAGCTTCCTTATCTGTAGAATGGAGATAATAATAGCCCCACTTCCTAGGATTGTCCTAATGTTCAAATGAGATAATAAGTGTAAAGCACTTAGCACATAGTAAGTGTAATATAAATGCTAACTAGCTCTTTTTGTTAAAGGCTGCAGAGAGGTCAGTAAGGATGAGGGTAGAGAAAACACTGTTAGATTTGCCATTTAAGAGATCTTTTGTAACTTTGGAGAGAAAAATTAGAAGCAAATGAGAGGACAGAAAATGGAGGCAAACTAATATAGTTAGCTTTCTCAAGTTTGGCAAAGAATAAAAGGAGAGAGAAAGGACCTTCCCTAGAAGGGAAGATCAGGTCAACTAAAGGGCTTTCAAGAATGGAAGAGGCATGGATGTGTCTGTAGCCAGCAGAGAAGGAACCAGAAGGTAGAGACAGAAGAAGAGAAAGCAGGGGTGATGGAACTGTTCCATCACCCCTGCTTTCTCTTCTTCTATCTTTGGGGTTGTTAGGGGCAGGCCTAATGTTTGGAGCTTATCAGTTCAGGTTCAATGTTGGGATAAAATGAGGCACCCATACATCATCAGACAATTACCAAAAGGAAATCTACTTTTACGTAATAGAGACAAGTTAGGCAACAAGGATATGATGTCCTTACCTTTTATAAACATGGTTGCTTATGTCTCCTTATGTCATCCTTATGTGAAAATGGGTCTAGTCAGCAGAGAAGTCTGTGGTCTTCAGAAATTCATCAAGTTGGAGAGGCCCTAACTGCTCCTGTGAAGGACCTTTTATACCCTTAGGTGTCTAGGAGATGACACCAAGGAAAGCTGGGATCAATCAGGCCTAGAAACAGTTTTCTTCTCTTTTAGGGGGAATTAATTTCTGCTACAGGGAAATAGGCAAGGCTGGTTCTAGTACAGAAAGATAGAAGTAAAGGAGTGAATAACTAAGGATGAAGAATGGGATTCAGCAGCTGAGGGTCAGAATTACCAGGAGAGGGAGAGTATAAAGAGGTAGATATGTGTTAAACTCTGAGGAATGAGTCCAGCCAGAGTATTTGTGGTTGGAAAAAGGTCTGTTGAAAGAAGCAGATATGATTACTATTAAAAGACAGTATGTAGTACTCCCTAGCAACAGTTAGGTGGCACAATGGAGAGTCAGGTCTAGTGTAAGGAAGAATTCAAATATGGCCTCAGACATTTACTAACTGCATGATCCTAGATAAGTCACTTAACCCTGTTTGCCTCAGTTTCCTTACGTGTAAAATGAGCTGGAGAAAGAAATAGCAAACCACTTCAGTATTTTTACCAAGAAAACCTCAAATTGTGTCACAAAGTCACACATGACTGAAAACGATTGATCAAAAAAGAGTATCTCCTTGTCCTTATTATGTGATCAGTACATCTTTTTGCCCCTTTATCATACATTTCTCTGATATCCTTAATACTATTTCCCTTTCTTGTCTAATTCAAAAAATAACATTCAAAAGACAGTTCCTGCTTTCAAGGATGGAAAATCTCAGAAATCTTGGATTGGAAAGATACAAATATACCACAAGGTATCATACCCTTACTTACATGTGTTTAGATAAAAGGAATGCAAATTTTGATCTCTGAAATCTTACAAGATACCTTAGTGTCTAAGAGCAAGATATCTTTTTTTTATTATTTATGTTAAATTTTCAATACACATTTTCACAAGATTTTGACCCCATCTTTGACCCCAAAATTTTCTCCCCTTCTCTCTCCTATGCCCACCCCAAGACAGCATGCATTCTTATTACCCCTTCCCCCAATTTGCCATCCCTTCCATCACATCCTTCCCTTCTCTTATCCCCATCCCCTCTATTTTATTGTAGGGAAAGATAGATTTCTAGACCTCATTACCTATATGTCCTATTTCCCAGCTGCATATAAATAGAATTTTGAACATTCATTTTTAAAACTTTGACTTTCAACTACTCCCCCTTCCTCCCTCCCCATCCATCCCCACTGAGAAGGCAAGCAATTCAATATAGGCTATACATGTGTAGTTATGCAAAGGACTTCCATAAACGTCATGTTGTGAAAGACTAACTATATTTCCCTATCCTGTCCCCCATTTATTCTATTCTCTTTTGACTTTGTCCCTCCTCAAAAGTGTTTACTTCTGATTACCTCCTCCTCCCATTTGCCCTCCCTTCTATCATCCCCCTCACCCCACTTATCCCCTTCCCCCTTATTTTCCTGTAGTGTAAGATAGATTTTCATACCAAATTGAGTGTGCATGTTATTCCCTCCTTAAGCCAAACGTTATGAGAGTAAGGTTCACTCTTTCACTCTCCCCTCTCCCCTCTTCCCCTCCATTGAAAAAGCTTTTTCTTGCCTCTTCTGTGTGAGAGATAACTTACTCCATTCTATTTCTCCCTTTATCCTCCCAATATATTCCCTCTCTCACTCCTGAATTTTATTTTTTTAGATATCATCTCTACCTATTCAACTCACCCTGTACCCTCTGTTTATATGCATATAATCCCTCCAGCTACTCTAATATTAAGAAAAGTATCAAAAGTTACAAATACTATCTTTCCATATAAGAATACAAACAGTTCAACTTTAGTATATCCCTTATGATTTCTCTTTCCAGTTTATCTTTTCATGCTTCTCTTGATTCTTGTGTTTCAAAGTCAAATTTTCTATTCAGTTCTGGTCGTTTCAGCAAGAATGCTTGAAAGTCCTCTGTTTCATTGAATGACCATAATTGTCCCTGTCCCCCTTAAGTATTATATTCAGGTTTGCTGAGTGGGTGATTCTTGGTTTTAATCCTAACTCCTTTGACATCTGGAATATCATATTCTAAGCCATTAATGCAGAAGCTGCTAGATCTTGCATTATCCTGTCTTTTTCTGGCTGCTTACAATATTTTCTCCTTGACCTGGGAGCTCTGGAATTTGGCTACTGTATTCTTAGGAATTTTCCTTTTGGGATCTTTTTTAGGAGGTGATGGGTGGATTCTTTAAATATCTATTTTACCCTCTGGTTCTGGAAGATCAGGACAGTTTTCCTTGATAATTTCTTGAAAGATGATGTCTAGGCTCTTTTTTAGATTATGATTTTCAGGTATGATTTGATCATAATTTTTAAATTGTGTCTCCTGGATCTATTTTCCAGGTTAGTTGTTTTTTCAGTGAGATATTTCACATTATCTGCTATTTTTTCATTCCTTTGGCTTTGTTTTATAATTTCTTGATTTTTAATAAAGTCATTAGCTTTCATCTGTTCCATTCTAATCTTTAGTAATTATTTTCTTCAGTGAGCTTTTGGACCTCCTTTTCCATTTGATCAACTCTGCTTTTTAGGACATTCTTCTCCTCTATGGCTTTTTGGATTTCTTTTGCCATTTGGGTTAGTCTATTTTTTAAAGTTTTATTTTCTTCAGCATTTTTTCAGGTCTCCTTTAGCAAGCAGTTGACTGGTTTTTCATGACTTTCTTGCATCACTCTCATTTCTCTTCCCAACTTTTGCTCTACTTCTCTAACTTGATTTTCGAAATCCTTTTTGAACTCTTCCATGACCTGAGATCAATTCATATTTTTCTTGGAGGCTTTGGATGGAGGAGCTTTGACTGTTTTGTCTTCTGTTTGTATACTTTGGTCTTCCCGTCAGAAAAGTAAGATTTTATAGTCTGATTCTTTTTCTGGTTTTTGCTCATTTCCCCAGCTATTTACCTGACTTTTGAGCTCTTTGTCAAGGTATTTCTCTGCTTCCAGTGAGGGTGGGTCGTGCACTATCAGATGCTTAATCCCCCCACAATCTGTGGGCCGAGAGTACCAGAAACAGCCACTGCTGCTGCTACTGCCCTTGACCCTGTTTCTGTTGCCCAGGCTCCTCTTTCGAGAGCTCCTCTACCCCTTCTGCCACCCTGGGTTAAGACCCAACCACTCCACTCTTTCACACAGGTCCCACAGATTTGTGTTTTTTTCATTGACCTTCCAATTTGTCTTCAGGCGTTTTGGGGTCATGAAGTCTAGCAACTGCCACAGGGGCTCGAAATTCATTCCCCCCAAGGCCTGCTCTGATCCCATCTCTGCCTGTGTGGTCCACGCTGGACTACTCTCTGCTCCCAGCATAGTGCTATAAGACAATTCTTGGCAACCTTCCAGGCTGTCTTGGGCTGGAAATTTGCTTCACTCCATCATTATGTGGGTTCTATAGCTCCAGAATTTGGTTACAGTAGTTTTTTACAGGTATTTGGCTGGTTTTGTGATAGAGAGATCTAGCAAAGCAAATCTATAATGTTACTCCACTATCTTTGCTCCACTCCTTCAAGATTTCTTTCTAAAGGACCATACCTTAAACTCAAATCACTCTGGTTGTCATTGATTAGTCAACAATAATACCTAGACCAATCTCCACTTGGACATTCTTTGGATCCTGATCGACTCAGGGTGAATGTAAACAGCAATTGCTTCTATTTTGCCCAGAAAATCTGAGCCTTCCCCTTCCAAATTGATTTTTTAATAGGCAAAAGAGGTCATTCTCTGCCTCATTTCTTACTTAGCCTTAGTCACCAATTGAGTATTGTTGCAATCATACTGGGACCTGTTAAAGACCTTAGCTTATAAAGGCCAAGGTCTCCCAATCCATGCAGGGCCATTTCTAGTCTTCCTATTCTGTATCTTGCCACTGGGCCCAGATGACTCTGGAGGAAAAAGTGAAGCTGGTAACTGTGCATAGCTCTCTCTCACTTAAATCCAATTCACTTGCATGTCATGACACCACGTCCCTGATGCCATGGTCCTCTTCAAGGAGGAACAACGAACAACATCCATCTTAATTGTCATATGTTAAGACTGCTCATGCCTACCACAGACCTCCCTATTGTCCTTTGACTGAATATCAACTACTAGTATCAATGTAATCTTAACAGAATGAGAAGAAGGCATTCTGGACAAAAAAAGGCAGCATGATGTGGTTGAAAAATTGAAGGATTTGTACTCAGAGGACTTGGGTTCAATTCCTTCCCTTCCCACTTACTACCTGAATAATTGAGCCACTCTGAACCTCAGTTTCCTCATGCAAAAAACTGATTTGTTTTGGATTAGAGAAACTTTAAGGTCCCTTCCAGTTCTAAACTTATGGGAGAATAGAGACAAGACTTACACAGGATAATTAGGCATGATTGATGTGATTTGCAATATAGAATTCCTTTCATTGCGGGTGTATCCACTTCAATAAGAGCACAGATTCAGTAGAATCTTGGTTCATGTGTAACACTGACTTACATTCTGTTGCTACCCTGATAAATTCTCATGCCATGGGCTTGAGCCTTGGTTCTCAAAGGCAATACCAATGAAATGAAACTTAGGTATATCAGGATTGATTAAATGCTTACATTGTGCTGGTCACATGCTATGTGATGGAACTAGCTAGCATTTATATGTTGCTTTGTGGTTTGCAAAGAACTTGGCACACATTATCTCATTTGACCCTCACAATAACCCTATGAAATAGGTGCTATTATTATCCCAGTTTGACAGGTGAAGAAACAGAGACTGAGACACTGACTGACTTGTCCAGGGTCAGAAAGTTAATAAATGTCTGAAACATGAATGAATTCACACCTTCCTGACTGCAAGTCCAGGAGTCCTTTGTGTCACTGAAGGGACTCCCTATAGTGAAGAAATCAGAGATCCTTGAAGCACTAACTACGGAGCAATATATTATTTGAGTTTCTTACACAAACTTTTAGTTTTACACCAGGTCTAACTATTCCAAAATTCATGAAGGCTAAGGAAATGAGAAAATGTGTTCTCCTTGCCATTCTCTCCACTCTGTTTCCCTACAACAAAACCAAGTGTTATTGAAGTTTAGAGATAAATGGACCAGAAGAGAAGAGATTCCTTGTACTTCTATACCTTCCCCCCCAAATTAATGCACCCACATTCTGCTCTAGGTACCCAGTAAGTGTAAAAGATAGGGAAACCTCTTAAGTCTGTCTATTTGTTTATACTAGTAAATGCAAAATACTAGAATATCTTTTTTTTCTGTAGTAGTTTAGGATCTAGATGTTGCAGTGGATACAATGCTAAGGCCTGCAATCAAGTTCAAATCTCGTCTCAGATATTTATTAAGTGTAGAACCTTATGGGGAAGCCACTTAACCTCTGTCTGTCTCAGTTTTCTTACCTGTAAAATTAGGATAATAATAGAAGGATTGTTGTTCTTACTGTCTACTTTTATCTTGCAGATTATTGGTGAGGATCCAATGAGATAACATCAATAAACTTATATCAAGTGTCTGTTTTGTACCATGCCCTTTGCTAAGTGCTGGGAATAAAATTTCAAAAAAAAAAGTTCTTGCTTTCAGGGAACGTACAATCCAATAATATTTCTACAAAGCACTTAGTACAGTGCCCAGCACATAGTGGCACTTTTTTATTTTACTGCACTAGTCTTCTTCAGATGGTACAATATTGCCTCTGAATCACTGAACACTATAACTTCCAGGCAGTTTCAGGTAACCCAAAAGATAGTGGAGAGGCACATAATTATGTTCAATTAAGTTGTAGCATATTTGCAATGATGATTTATATGTGAGAAATAGCATAATGGATATCATCTAGAAAATGTAGGGTCAGAAAAAATGAGTGGGTCAGGTATATATCAAGGCATAACAGATAGATAGATAGCCCAGAGTCTTGGATTACGAATGTCAATCAAAGCATACATGAGAGAAACATGTTCATCAAAAGTATTTGTCACTCCTAGGGAGGACATTGTGCTAAGTCCAAATGCAATAGAGATACTCAGGCCCTTCAGAGTGAATGACATGTTGATTACTTCAAATCCCCTACATTGAGAGCTACAGGGAAATCCCTGATGACTGAAAAAGTTGATCTAAGGATCCAAAATAGGGAAAACAAAACAAAACAAAATTTAAAAAAAAACAGAACGAAATCAGTCATTCAGTTGTGTCTGACTCTCCATGATTATGGAAACCAACTGTCCATGAAATTTTCTTGGCAAAGATATTGGAGTGATTTGCCATTTCCCTCTCCAGTTTTATGTAGGCAGTAGTCAAATGACTTGCTCAGGGTCACAAAGCTTTGCACTTCAACTCTAGGTGGCTCAATGGATAGAGAACTGGATTTGGAATAAGGAAGACTCATCCCATGAGGTCAAATACAGCTTCAGACATTTACTGGCTGTGTGATCTTGGGCAAGTCATTTATCTCAGTTTGCCTTAAGTTTCCTCATCTGTAAAATGAGTTGAAGAAGAAAATAGCAAACTTCTCTAGCATCTTTGCCAAAAAAACTCCAAATGGAGTCACAAAGGTTGGACATGGCTAAAATGATCGAATAACAACAGCAATAACTTTTGACTTTGGGTTCAGTGTTCTATCCATTGCGTTACCTAGCTGCCCTTAGTGGGCATTTAATAAATGATGATTAATTGACTGATACCTAGACTATGACAATCAGGAAAATGGGAGACCCAGGGGATTAGTGCATGATTACACCTGGAAATTACACCTCCACTGCCCTCTTTCCTGCCATTATTTGTCTTCCTACTTGTTTTGTCTCACGGTCAATTTCTTCTATGAACTGCTTACCAATATCTCATCCCATTCGTTTTCCACTATTCTACTTTCTTAATCCCAGACCTGTGTATCAACTGTTACTATCCCCTTGTTCTATACCTGGTTCTACACTGGTGAGGGAAGGTTATTAGAGAAAGTCACAAACCATGCTGATCCCCATGGAGAAGGTAAAGCTCTTTGAAGGCAGGCACTGTCTTATAGGTTTGTCTTTGAGTATGTAGTCCCCAGAACAAGAGTCTATGCATAAGAATATTCAATAAATGCTTTCTGGACTGTATTAGTTTCCTTTATCCCTAATTCTCACAGCTATTAATATGACTCTGGAATCTTGACAAAAGTTATTGGACAATGAAGAAAGTGCCCAAAATCAGCTTTTACACTCTTCATGAAAGACCTAGGATACTGAAAGTCCTTTGTCTATCTCAGATTAGCAGAAGTTTGAGTTTCGTGGCCAAATTCAGTCACCCTGCTTTAACAAAACTATTACTAATGGAAGTTTATAAATTCACAGAATGTGGAGTCAGAGGGGTTCTCAGAACTCATATGGTCAGGTCCACACTTTATAGAGAAGAAAACTGAGTCCCTAGAAGACTAAGTGCCTAGTCTGGTCATGCAGGACTTAAATGGCAAAGCAAGGCAAGGCAAGGGGAAAGGATAAAGGAAGGATGAAATGAGGAAAGGAATGAAAGAAAGAAGGAAAGAAGGAAAAAGGAGGGGAAGAAAAGAAGGAAAGAAGGAAAGAAGGAAAGGAGGAAAGAAGGAAAGGAAGTAAGGAAGGAGAAAGAAAGGAATATATTAAGTATCTACTATGTGCCAGGCACTCTGCTAAGTTCTTTATAAATATTATCTCATCAGAACTTCATGAGAGCCCTGGGGAGTAGATTTTATTACCATCCTCACTTTACAGTTGAAGAAACTGAAGCAGACGGAAGTTAAATGACTTGCCTAGGGTCACACAGCTAGCAAGTGTCTGAGACCTGCTTTATACTCAGGTCTTCCTGACTCCAGACCTAGCACTCTATGCTGTGCACCAGAGGTAAGAGATTTGAACTTGGGTCTCATGTCACAAAATCTGGCATTCTTTCTACTAAACCATGCCGCTTCTCATACCAGGTACTTAGAAACTGTGCTAAAGGAAATCAAAAATAATTATGGAGATAAAACAAAAAATGAGAGATTGCCTCAGTTATTCTAAACATGACTACTCCTAAATCATCCTAAAAAGAAGAGCTTACCCTTTCACTTTAGATACCCTTAAGTAGTAATTGAACATGGCTTTCCCCTACATTTTGATAAATCATCAGATAGGCATGGCAATTTAAATGAAGGAGACCAGGTAGTGATTAACTTTTTTTTTTCGAGTTGCCTCTTTTTTTCATACATAAATATTCAAATATTTTAAATTAAGTACAATAGAATAATCTCACTTAAATTCATGAGTTTGCAATCGATTTTTAAAATGTATAAAGGCCTCACAGGTGCAGAAATTGACCTTTTAATGCAGTTATATAGATTTTCCAATTTACTTCCCTCTTCACTATTTCATACGTTCTTTGCAGATTAGCTTTCAAAGCAAATTTATTTATCTGCAGTCAATGAAAGTGGATGTTTAGTACAATTGCTTGATCACAAACAAACCTTACACTTTAAAACATTACAATGATCAATGCCTCTTTCAAAAGATAATGCTAATATAAGCAGCAAGTATAGTAAATAAAAAGAAGTAGACTTCTCACTTTTCAACTGAATTGCCAATGGACAGGAATGTTATAATTTGGAGTTTCCTTTTATAGTTTCCTCTTACGTTTCAAGGCATAAATCAAGTCAGTAGTGAAGTCAATTTAGAAATTAAACAGGTTCTAAAATTATCTAGCAATTAAGAGTAAGATAATTCAAGATATTTTAATCAATGCTTCACCTTCATCCTGAAGAAGTGAAGTAATTTAATTTTCTCCTATTTATTTTTATACTTTATTGTAACCATCACATTAACTATCCTTACAACTTACCAGTATTTTTGCTCTTAGCCTGCCTTGTAAGAATTGATAATTACTTTAATTTCCTACCTATGCTGCACTACCCCCACAAAAGTCAAAATGTTACAGTGGACAATATTTTTCTAATGAGCTGAGTTAAGTTGATCACTGAAAGGAACTGTTTCTTCCATCTAAAAAAGTCAAGAAATTTTGCGGGGCATAAAGGATAAAAATGTCACCTCGAAGTCAAACAAACAAATAGGGGTGCAGCCAAAATAGCACAGTAAAAGCAGGAAATCACCTGAGCTCTCCCTCAAACCCTTCCAAATACCTGTAAAAAATGCCTCTAAGCAAATTCTAGAGCAGCAGAGCCCACAAAAAGACAGAATGAAACACATTTCCAGCCCAAGACAATCTGGTAGGTGGAAAGGAAAGGCCTGATGTACCAGGCTGAGAGAGGAGCACAGTCCAGCACAAAGCATACCAGCACAAACCAGGCCCCAACAAACCCCAAGCAGGCATCAGAGGACTGAATCGCTAGCAGCTGTGGTGGTTTCCAGACTTCTCAATCCATAAATGCCAAAAACAATTTAGAAGATGAGTAGCAATGGTCTGTGGGACCCGGGTGAGAGAAAAGCAAGGTCCCACTCCAGTCCCAGCACAGCCCTGGGGGCTGTGGTATTGGTGGCTGCTTCTGGAGCTCTCGGTTTATAAATGGTGGGGGGATCAAGCAGCTGACTGGAGCAAAATTACAAGGGTCTCTTTGCTGGCAGTGAGGCAGGTTACTGTTGCTTTGATGGTGCTTAGATCTATGATGCCATCATAAGGGTTGGTCCTGGGATGAGAAGGAATACTGGCATGGCAGAGTTTATGGCAATGGTGGAGAGAAAATCCTCCTCACAGTTTCAGGGCAGAAAAGAGTACTTGTAGTCATTCACAGACCAGAGCACAGGCTAAGAGAG
Organism: Notamacropus eugenii; assembly: GCF_028372415.1. Classification (NCBI taxonomy): domain Eukaryota; kingdom Metazoa; phylum Chordata; class Mammalia; order Diprotodontia; family Macropodidae; genus Notamacropus; species Notamacropus eugenii. The sequence goes on from NC_092872.1 coordinate 582,839,371, forward strand.
GAGTAAACAACTCTCCTTAGTTCATACCACCTTGGAAGAACTAAAAATTTACAGGTCCTTAGAAGAATCTCTAAAAATATCTGCATGAAATCCCTGAAGCTTGGTACTATATGCCTTCCACACTGGAAGCAGAGCCTCACCTTAGCAAAGAGGTAAAGGTGAAGTCACTATCTCAGAAAATGAGCAAACAGTGGGAAAGAAAACTCAGATGGCAGAATCTTACTTTAGTGACAAAGAAAATCAGACCACACACTCGGAAGAAGACACCAAAGTCAAAGTTCCTACATCCAAAGTCTCTAAGAAAAATACAAATTTGTTTCAGGCCATGGAAGAGCTCAAAAAGGACTTTGAAAATGAAGTAAGTAGAGGAAAAATTGGAAAAGGAGAGTTGTAGAAGAAAATCAAGTAAAATGAATCAACATCTTGTTCAAGGAGACTCCCCACAAAAATACTAGAGAAAACAACACCTTAAAAATAGGCTAGACCAAATGGCAAAGGAGGTCCAAAAAGCCAATGAGGAGAAGAATGCTTTAAAAGGTAAAATTGATCAAATGGAAAAGAAGGTCCAAAAGTTCACTGAAGAAAATAACGCCTTAAAAATTAGAATGGAGCAAATGGAAGGAAATGACTCTACGAGAAATCAAGAAATTATAAAACAAAACTGAAGGAATGAAAAAAATAGAAGACATTGTGAAATATCTCATTAGTAAAACAACTGACTTGGAAAACAGATTCAGGAGAGATAATTTTAAAATTATTGGACTACCTGAAAACCATGTTTAAAAAAGAGCCTAGACATCATCTTTCAAGAAATTATTAAGGAAAATTGCCCTGATATTCTAAAAGCAGAGGGTAAAATAGAAATTTAAAGAATCTACTGATCACCTCCTGAAAGATATCCCAAAAGGAAAACTCCTAGGAATATTGTAGCCAAATTCCCGAGTTCCCAGTCAAGGAGAAAATATTGCAAGCAGTCAGAAAGAAATAATTTGAGTATTGTAGAAACACAATCAGAATAACACTGGATTTAGCAGTTTCCACATTAAGATATCAGAGGGCTTGGAATATGATATTCTAGAGGTCAAAGGACATAAGATTAAAACTAAGAATCACTTACCCAGCACAACTAAGTATAATCAATAAAGGAGGAAAATTGATATCTATCATGTAGAGGAATTTAATGTATTCTTGAGAAGCCAGAGCTAAATAGAAAAACTGACTTTCAAATACAAGATTCAACAGAAACATGAAAAGGTAAACAGGAAAGAGAAATCATAAGGGACTTATTAAAGTTGAACTGTTTACATTCCTACATGGAAAGGTGATATTTTAAAGTTATGAGACTTTTCTCAGCATTAGGGTAGTTGGAAGAGACAGACAGACGGACACATGGACAGACAGATAGATAGATAGATAGATAGATAGATAGATAGATAGATAGATAGATAGATAGATAGACAGACAGACAGACAGACAGACAGACAGATAGGTAGCGGGCACAAGGTGAAATTAATATGAAGGGATGATATCTAAACATAAAATTAAGGGGTGAGAGAGGAATATATTGGGAGGAGAAAGGGAGAGACAGAATGGGGCAAATTGTCACACATAAGAGGGACAAGAAAAAGCTTTTACAGTGGAGGAGAAGAGGGAGATGGTGAGAGAGAATGAATGAATCTTACTGTCATTAAATTTAGCTTAAGGAGGAAGTGACACACACTCAGTTCGGTATGGAAATCTATCTCATCCCACAGGAAAGAATGGTGGAAGAGAATATGGAAATAAGGGGGCAGGAGGTGACAGAAAAGAGAGCAGATTGTGGGAGGGGGTAATCAGAAGCACAGAGGAGGCACAGAGTCAAAGAATACTAGAATAAATAGGGGGCAGGATAGGATGGAGGGAAATATAGTTAGTCTTTCACAACATGACAATTATGGAAGTGTTTTTCATGACTAAACATGTATAACCTATATTGAATTGCTTGTCTTCTCCAATGAGGGTGAGTGGGGGGAAAGGAAGGGAGAGGATTTGGAACTCAAAGTTTTAAAAATGAATGCTAAAAATTGTTTCTACATACAACTGGGAAATAAGATATACAGGCAATGAGGTATAGAAATCCATCTTGTCCTACAGGAAAATAGAAGGGGAAGCAGATAAAAGAAGAGGGGTGATAGAAAGGGGGTAAGATTGGGGGGAGGGGTAAACAGAATGCACGATGTCTTGGCATGGGTAGAGGGGCAGATGGGGAGAAAAATTGGAACTCAAAATCTTGTGGAAGTGAATGTTGAAAACTAAAAATAAATAAACAAATATATGTTTAAAAAAAAACAAAAAGATCTGAATATTCTATAGACTATGTTCAGGTATGTTTTTAAAATGGTGATAACCTCAAATTTCATGTAGTATTGTTATTATAACTAAGATCAGTATAATGTCTGATTAGAAGTCACTTTGGCATAATATCTGTGAATACTGTAAAAAAAAAAAAAGTTGGCCTCTGTGAGTCTTAGCTGATTTTTGTTTATATGTATACCATCTATGCAGATACTGTCTTTCCTCACAAATAGGCACATATTCTGCTTTTCTAGCAACATAATATGCCAGAAATAATATGAGTACATAAATAACAATTTAGGGTTTTCAAAGCACTTTGCTCAAAACAATTTCTTTATGTAAGCAGAAGACATACCATTTTCCCCTTTCTGCAGATGAAGATACTAATTAAGTGACAGTCAAATCAATTCTAGGTCTCCTGAGTCTGAGTCCAGTGCTCTTTTAAGAGAAAGTCTGGTGGAGTGAAATGAGTATTGGATTTGGACTCAGGAGACTAGGATTTACACTTAGGCTTTGCAAGTCACTAGTTGCATAAACTTGGATAATTCACTTAACCTGAGCCTTAATTTTTCATCTATAAAAATAGAGATCATAATATCCCTACTGACATTGTTGGGGGCTGTTATAATGATGTAATGAAAAGATATGTGAAAGCAGTCTCTAAACTCAGAAGTGATGGACAATATGTAAAGTGATCTCATTCAGTTTCTGAGAAGCAGGACCATACTTATTTGTGACGATGTGAACTTGGATGCTAGTTTAAGAGATTCACAATTTCATGAGCTGAATACTTGCTCCATGGACAAAGATTACAACCTCAGTGCCTTAAAAAAAAGCCTTATGAACCTTGTGTCAAAAAAAAAATCACCTTGTCATCAACCTTTTGGTAATGAGCCTCTCCATACTTAACTAAGATGGTTTTTGAATGGCAGGCCCATACTAAAAACTTTTTTATCTTGGTAGAATATGCCAGTGTTTGCCTCTGCTGGCATGGTCTTTGAAGTAGCTGAGGTTGGGAACAAATGATTAAGTATCGGAGTAAGGCTATAATGGAGAATGTGTGTTTGTGTGTTTGTGTTTGTGTGTGTGTGTGTATGTGTGTATATGTACACATGTTTTTTGGTCAGGACCTGAGACTTCCCTGGTATAGTGAAGACAGATGAAATCCCCTCCTCCAATGCAGATCAGCTTCTCGTCTTAAAGAGTTTCTTGGGACACTGAGACATTAAGTGACTTGTCCAGGTTCATAACTTGCGTTAGTAGAACTTAAACCCAAATGTTATCAACTCTGAGCCAAGCTTACCGTTCAGTACATCAGGCTGCCTATCCTGAATGTATGTGTTTATATGCATGTGTATGCATATATACATATACATGCACACACATACATATATACACATGTATGTATATATGGAATCTACACATATGCGTCTAAGTCTATATCTATAGTCATAATATGTGTTATACAATGTATACCCATGGATGTATATATGTATCTGTACATCAATATCATCTATACCTTTAGTTACAGAGAAAGAGAGACAGTAACTGAATTATCCTTAGCAAGAAACGTCATAAGATTTGAAAAGATGAACATTAATAATAGATATTTATATTGCACTTTAAGGAAGATCCAAAACAAGGAATTTGGGTATCTGGGCTGTTTTGGGGGGAGGGGGAACACTACTAATTCCGTTTTACAAATCAGAAAACTGAAAGAAAAAGAAGTAGCTTGACTACCTATTCAATTACTGGTCATCATAATTATGAACACAAACACTCAATGTCGATGGGGCATTTAAGGAGACTTTTTTTTAAGTTACTATAGATATCTAACTCATCTTCCTTCTATAATTAATTTGTCCTAGTATCAAACCTTTTAAGGATAAATTAATGGAGATCACAATTCCTGAAAGTACATCTCAGTTCCTGTGGCACTTATATAATTATTTTTCCCTTCATGGTGAGTAATTTGTAATATCAATAATTCTATGCTCCATATCAGGTCCTCAAAGTGCTAATACAGTGTTCCACATGATTTCATTCTACTTTAAGTGGCAGTCTGCTGTTCTCATCTAATAGGTAAACTGAAGATTTGCAGAAGGATTTTATCATCCAGCTTGACAACATAAAAGCAAGGCAGGAAGCAAGTTGGGCAAGCTGGTTTAATAGAAACCTCCTCTGAGCACTTGAAAGCAACATCGTATTTGTTTCCTTCTACTCATCTGCCCCCTGTGATCTTTGCCAGGATATAGAATGAAATATTTATAGTTTATAGCTCCACATTCCTTTCCACTTTAATCACCATTTGAATAAGGTGTATTCTACTTCCATGGGAAGAAAATGCCATAATAAAATGTGTTAGAAATTTGAATAAATAACCCTGGGGAGGTATTAAACTAAATCCACTAAAATCTGAGATTCCTATGTACACAAGAAGGTAACTGTGGCATATGGAAATGCATTTCTTTCGTAATCATTTATGCATTTGTCTATTTCAGTGAATCCTCAGCAGGGGATTTTTCTCGGGAGGATATGGTACTCTGTGGCACCTTTAGATTTCATCAAATATGGTTTGAAGTAGATTCTGTTTGGATTTTCAAACTACAAGACCCAAGGCTCTTTTATCTTTTTGTTATTATTGTTATTAAAGATTTGATCTTTACATAGAAGAATTTTCCCTTGGCACACTTGACATTGTTTTCATGGGGGATTTCCCCTTGGAAGAACTGCAGGATTGAGTTTTTAAGAGTGGGGTTATATATTTATTATTTCCAAGTTAAAGATTTCTTCTACTGGGAGGCCAGTGAGTACAAAAGTGTTAGTTTTCAATTTATGTACAATTTTTCTAAAGCTGGAAGAAAATAAGGAAAAAATATACTTGAAGACAGAATGTTTCTGATAATAGCTTCTAAAAGTGTCTTAAAATTTAGGAAATATATAATGTTTGCCAAATGTCTAAAAAGAATTTCCTGCAAGGAACTAAGGAAGTTTTGCCTAGTGGGAAGATGATTCAGGGGAACATGAAGACTGTCTTCAAGTTTCTGAAGAGCTAACACAGGAGAGGAATTAGTTTCTTTTGTGGTTGGAAACAGACCTAGAACTGGTGGAAGGAAAAATTCCTAACCATTAGAACTGTCCAAGTGTGAATGGATTGCCTCAGGTGACCCTCACAGGTGGTCTTCAAACAAATGCTAGAAAAATACTAGAGGGGAATGTTGAAAGAGGGATTCTCTGTGAGATATGATTTGGATCCCATTTGATTCTTTGGTCTTGAGATCCTAAGATTCTCATAACAAGATGGCTATTATATTGTAGCAATATTACAAACATCTCCATAGAAATTCAAAGAACTTTTTTGTATTAAAATTCAAGAACCTTATAGGACTTGAAGAAATTAACTTAAATCAAATTCATAAAGTAACAAAGGTAAAACCTTTACACAGATATCAGTAAACATTTATAGAAGGTATCACAACAAAGATGTCTACAATGAAATTTTTTGTAAAGTGAATCCTATTTTTCCTTTGACAAAACTCTGCTACAAGGTAGATGAAACACCCAAATTTTAAAACTTCAACAGGAATCAGCAATGATTTTACAATCTCCCTTCATTTGCTCCCTTCACTTCCTTCCCCTTCACTCCCTTCACAGTGCTCTTGCCATTTCATCAAACCTTAAATAGTTTTCTTAGGATCCCCGCCCCCCTCCCTCCCCGTTCCTCTAATTCCACACCTAAAGTTGAAGAACATTTTTCCTCCTCATGCTTTAGTCAGAATATACACTATGGTCAAGAGAGCTAGGTAGCCTATAAGAAGCAGTCAGGGAATGCAGTGGATGGAAAACTGGGTCTGGAATCAGGGAAAGTTCAGTTGAAATCCAGCCTCAAACACTTACTAGCTGTTTGACCCTGGGCAAGTCACTTGATTTCTGTCTGCCTCAACTTTCTCAACTATGAAATGGGAATAATAGTACCTATCCACAAGGGTTTTTGAGATGATGAAATAAGATAATATTTATAAAACACTTAGCATAACTCCCAATAAATGCCCCTTCCCTTTGTTTTCCCCAATACTACATTCCTAGTAGGTGTTGGGACTCAACAGGGAAGCAGGCAAGCAATATGGGCAGGAATTAACATGTGAATTTGGGCTACACTGAGGGTAAGGGGTGGGAAATTAAGGCCCAGCTGTCTTCCTTGTACTCTCAGTGTTGTATGCTGTCTTTCTGATTCTTCTACTGTATTTCTATGTTCCAAAAACTGGTCTTATTTTTGATTCTTGTATTTATGTTTCCCAGTATATGGACCTTAACTTCTATTACTAAGTATCTGTGATCCACGACCACTGAAACTCTATGCAACTACTCAGATAAAAAAGAGCCAGAGTCCTCTCCGTCATTGGATATGTCTGGCAAACAACTCCAGATGGAACATTTCTGATATATAAGGCTTCAAAATTATTAAAAGAATTACTTTCCCTTTTTAGCATACTGGAACACCTCAATTCATGTATCTGAGTTTACATAAACAAGTTAGAGCACTGGTCATCTTCCCCCCTCTCCCCTCAATCTACGGTATCTATAGCTTTAACAAGGATGGTCCACTAGAGACTATATCCCTGAAATAATCCATTAGTAAATAACTGATAAGCACAAAAGGTGTCAACGTCAACTGTCTTACTTTTATTTGCCTAGGACCACAAAATGTGATTTCATTTCTGGAATTTGTCTTGAGCTTGTGGCATGTATGCTTCAGGGAAATGAGAATCTTGAGAAGGATAAGTAGTTCCACAAGTACTGTTAACAGAAACAAATAGCAGAACAGGGAGACATTTTCTGAGAAAAGAAAAGACAAATACAATGATGGTTTGACCAAGAAAAGACTGAACTGAAGGATGACTTAAATAGCTATTTCTGAAAACATAAGGTGTTGTTACACAAAGCAGAGGAACCATCAGAGGACCAAAGGACAAAGGAAGTAAAAATAAGGATAGAATGAAGTATGATAAACTTTGTTCTTTCTAAATTCCTTAAGAGAGAGGGTCAGCATGTTCTAAATTGTAGTTGGAAAGACCTGTGATCAACTCCTTGCTTACTGTAGCTATGTGACCTTAGGAGTGCACTCACCCCTCACCTGAGATAATAATAGTGCCGACATTATAGGGTTGTTGTGAGGGTTGGATGAGACAATATATGTAAATGGATTTATAAAAACTTAAAATTCTTTAAAAATATCAGCTATCAATAGTATTAATTCTTCCTGACACAAGAGAATTACTTAATGGGGATAGGTCACAAATGAAGGTGATAAAATTTCCTCAGGTAAACCAAACCATTTAGATGGCCTATTTCACATGCATCCCTATGTGAAGGTAGGAGTGACCTTCATTATCTATTACTTTTACTTTCTACAATCATAACTTTAATATAGAAAACAGTAAGAACACATACTTCATTTAGCCTGCTTGAGGTATACCAAATTTAATATTCTTTTGAAATTTTCAAGAGAATCCAATATTAGAAAGTCACATCTGAGTTTCTATTAAAAATGAAGACCTTTTTTCTCTTTTAGCTAGCAGATACTGTGAGAAGGAATTTATAATTTAATATCAAGAGCCAAAAGAGCTTCAATAAACCATAGTTGTATCCATATTACTCTACCTGACATGTCAGAACATAATAATAATGATAATAATAATATTAATGTAAAATTTTAAAGGTTTCAAAGCACATTACACTTATCTTATTTGATGTTCACAACAGTCCTAGGATAGAGGCACTATTATCATCCCCATTTTTCATAAGGAAACTGAGGCAGACAGAAGTTAAGTGGCTTGCCTTGGGTCATGCAGAGCTAGTACATGTCCAGGATGGATTTTAACTCAGGTCTTCCTAACTACAGGTCCAAGAGTCTATCCCTTGTGCTACCTAGCTACCTCTACTACAACTCAAATATATATATATGCATATGCATATACATATATATGCATACATGCATGTACACATACATATATGCACATACACACACATATATACAAATATACATATATCTATGTACATATATATGTATATAAAATCTCATTTTGATCCTCACAAAACCCTGTGAAATAGGTGTTATTGATATACCATTTTACAGATAAAGAAACTGAGGCTGGAGGAGGTTAAGGGACTTGTCCAGGGTCATATACCTAGTGCGTGTTTGAGGAAGGAGTTGAACTGGCTGTATGTTCAGTTGCTTCTGCTGTGTCCAATTCTTCATGACCCCATTTGGGGTTTTTCTAAACAAAGATACTGGAGCAGTTTGTCATTTCTTTCCCTAGTCTATTTAGACAAACAGGGTTAAGAGACTTGCCCAGGGTCACATGGCTACAAAGTGTCTGAGGCTATCTACTGTGCCATCTCACTGCCCTTAATAATTTTAGAAAGTCTCACAAATCACTTTGAAGGTCCAGCTGTTATTTCCAAACAAATTGGATTTGGTTATATAATAGAAATAATTGAGACAAAAAATTAAATGTCATTATCCAGTTTGGAGAATTTTAGATTCATTTGAACTTCCCTATACTAGATTAAATGCTGCTAGAAATTAAGTGAAACCTCTTTAGAAATGAAATATTTCTTGGAAAAGAACAATATGTAAACTACTTTTTAACATTATTTGAAAAAAAAAAGTGACTCTCCAAAAGAACCATTTTAAACATATGGAATGGCATATTATGAAAGAATTATAACTCTGGAGGAGACATTACACAATGACCACATATTTCTCAAAATACAATTATGCATGCAAAACTAAAAATACGTGACATAATTAAAGGCAGGCTTTTAAACCAACATATAAAAAAGTATCCTGGTGAAGTATTGAACATCTGCAGCCTAACACTGACATGTAATCAAAATAAAAAGAGGAATGGCATATCCTTTCTCAAAAAAAAATATCTAATAAAATCAATCTTTTATGCTTTATTATTTCAACAGAAACACAGGTGGGTGGTGCTATGGATAGATTGCTGGTCCTGGAGTCAGGAAGATCTGAGTTCAACTCTAACCTCAGACACTTACTACCTACCTGTGTGACCCTGGGCAAGTCACTCAACCCAGTTTGCCTCAGTTTCCTCATTTGTAAAATGAGCCAGAGTAGAAATGACAAGTCACCCCAGGATCTTTGCCTAGAAAACCCCATGAGGGCTCACAAAGAGTTGAACACAACATCACCTGAAAATTTCAACATTATTCATCTAGGATAAGGATTATGATCAAAATATACTGTGCTTTCAAAGTGCCAATCCCCAAGATCCACAGCTGTACAATTCCCATACCTTCCTAAGGAAAAAAAATTAGTGAAATAAAATATTTCAGTTATATAGGCCCTTAGCATATAATTTACCTCAAGAAAACCAAAGCAATACCTTGGGGGTTAACACTGGCCATGAACATACCTTCCTTTTCTTCTTGAGAAAGAACACCCTTCCCTTCTGAATATTCTTTCCCACAGCCAGAGAACTAAGATGGGGAGAAATCAGTGCTTTTTTCCAGCTACTAACATTTAGCAGGGATAGAACTTCCTCCCTTGAGCGGCCTTCAAAGATAATTTATTTACATCAATACACAAACATCCAGATCCCCAAGGGTATCGTCCTGTTTCTCAAACCTCTTCTCTAAGGTGGGCAAGAATTTCTGCTCCTTGGTCCTAATTTTTGTTCCAAATATCCTTAAGATGGTATTCTTTACTCCTCTGTTCTAGCATCATACTTTTTAAAAAATCAGTATATACAGAAATATGTTCTTGTATGCAAAATCCTCAGTAAAATTAAGTTAAAATAGGGATTCACATCTACTGGATGGGTAAAGTACTCTTAACAATTTTATACACACACACACACACACACACTCTGTCTCTCTGTCTCTCTCTGTCTGTCTCTGTCACTCTCTCTGTCTCTGTCTCTGTCTCTCTCTCTCTCTCTCTCTCTCTGTCTCTCTCTCTCTCTCTCTCTCTCGACAGGAAGAGAAGTCTTCCAAGGTGTGTAAGCTCTCTTATTTTAAGCTCTTAGAAAGTCCTAAGCAAGCACAGGTTTCTGTTGTAAAGGTAATTCCTGCCAGTCAGCTCTCAACATTCAGGGCAGAGAAGGGAAGGAACAGATTTCCAAAACAGTTTCAAGAGCTTCACTATCTGCCTAAAATACCTTAGCAAGAAGGGGGTTGCCACAGCAACCCAGAGTAGTGGCAAAAGTATTCTGGGGTACAGGGAGAGGGAGTTAAGGAGGCTGAGGGCTTGGAGCAACAACTCAGACACCCAGCCTCCCATCTGGCACTATCTGTGTGTCACCCAATGCAAAGCTTTTCAGTCCTTCACATCATTAACTGAGCCATCACCCATATGGACAAGCCCCTCCGTTGGAGCCCATCATGCTTTATCATGACATCCTACGAATGAAGAGGAAAGTTACCATGCCTTCCTCTGACCTTTGTCTGCCTGAAGCATAGAAAGATTAGGTGACTAAGGTCCATAGAGGGTTGCCAATTATGTTGGAGGGGGCACAGTCCAAACCAGATTCTTTCCTGTTTTCAAAAGAAAGGCAACCGTGCTGAAATGAAATCGAAGGCTGATGCATTCTAGAGGAAATAGCCTGAAAAATCACCTGTACCCCCAGGTAACTTTCTCCTTTAATTAGACTTACTCTGGTCCCTTCCCATGGTGGACCTAGTGATCTCTCCCCAAGTCCCTACAACTTTATCTCATTATCATTCCAGGCAGTAATGATGGTCTTTTTATCCTAGAATTGTGAATTATCAGCTTGTTCTGTACCTCACTAATGCACTCACTTACAGAGTTCTTTTCACTTTGTGCTTTCTTTGGTACAAAGAAGAGTGGGTCTTTGGTTGCCACTGGGGAGAGAAGAAAAGAGGATAGATTCAGGACACAGAGAGGAAGCAGTGTTGTCCTCAAGAAAGAGGTGCTATAACCAAGAAGTAAAAGACAAAGAGGACATGAGCAAGGGATGCCTGAATGTCACTAGAAACTTGAAATGAAGACCTCAAGGTCAGAAACAAGGTGGAACAGAGAAGGCAAGATGGCAAGGCAGGCAGAGAGCATTTATTTCCATATCTGTCTTGCCCTTGCCTATAATGAGAGCCCAACATGAGAGATGAACAAGATGCTGTGAGAAGCATCAGAATTTCTCTCTAGCAACAGAATCCTAAAGGGAAAAGTGTTTTCTGCCAAGCCCTCAAATAGCTAGAATCTGAGTCCATGTCCCAAGTCGTTAGAAGGAGTCAAATCCCAAGTCTAGAGTGACTCAATCTTCATCCAAAGATCGGGCTTACTATCGGAGAAATATGAGTCACATGTAACTGGGGCACCACACTGCATTTTCTACACTCCCTTTGGGAAACTGAAGAAGCAAATTGTACCCTTCCTAGAACTCTTGTGTTCAGAGTGATCAATGTATTCTCTGTAGGCAGCCTGGGTACAAGAGAAAAAGACTGCATACATGAGCTTAATGGCACAATTGAGGAAACACACTACATCTGCCATGGGTACTCTCCTTGACATTTATGGTCTTAGAGAATTACCTAGTATAATGAGAAGTTAAATCATTTGTCCCTCATCACATCCTCAACTCAGCCTACTGACTTTCATGGGTTTAAGTCCCAATTAACAACTTACACAGAAAACCCTTCTCTCCCTCCCCCCTTTCCTAAAGTGTGGGTCAACCATGTTGCTCCCTCTACTCAATAAATTCCAGTGGCTCCCTATCACTTCCAGGATCATATACAAAATTCACCTCAAATCCTTACCTTAGCCCCCTTGTACTTCTCCAGTTTTCTTACACCTTCTTCAATCCAGTGACACTGGCGTTCTTGTTATTCCTAGAACAACGTACTCTCTCTCTCAGCTCCAGGCATTTTCCCTGGCCATCTTTCATGTCTGCAATGCTGTCTCTCCTCATCTCCATCTCCTGGAATCCCTACCTTCCTTTAAGTCTGAACTACAATCCCTTCTTCTCCATGCAGTCTTTCACAAACCATCTTAACTTTACTCCCACCTTCCTTTAATATATTTCCTACTTATCTTATCTTGTACATAGCTTGATTTATATTTATATTAGTTCCCTTGTCTTCCTCATTAGATTTTAAGTTCTTTGAAGGTAGGGACTGTCTTTTGTCTCCTCTTGTATCCCCAGCACTTATTCCCAGCATTCAAAACTTCTCCATTTGTTGTAACTGATGGTTCCACGTACGGATGCTGTGGTGGTGGCTGATGGAGCAACTGTGGGTTTTTTGGTATTAATTATTAGGCCAAAATTAGCACAGGCAGCAGAAAATTGATCCATACTTTGTTGCATCTCAGCCTCAGAGGCTGCACTGAGTGCACAATCATCTGCAAACAGAAAATCATGCACCAATACTCCCTCCACTTTGGTCTTGGCTTGTAACCTTTTCAAATTGAAGAACTTACCATCAGTATGGCAGCTGACCTTGATGCCATGTTCATCCTCACTGAAAGCATTTGACATCATGGCTCAAAACAGCATGCTAAAAAGCATGTGAACAAGCACACACCCTGTTTCACTCCATTGGTGACTGGGAGAACCAGGCAAACATGCCATCATGAAATTGACGTACAATACTGATGAACTTCTCTGAGCAACCAAATTTTGACATAATTTTCCATAAGTCCTCATGACTTACAGTGTCAAAGGCCTTGGTCAGATCTACAAACATTGTGTACAGACCTCTGTTCTGTTCCTGGCATTTCTCCTGGAGTTATTGGGCAGCAAACACCATACAGACTGTTCCTTGACCCTTTCTGAAGCCACACTGGTTCCCAGGTATACGACCATCTTCCAGGTGAAGGATCAGCCTATTAAGGAGGACCCTAGCAAGAATCTTACCAGCAATGGCTAAGAGAGAGACCCCACTGTGATTGTTTCAGGACAATCTATTCCATTTACCTTTACAGAGATGGACAATGGAGGCATCCTTTAATTCCTGGGGGATAATCTCCTCTTGCCATATAATCCAGAAAATTTCAGTCAGCTTTTATATGAGCAATGGTCCTCCTACCTTCTAAATCTCAGCTGGAATAGAATCAGCACCAGGTGATTTGCCACATAAAAGGAGCCTAATGTACCTCAAAACCTCTTCTTCAATTGGAAGTTCAGCTAAGGAGGAATTGATTTAAACCTGAGGTAAATGGTCAGTGGCCTCAGAATTGATTGATGATGGTCTATTGAGAAGCCTATGGAAGTGTTCAGCCCATCTCTCTAGGATAATGTCCTTATCACTAATCAATGTGGCTCCATCAGCACTGAGTAGTTAGTTGTGATGCACCATAGGTTTTTGGTCCATAAATAGCTTTCAGGGAATCATAAAAGTGCTCTGGATTGTTACCATCAGCATAAAACTGAATTTCATCTGCCTTCTTACTGAGCCAGGAATCCTGAGTCTCTCTAAGCTTTGCTTGTACTTTGCTTTTGATGGAATTAAATGCTACCTTCTTAGAGGTGGATGAACTATCCTTCTGGTAAATCCTGCGGAGTTCTCATTTTTCATTTAGCACCCTCCAGTTTTCTCCATCATTTTCATCGAACCAGTCTTGGTGTATGTGAGTGTTCTGATCCAGGTGAGCAAATGCAGTGCTGTACACCAAATCTCTGAAAGCTGCCCACTCCTTTTCTCTTCCACTGTTTCTCCAACACTGTGTGTTGGCTCAATTTTCCCTCCAAGCTAGCAACAAACTGCTCATGTTCAGCGAAGAGTTCTAATTTGTTGACATTAATTCTTCTGGTAGTCATTTTGCCTTGGGGGCAGCACTTTTGATGAATGAGAATATTTAGCTTGGAAGGGAGTTCACTTACCTTGGTAGTGTACTTTCCAGGGATGTACACACCGACAACGAGGTTGACACATGCATTGTTAAAGTTAACTCAGTGTTTGGGAAGTTCCGAAGAAAATTTTGGGAGAGAAGAGGTATTAGACTGATTATCAAACTGAAGGTCTATAGAGCCATTTTGCTGACCTCATTATTGTATGCCTGTGAAACATGGGCAGTCTATCAGCATCGTGCCAGGAAACTGAATTTCTTCCATTTGAACTGTCTTAGGAAGATTCTGAGGATTATCTGGCAGGATAAGGTACCAGACACCAAAGTCCTTGCTTGAGCTGAACTGCCAAGCATTCAAATCATGCTTCAGAGAGCACAATTCCAATGGGCTGGCCATGTTGTTCGAATGCAAAATGAACACTTGCCAAAAAGACTATTTTATGGAGACTTCACATGGGGCTGGCAATCACACTGTGGTCAGAAGCAGCAATACAAGGACACTCTCAAGGTCTCTCTCAATAACTTTGGATTTGACTGTGCAACATGAGAGACACTGCCACAGGACTGCTCAGCATGGCATGCCCACATTAGAAAGGTTTCTGTGCTCTATGAGCAAAGCAGAACTGAGACAGCACAAAGTAAGTGTAGCACAAAGTTCAAATTTGGAGTATCCACCCCAAAAATTCATATGGACTATCTGTGCTCAACCTGTGGCTGAGCATTCCAAGCTCATATTGGTCTGATCAGCCACACTGAAACTTGAGTTTATTGTGGTGACATCATTTTGGTCCTCTTTGAAAATGAAGGACAACAATCAACCATCTCCAGCACTTAGCACGATGCCTGGCATGCTGTAGGCACTTAAGAAAAGTTTACTGATTGACTGATTGAGGTTACTATCCTTCTGCTCCTTTATCTATCTTTTATGAGATTCATTATTTACTTGGTGCCTCCCCCATTAGAATATAGATTCCTCTGAAGGTAAGAACTAGATTGTTTGTTTTTTAATCTTTCTTTGTATCCCCAGTGCCAAGAGCAATGGCTGGCATATAGTAGGTACATAATAAATGCTCCTAGACTGATTCACTGTTCTTTTAAAATCCTGAGGGGGGAAACTTGTGATGATAGTGGGTGTGTTCTTCCACTGCATGCTGACTCTTAAGTACCCTTACGTGAAACTGCAGATATCAGCAACCACCATCTGACAAAAGAAGCAGTTATCTCTTTTATCAATGGCTTGATTGCTAAATTCTAATTCTGGTCAACTGGATTACTTAGGTTTTACAGACCAACAACAAAGCAATTCTATGTCTAACACTACTCAGCTTACAACATTGTATTCATTTAAATTTATTATTAATAGAGGAGGAAAAAAGGATTCCGCCTGAAAATATTTAATAAAAACAATTCCTCCCTGTCCTCTTGCTCTTCCCCCCAAAAAGTCTAGAGCATATATAATTATCTTCCTCTTTTTCAACTTCATTATCATCCTATTTATATGTGCTTTAAGTTTTGAAAGCTACTTTACAAATATTATCTTGTTTTATCCTCAAAACAACCTTGGAAGGTAGCTGCTACTATTATTACCATTTTATAGATGGGGAAACAATGGCAGGGAAAGGTTAAGTGACATGTCCAAGGTCGCATAGTTAGTAAGCGATTGAATAAGAATTTGAACTTGGGACTTCCTAACTCTAGGTCCAGTACTCTATTTGCTGCTACTGCTGTCAGTTCTATTTGACTCTTCATGATCCCATTTGGGGTTTTCATGGCAAAGATACTAGAGTGGTTTGCCATTTCCTTTCCAGTTCATTTTATACGTGAGAAAACTGAGACAAACAAGGTTAAGTGACTTCCCCAGGGTCACACAGCAAATTAGTGTCTGAGGTCAGAGTTGAACTCATGAAGATGAGTCTTCCTGACTCCAAGTACAGTTTTTTATTTACTGTGCCAATTAGCTGTCCTATTTGCCATACCATCTAGCAATATTCTGCTCTACAATATATCAAAAGTGGCAAGTTAATGTAAGTCTGAAAAACATCTAAAGCCAATAGACCTAAATTGATCATTGGGAAATGTGCGTTAAAGTCAAGTCTTGATGCTTTTTCTAAGAGGTCAGGACTTAATAAGTCAAATTGTACCAGCAAGATTCTCCTTGATGAACTCAAGAAAGCATTGGAATAGGCCTGGAACTGGTTTTAATGACTGGAAAATTTGTAGAGTAAGGGAGGAAAGAGGTCTTAAATTAATTAGATTATGGAAAGTTTTATGAGGATTTTTCAACTGGTCATCAGATACAAGATGCTATAAGCAACAGGTTTTTTTACTTACTTGAAAATATCCAACAGGTAATGTTGAGGCTTTTCTAAATTAAAATATATATAGATACATAGATAGATTTATAGTAATAGGCCTGTTTAGAGAAATATCAACAAATATTTTGCAGGAAGATTCATTACTACATTGATTTAAAATATGACAATATATTACCCATTTTATTTAATTAGTCCAGAAGAAGTAATAAAATGAGCTTATTTAAATACTACAGTGTGGATAATATAATGACACCAAGATTCAGGAATGCATATAAAATGTAAAAATTAATAGCATAATTTTATAATCAACATTATATGCAATTATTACTCAGAACAGACCTCATGTACATTACAAGTATTGATGTATACTGAGTTTCTCTATGATAAAATGAATTCATTAGGATAATCTATAGCCTTCTTAGATCAAACAGCATCTAAGGAGTTCAAGTTACAATTTAAATAAGGCAAAACACAATGCAAACATTAACTGCTACATAAGAAAAGTGTGAAGGATTTAAATTGTTCATTAAAAGGTTCTCTTTTAAGGTCAAAAGTCTTATTTTAAGTAGTTTATGATTCTGAGAAGCAAGCTGTTATATTTTAAAATTATCTGGCATTCATCTAAATAATTGATGTTGACATAGGTTCTAATCTGTAGTCAGCTGGAAAAGGAAAATGAACTGTGTGATTTCATTGGTATCTGAAAACTATTAGGTAAGGAAGTTGCCTCAAATATGATAATATATGTAAAACATTTAGCAGAGTGCCTGGAACACAGTAGGAGCTACATACATGTTTATTCTCTTCCCTCCCCTCCACTGATACAAGTCCATGCTTTCATTGCTACTCATAATCTTACATAAATGCCCAGAGCATTGAAAAAGTAAGTGACTTGCCAGGGTCACACAACTAGAATGTGTCCTAAGTGGGATTGATGCCAAGTCTTCTGGACTTTGAAGCTAACTCTCTATCTGCTATGTCTAGCAGCCTCTCCATGCTATTGGATATAAAATGAATGGTAGCATCTCTTAATAGGAGTGGAGTGCAGTGGTTACTAATCAGCAAGTCAATCAGGCCTAACCAATAATTTTGGAGCCTCACCTGCTATATTTCCAAGCCAGCTGTTGATACCATGCTCATCCTCACCCCATGAGAGAAGGCAAACATTGCTGGAAGCAATGATCACTCATGAACTCTCAGTGATTTCCACAACCCCACCACTTACATTTTCTCTGATATCTCCCAAGCACTGATCCCACATTTTGATAATATGACCTATGGCTCTTCCCTACTAAAAGGTATGGGGGGAGCAGGAGTGGGCAATTTCTGGGAGCCAAAATGGTGGAGTAAGCAGTAAATCACTGTTACTCTCCTTTACTGACCTCTGAAAAAAAACAGATAATAGTGCCCCAGGAAAAATCCTGGCACAGTAGAGCCAGCAGCCAACAGAAAGATGGAGTGAAGCAGTCTTTCAACCTGGGAAACTTAGAGGATTGGCAAAGAAAAGGTCTATCTCATTTGTGTAAAAGGAGAGTGCATTCTAGGACAGGAAGCACCCCAGTAAATCAGCAACAAGCCACACCTCTGCAAAGCAGCAAGAGATCCTGAGGCCCAGAGTGGTGAAGCAGGCAAATACCAACACCAGGACCCATCACAAGCCTTAAAATAGCCAGGGGAAGCAGCAGGCTCCAGCTCAGAGAACCACCAAATAGGCCACCTAAGTGAGCAAGTGTCATCCTTAAGGCTGGGTCTCCACCATGCTTCAATATAGCCCCATGGAAATGCAGAAAAATTCCACTGGACTTAGCACATGCCAGACACCACCACTAGGACCCCAGCTCAGCACCAGAAAAGCTGCCAGACCCCTACAGCCTCCAGCTGCCACCACATGAGTTCCCCAGCACACAAAGCCAGTGACCAGACCCCTAGTCCTCAGCACAAGAAACTGGAAATGGTGCCCCCTGTGCTCCAGAAGCAGAGCTCAACTTTAAAAGCCAGGAGATAGGTAAATAATGTGAGTAAAAAGCAAAACCAAACACAGACCACAGACAGCATCTATGGGGACAAGGAAGATCAAAACACAAACTAAGAAGGACAACAATGTCAATATACCTATACCCAAAACCTCAAAAGAGAATATGAATTGGTCTCAAGTACAAAAAACCTTCTTGGAAGAGCTCAAGAATAATTTTAAAAGTCAAATAAGACAGATAGAAGAAAAATTGGAAAAATAAATAAGAGGTATGCAAGAAACAGTAAATAGCTTGGAAAAGGAAAAACAAAAATTGACTGAAGAAAACACTTCCTTAAAAAATACAATTGGCCAAATTGGGGGAAAATAGTACACAGAAGAGAAGAACTCCTCAAAAAGTAGCATTTGCCAAATGGAAAAGAAGGTACAAAAGCTAACCAAAGAAAAAAATCCTTAAAAATTAGAATTGGGCAAGTGAAAGCTAATGACTAGGGAAATATCAAGAATTAGTCAAATAAAATCAAACGAATGAAAAAATAGAGGAAAATGTAAAATACCTCATTGGAAAAAAAAGACTGATCTGGAAAACAGATCTAGGAGATATAATTTAAGAAATGTTGGTCTCTCTGAATGTCAATCAAAAAAAGGAGCCTAAAGAGCACCTTTCAAGAAGTTATCAAGGATAATTGAGGTCCTAGAACCCAATGGCAAAATAGTCATTGAAAGAATCCAATGATAATCTTCTGAAAGAGATTCCAAAATGAAAATTGCAAGAAATACTATAAAAAAATTCAAGAATTATCAGATCAAGGAGAAAATACTGCAAGCAGCCAGAAAGAAACAATTTAAATATTGTGGAACCATAGTCATGATTAGTCAGGTCTTAGCAGCTTCTACATTAAAGGATCAGAGAGCTTGAATAAGATATTCCAGAAGGCAAAGGAGCTTGGATGACAACCAAGAATCAACTACCCAGCAAAATTCAGCATAATCTTTCAAGGGGAATTACAGACATTCAGTGAAATAGGGAACTTCCAAACTTTCCCAATGAAAACAACCAGAGTTGAACAGAAAATCCAATCTTCAAATACAAGAGTCAAGAGAAGCTTAAAAAGGTAAAATGGAAAGAAAATCATACTATTCAATAAGGTTAAACTGTTTATCTCCCTATGTGGAAAGATGATACCTGTAACTCTTGAGAACTGTATGTTTATTACAGCATTTAGAAGGGTTATGCATAGAGATGTGTATATTAGTTGACTTTAATATGATGATTAAAAAAACTAAGTAAGGGGTAAAAAAAGGGATTGTACTGGGAGAAGAGGAGGCAGAAAAGGGTAAATTACATCACAAGAAGGAGCATAAAGTTCTACTGGAGTAGAGAGAAAGAAGGGAAGGAGGTGAGCATTGTCTGAATCTTATTCTCATCAGATTTGGCTTAAAGAGGGAATACCATACACACTAAGTTGGGTATGGAAATGTATCCTATACTACAGGAATTAGGAGGGAAATGGTGAAAGAAAAGGAGGGGTGGATAAAAAGGGGGGAAGAAAGGAGAGAAGTAGTAGTTGTAGTAGAAAGTAAAAGGAGGTGGGCTGATAGAAGAGTGGGCAGATTGAGAGAGGCAGTGGTCAGCAGCAACACTGATAAGGAGGGAAAGGGAGAAAGGAGAGAGAAAAGGATAAATGGGGGAGAGGAAGGGAAGGATGGAGAGAAAGACATAGTTAGTAATCATGTAACTGACATCACAAAAAGAACATAAGATATGGGTCAATCCTTGGTCCTGCTATTTATTACGTGCCAATAACTTAACCTTTCTAGGACAGCATTTTCTTCTTTGTAAAATGAAGTGCTACAGTACCTGGACTCTAAATTCACTGAATCACTGATGGTATAACAAGCAAGCTATGAAATACTGCTTTGTTAAATCCAAGATTCGATATAATGCTAAGTATTCTCTCAGTCTTATTTCACCATGGAAAACTTTGTCCTCTAATTTCCTTCTACTAAATTATACATTGTGATTTTGGTAATACAGTTCCAAGAGAGCTGATAATAATAAAGAGAAATAATAATAATTGTGGGAAAAATAACAGCAATTGACATTTATACAGGGTTTTAAATTTTGCAAAATACTTTACATATGTACTTTGGCTTCCAATTAAGCCTGAGAAGTTTTGAGGACCACAGCTTTGCATCAGAATTGTCTCTAACAAATTAGGAATCATAATTCTCTCCACCAACACAGTAGCCCACCAAATGGTCCAGTCTTGGCTAGAGGCCTGGTTATATATACATTATTTAATTTGAACTTCAGAACAATCCTGTGAAGCAAGTACCAATCATATTTTACAAATGAGGTAATGGAGATTCATAGACAAAGCATATCATAACTGACATAGTATCAGCCATTTAGTGATAGACAAGGAATTCCAAAGCATATGAATGGAGGTTCCCATTTCATCATTTAAGTGATCCTTTCCTGTGAAAGTATGACACACTGGCAAGATTGTACCTGTCACATCTATCTCCCTCAGCACTGTAATCTCAGGTACTGGTTTTGATTTCATTTAATGAACTGAAACTGACAATAGGTTATTAATAGCTTTTGGTATGAGTTCATTATTTGGAGAAGTGTTCTTTTTAATTTCTAAAATGTTTCACAGACCAAAAGAGCCAAAATTCAAACCTGAAATGAAAACCAGGGGGTAGAGCCAAGATGGCAGAGTAGAAAGATGTACATACGCTAGCTCTTACCCAATAAAATACCTGTAAAGAAGCACTCTCAAAAAATTCTAGAGCAGCAGAAGCCACAAAACAATGGAGTGGAAGAGATTTCTATCCCAGAGTGACCTAAAAGACCAATGGGAAATGTCTGTCACTCACCAGACACGGAGCAGAGCCCAGCCCTGCCTAGGCCATGCGGCACCGAAAGAAGCAGATCTGAGCAGGCTTCAGGGACAGAATCTCCAGATGCAGCACAGATCCTTCAATCCACAGGTGCCAAAGGTCAGTGAGAGGGTCTTTTCGGCTGGCCGAGAAGGGAGCAGGGTGTCCCTATAACTCGGGCTTTCTCAGGTGGCAGCAGTAGAGGCAGCAGCAGACAAGGCTCCCAAAGCAGGCAGTAGCCCACATCCATTGTTGAGGGTCTCATCTTAAACCCCCTGAGGGAACTGAGCCCTGTGTGGTGGCCCTGCTCTCTCCTGAGCAGCTGATCTTAATCTCACACTGAATAGCAGCCCTGCCCCTACCTAAAGCCCCTGAGGCTTTGGAGCAGCTCATCTAAATCTCAGCCCCCAGTGCTGGCTTGGCAGAACTGGAGGCAAGGTGGTTGTAGAGAGGAAACTCAGAAGTCAAGTAACTAGCTGGGAAAATGCCCAAAAAAGGGAAAAAAATAAGACCATAGAAGGTTACTTTCTTGGGGTACAGGTGTCTCCCCCCATCCTTTAAGATGAACAAGGCATACTGTCAGAGGAAGTCAAGGCCTCTGCCTCCAGGACCTACAAAGGGAACTTAAACTGGGTTCAGACAACAGAAGACCTTAAAAAGCAAGTTAGCAGTATACTAAAGGAGAACCAAAAAAAATGCTAAGGAAATAACAGCTTTAAAAAGAGGCTAAATCAATTGCAAAAAGAGGTACAAAAAACCAAGGAGGAGAAGGAGGTTTTAAAAAGCAGAATTAGCCAAATGGAGGAGAAGGTTCAAAAGCTAACTGAACAAAACAATTCGTTGAAAGAGAGGATTGAGTTCAGGGAAATGAATGACTGTGAGTTAAACCAAGCAGTTAGTAAACAAAACCAAAAATTTGAAAAAATAGAAGATAATGTGAAACATCCATTGGAAAAACAATTGACCTGGAAAATAGATCCAGGAGAAAAAATTTAAAAATTATGGGACCACCTGACAGCCATGATCAAAAAAAGAGCCTAGATATCATCTTCCATGAAATTATCAAGGAAAACTGCCCTGATGTTCTAGAAACAGAGGGAAAAATAAATATTGAAAGAATTCACCAATCACCTCCTGAAAGAGACCCAAACAGAGAAACTCCTAGGAATATTGTGGACAAATTTCAGAGTTCCCAGATCAAGGAGAAAATACTGCAAGCGGCTCGAAAGAAACAATTTGAGTATTGTGGAAATACAATCAAGATAACACAGGATCTTCCACCTTCAACATTAAGGGACCAAAGGGCTTGGAATGGGATATTTCAGAGGTCAAAGGAACTGCGATTGAAACCAAGAATCACCTACCCAGCAAATCTGAGTATAATACTTCAAGGGAATAAATGGTGATTCAATGATATAGAGGACTTTCAATCATTCATACTGAGGAAAAGACCAGATCTATACAGAAAATTTGACTTCCCAAGACAAGGATCAAGAGAAGCATGAAAAGGTAAACAGGAAAGAAAATTTAAAAAAAGACTCTCTAAAGCTTAACTGTTTATATTACTACATGGAAAGAAAATATTTATAACTCTTGAATATTTTCTCAGTATTTGGGTAGATGGAGAGATTGTACATACACACACACATACACATATATACATAGAGAGTACAGGGTGTGTTGAATCAGAAGAGATGATATCCACACACACACACAAAAATAAAATAAAATAAAATAAAAATTAAGGGGTGAAGGAGGAAAATAAGAGGAAGAGAAAGGGAGAAGTGGAACGGGGCAGGCTATAACTCATAAAAGAGATAAGAAAAATCTTGCTCAATGGTGGGGAAAAGAGAGAAGGAGGGTGGGGAAAAGGGAGAAGGGGAGAGGGGAAAAATGAAGCTACTCTCTCTGCATGTGGCTGAAGGAGGGAATAATATGCTCACCGAATTTGATATGAAAACTTATATCACACTACAGGAAAGTAGGAACAGAGATGACAAGTGGGGTGAAGGGAATATTAAAAGGGAAGGCAAATG
The DNA here is from genome assembly GCF_028372415.1 of Notamacropus eugenii. NCBI lineage: Eukaryota > Metazoa > Chordata > Mammalia > Diprotodontia > Macropodidae > Notamacropus > Notamacropus eugenii. Next base: position 582,862,744 of record NC_092872.1, read on the forward strand.
GGAGAAGGGAGTCACTAGAAATAAACACTTTGGAGAAGGGACAAGGTCAATTGTGGGGGGAAAAATAAGGGGGGATAGAGTAGGACAGAAGGCAATATAATTAGTATTATACAACAAGATTATTATGGAAGTCTTTTGCAAAACAACACATATTTATTCTGTATTGAATTGCTTGTCTTCTCAGTGGGCCTGGGGAGGGAGGGGGGAGGGAGAGAAGTTGGAATTCAAAGTACTAGCAATGACTGTCAAGAATTTTTATTGCATATAATTGGGAAATAAGAAACACAGGGAATGGGATATAGAAATTTATCTTGCCCTACCAGAAAAGAGAGAAGATGGGGATAAAGGAAGGGTGGGGTGTGATAGAAGGGAGGGTACACTGAGGGAAGGAGTAATCAGAATGCAAGATATTAGGAAGCAGGGGGAGGGGAGTGATGGGGAGAAAAACTGGACATGTTACAAAGTGAGGTAAAAACAATTAGTATTAAAACAATTGACTGAATTAATTACTGAGAATAAATCAATGACATCTTTAGTTTGAGGAAAAGAACTTTAGTCTAAATTTCCTAGAGGAAGATAACCTGAGGTAAAATTTGGCATTGATGGAAAAGTTATGGTTTTAATGGTAAATTTGATTTTATGATTGCTATTTAATCAGGAACTAGAACATGTACAGAAAGGCATGTAAGCCACTTAAGACTTGCCTCAAAAGATGTTTCTTAGCCAAAGTGAAATTATAATCATATTTGAAACCTGGTTATTGGAACTTGCCATTTTTAGATGCTATAGGACTATTAAGTGACTGTTCTTCTGAGTCTAACTCCAGGTATGGGTAACAAGAAAGGCAGTCTGAGCCTCCAATCCATGATGCCAGTAAGCCTGTGAGATGCTGGTATGCAAAAGGTGATCTCATGGAAACGGTGGGAGAGCAGCTGTTCAGCCTGGGCTGAGGCAGGATTCTCCTGACTCAATTTCCCCACTGACACCTGGCAGACTTTAAGCCTGACTGAATGCAAGTGGACAATCTAATCCTGCCTGGAACTGACATGAAGTTGGGGAGATATTGTATCCCTGCAATGTCCCTACTCTTAGGGGCAATTTCCTATAGTCAAAAGGTTTGTAAGCTTAATGTCAGATCTATTAAATTGTAGATTATTGGTAGGGGAACATCCGAGGTTAAGTCTAAAATTAAGCTATTTGGCATAGGGCTTTAAACCAACAACAGTAAGTTAGGGTCCTTTAATTCTTAGTAATACTGTGGAGACTATTAGGTCAAGAGCTTGTGAAGTTAGCAACATAAATATTATTTGTGTCTCATTTGGTTAATGTTTTAAAAAAATTTCTTTTGTGGTTCATATTGTAAATGCTTTAAAAAGAAGTATGACTTCACCAAAAGTTTGAATTGTTTTATCTGTTATAAACTGTGTTAAAAACGAAAAACAAAATTAAAAAAAAAAAAGAACCCACTGAGAAAGTGAGAATATACATGAGATATTGTTTATTTCTTCTCCTCTGGCAACAAAGCATGTTCTATCAGTGGTATGCTGCTAAATGTTTTAAAATTGGCTCTCCACAGAGAAAATGTTCACATGACACACTTTTAAGTTTCATCTTCATTATTCATATTTTATCCATCACTATCTTAAATCTAGACAATCAACAAAACAATAAACCAACCCCTGACCAGTAGAATTGTGTATTAATGCTCACCCTAAAAAATTAACAACTGGTCCTTAAAAGCCAATTAAAGCTGGCTCCAGCATACTCCTGAATACCTTGACATATACCCAGGGTCCATGATCCAACCTGCAGTCAAATCACAATTAACATGGCACTTTGTAAGGGAGTTTGGCTTCATTGTGTATCACTGCTTACATACAAACCTGCACCTGTCTGATCTGACTTGTTTTATTTGCTTAAGAGAATTGAAGGACTTTGTCAAATTTTCATTTGAAGTGTCACCAATAACTCATCCCTTTCAGGTATTTCTCCATCTCTGCTGGTCTTAGGGAAGGGTCACTGAAAAAAGTTTATTCATCATTATAAAACAGACTGTGGGAAGAAACAATGATCATGAGCAGCCCCACCCAAACTTGCTTATCAGGAAAGCAGATTCTTCATTTCCTGACATGCCTGAGCTCTATGATTTAAAAACTTAATAACACCTATAAAGGACCTTATCCTACCCCAACTAGATTTGAAATACCATTGCAAAAATGAAATTAAAACAAGAGAATTCTGCCTCATCTTAAAAACTGCCTCCATGCTTTTCATTTTCACTGAAAACCTCTCAGATTCTCCCAAAGCTACAAACCATCACAAAACTCCTGAAATAGTTCTATTTTCAACTAGAAACTTATCTCAGGGCTTACTGTCATTTCCCAATCACTCCACTGGCTGCTCCACTTGGTTTAAGCTTCAGGGAAAGCCAAATTTCCCAGTTGGGTAAAACTATCTCCCAAAATTAGCCTTCTGCACAACACTCAGCTAAAAGAGGTCTTCACTTGCATTTCAGTGCTTAGTGCATACTGGTTTGGAACAAGGCTAAAACCTAAGGAACAAGATTGTTGGTACTCACTTCCAATCACTAAAGGTCAAAGTTTCTATTGAAAAATATTTTAAATCACATTTTTAAAAAAATCACCTTAAAACAGGTAATACAGGCTATTCAGTCATGGTAAAGAGTCTGTTAATTTCTACTTCCCTATGCTCTCTTCTTGTTAAATAATAAATAATTTTGATGAGTTGTGTAATTAGGCCCTAACAACAAAAATAACAATTCACACTGATGTAGCATTTTAAGGCTTCCAAGATGTGGAATTCTTTCACAGAAATGCCGTACTATTCCTTTCCTTTTCAGATTGTGAAAAAGACTGCATCTATTCTCCTTTTTATTGAGTCATTCCATAGTTTGGCATGGGGGAGGGAGAAACTGATTATTTTTAAATTATAGAGGATAAGTGAAGAGAAAGGGAAGAAACAGGGAAATTTCAGAATCCCTTTAAAAGCACAGATTAGAGAAAGAAAATAAGGGAATAGTTTGGCAGAAATTGCTCAATAACCAAATGAAAGCAAAAATATATATGTCAGGATGGGAATGAGTAAGAGAAAAGAAGAAAGAAAAGGAAAGAGAGAGATAACTTGGAGGAAATGAGGCACGAGGGGACAAGACTATGGCTAACAGGGGAGGTCCAAGGTCCCCAGAGACATATGGACCATATTTTAAAAACCATTTATGGACCATCATTTAAGAACCTGATACTATAGTCTTCAGGGAGCTTCCTTTGCAGGTAATGAACAGCTTGTCTTCTAACTCAAATGCCAAAAAGAAACAATCCACAATAATTTGTGATATGCCATTTAGGAAAATCAGAGTTAGTATCACATAGTAAAAGTGGCATTCTACTACAAATGATATTTGAGTTTTAGTCAATTGAAACCATGGGATAGAAGATGGGAGGAAAAAAAGGTCATCTCAGTATAACTCCCAGAATTCACCACATCAGATAATCACTTATGTGTGTGATGTAATTTTACAACAAGAATCCCAACAAGGAGAGAAGACAATGAGATATGCCTGCATGCAAGGCCAAACCCTGATCTCAGTGTCTCAGGGTTTCTATTTAAAGGATTATAGATTGAGAGCTGGAAAGTAAATTTGGTGGCCTAAGAATCTCATTTTACAGATAAGCACACTGAGGCCTAGAACTGCTATCCCAAAAAGCTTTTGTTGTACCCTACTTGTACAGTTATGAAACAGTCACTCTGGCCTTCACACACACACACACACACACACACACACACACACACACACAGTGTGAATATATGTATATATATAGATACATACATATACATGCACCACACACACACACATATATATATACATATACATCTTTATACATATACACATACACATAAATGTATATGAAATTTGTTAAGGGTAAATTGCTATGGGATATTGGGGGTGGAAGGGAAAAATTCAACAACACAAAGCCAATCTTTGTTTATGTCTCTGCATGGCTAGGTGTGGGATTGGGGTGGGGTTGATTATTACCTAGCTTTAGTCAAAACAGGCAGTCATACAGAAAGTAATTTTTTCCCTATTTACCAATTCATAGACATCTCAGAACTTACCTAAACCCAGTGGTCCAGACAGGAGAAAAATAAAGGTGGGCTTGGAGAAGAGACCAGAAAGTGGGGAGGTCTGATATAATCCCTTCCTATTATGAGGGATGAAGCAAAAGAGAAACCAAAAAGTACAACATGGAAAACGAAGAGATAAGTCAAGTTCCCAAATGGAAAAATCAGCAGAGAAACTCACCAGAAAAGGAGAGATAAGTGGGAAGATCAGAAAATTTAATAATGTGATAAAGAAATATAATGCAATAGAAGACAGACCAAAAATCCTCAGTGAAAAAGAAAGGAAAAGAATAAACTATATGGGTTCTCCTGAAATAACGCTGATGCATCAACATCAAGAAACTCAAGAATGGTTCAAAGGAGAAATTAAACAACTAAAAGAAGAGAGAAGCATTGAAATTAGGAAGAAAATTAGGGTAGAAATCAGTGCTCTAAAAGAACTCAATAAGACAAATAAAAGAAGTGACCATTTAAAATACAGCACAAAGAATTTCTCCAACACAGGAGGGGTACTAAATGGCAGCCATAAAACTAAACATATATATATACATACATCTCGAGAGAAAATTGTCCAAATTAAAGTAAAAAGCAAACAAATCCCAACCCTGTGGCACTGGATAATCATGAGTTTCCTATACATCAAAGCAGATAACTTTGATGGTAAAATGTGGATAATTTAAAGATCCTAAGTCTGCTATCAAAATATGATCAAGTAAAATATCGGAATACTATACTATGGCATGGCACCTAGAACTACTGAAAATAGAGGACATGGTATTTGATAGAAACTATAGATAATCAATGGAGAGAAATCCCAAGCTTTAATTACCAGGACATGTAGTGATTCAACTTCAGAATTTCAGTGTTAAACAGCAAATATCACCAGCATCCAAGAGGAAACCTTTCAGCCATCAAGTAAAATCAATTTAGGAAGCCCAAAACCTCCTTAAAAAACATGATTACTCTTTGTCTACAAGAAAATAAAGTCCTTCACACATAACCCTACCTATCTCCCATATCTGAAATGCTCTCCTTCCTCAGTTCTAATTCTTAGAATCCCTGATTTTCTTTAAGAATTGTTTCAAGCTCCACCTTATTCAGGAGGCCTTTCCTGATTCCCCCCAGTTGCTAATCTTTCACGGTAAGGTGACCTTAAACCTATCTATTATTATCAAATGATAAGCACTTAATAAACACTTGCTAATTCAGCGACTGATTCCAAAAAACAAAGGAGATGGAGATGCATCCTACAGTAATTTCTGACGAAGATAAACCTGAACATTAATGAAAATCTAAAGAATAGCTCCAGCCACAGGGTTCCTCTAAAGAATTCAGAACTGAGCATGTTCTCCAATATCCATGCACTTCAAACAAGAAAAACAAAGATATCTAAGTGTGGTAAACAAGAAAACTTAGCTGTGTGGCCCTGGACAAGTCAATTAACCTTTCTCTGGAATGTAAATACTAAATAGTAACTGTTTCTCTTTTACCCAGGAACCATGAAGGTCTTCCTTTCCCAGTTTGAGTTTTTTTCCCTTTATTAAAAGAAGCCATCCCTTGAATAACTACTTAAAGAAGCCTGGGTACATATCACTCAAAGTGAGAATGTGATAAGACTTTGGCCTAAAATGGCCAGGGTGTCATATTGTTTCCTGGGCCATCTCCAGTCATCCTGGTGAATATCAAGACACTGCATGCAGATGGCTCTGGAGGAGAAAGTAAGGCTGGTAACTTTGCACAGCCCTCCCTTACTCAAATCAAAGTCAACTGCAAGTCATGTCAACATCTTTTTGTCATGCTCCTCTTTAAGGACGAAAGACAAACACAACAACAACCTTAGTTTCCTCATCTGCAAAAAATGGAAATAATGCCTCAGTTGCTTCACCTGTAATTAAGAATTATGATAACATTTATTTCCCAGGGCTTTTCTGGGATAAAATTAGATAATATTTATATGGTGTTTCGCAAAACTTCAAGCGCCAAGTAAATGTTAATTAGTATTGTTGTTACTCTAAATTAATCCAAACCTTATGATAATAGAGCTAGATAAAACTATTGGTTTTTTTTTAAATGCTATCTTAAAAGGGCAAAAATAGAAGAAAGAGATTGTTAAGGGTGGAAGAGATTTAAGGGGTTAATGATTTAAAGATGGAAAAGAGAAAATTTAATAAGTAATCCAAGGATTAAACTCATTTCCTCATAAATGAATCATTACTGGAGGCTGGGGGAAGGGTGGAAAATGGAGTGTTGATACTCAAAGGGCAAATACGCAGGCAAGGTGAAGGGAATCAAGTGATAACATAAAGCAAGATTTATTACCATCAAGCTCAGTACCTAAAGCAGGGAGGAAAGCAGTTCTTTTAATTTCCTGGGAGAAAGAGTCTAGGATAAAAACAGTAGATAACAATACTTAATGAGAAACTAAGTGGCTAGAATCTGTGAGTTCATAAAAAAGCCACATTTAATCTCTGATACACCTATGGGCTTGGAAGAGTGGGAATATTTAAAAATAAATAAATAAATAAATAAATAAATAAATAAATAAAAAATATTTAAAAAACAGATCTGGCCATTCTCCTGAATGTGGCACTTGGAAAAGCATAAGACAGCAGCAAATTATTCAGCATTCATCCTTGACAAAAATCACATACCCTCAAGGGGAATGAATAAACCTACACTGACATATAGGGAGGCTAAAAGCATGCTCCTGAAATTGGCAAATATTTTTTTTTAAGCACAAAAGAGGTGAAGAAAGGTGAATGCACTCCTTCCATCACTAGCTCCAACAGTCTCCAGATATCACACAGATACGACCTTATTAGAAAGGACACTAACAGAGGTTTCCTTCCCACACACCCACATGTTACTATAAATCTAGTCTCAGTAAGGAATCCAGCAGACAGATGGCCCATTTAATACCAGGTGCCAAATAGAAGCCATCCTTCATATGCAAAAGACAAATGAAGAGTGAAATGCCATCATTTTACTTTCATAGTGTTCTCTGTTTCAAAGGTTACCCATAAAACCAAATCAGATCCACGAGTTAATAAAAATAGCTATCCCCAATTATACCCATTCACTCACTTTTCCTCACTAATGATGGACAAGCTGCAGCTTAAACTCTGATGAAAATTAGTTCTAATTGTTTTCATCTTGTTCAACAAAAGCATTTAAATATCTCATAAATGAAATGCATTCTGATTGGTGGGGAAAGGGGAGGGCACAAATCACTCTCTGAGCTACTACACTGTAGGTGAACACAAAGAACTCCCCCCTTTTTTTAAACAGATATTGTACCTCAGAGACTCTTCACAATGACAGCCCCAACCTTTGCCTCAAATTGCTGTTGTTGGCCAAAAGCCATTAAAAACATATCACCTTAGAAAAAGTGACCCTTCTGGCTATGTTAGGATGAGTGACTGAAATAATAAGGCTAGATCTGTTCTCTGCTTTGTTCATGGGGGCTTCAGACAGTTTTTTCCTATTTGGTTTGAAAGACAAACATTCTCTTCAATTGTCTGAAAGATTCTGCCCATTTGTTCTAAGAGAAAGAAGGGGAAGGAGGCAGATCTTGTCTGATGAGACACCCTATTGACTTTTCTTTATCCATGCTCTACACATCAACTGTGCAATTGGGGAGGGGTCCTAACTCTTTCTCTAGGGCCCAACTAGATTGTGGAGCATTTAGTAATTCAGCATCCACAGACCCTGAAAAGGGGCTCATTCTCAAGCAAATAACTTGCGGCCACCTCCAGAAATATGGAAAGAATATTGAGGTTCTTTAAATAGATAATTTGAGGAAGGTGAGGGGATCATGTGATAAAAGAGCAGTACTGGACCAGTAGTTAGGAAAACCTGAGTTCCAATACAGACAGACACTTAACAAACTGTGCAATCCTGGGCAAGGAACTTTACCTTTGTCTGTCTCAGTTTCCTCATCTCTAAAATGGAAACTAAATAGGACCTACTTCACAGGGTTATTATCAAGATTAAATGAGATAATATTTATAGAGCATTTCAATGCCTGACATGTATTGGGCACTTTAAATGTTTTTTGTTTGTTTCTCCCTTAATTCCTAATAAGCCTCTAATGGGGAAGGATATACAGATTGAACATGGGGCAACCATGTGACACAATGGATAGAGTGGTTGGTCTGGAGTCAGGGAGACCGAAGTTTAATCTGGCCTCAGAAATATACTAAGCTATATAACCCTGGGTAAGTCACTTAACCCTGTTTGCCTCAGTTTCCTGAAGGAAATGACAAACCACTTTAACACTGCTGCCAAGAAAACCCCAACTGGGATCATGTAGAGTCAGACATATCTGAAATGACTGAACAACAAAATGCAATGAACAATAAGCATTACATCAAGACATCTCCCCTCCATGTGGCAGAACACAATGATTTGTAAGAAAGGTTTTGATAAAATCATCTCCTATAATTCTAGATCGTCAAAACTCTTAATTCTGCTGTACTGGTCACTTTCTGTATTGCATCATGCTGATTGTAAATCTTGTTTTCAGAGTTATTGAATGTGAATATTCTAATTAATATTCTTTGAAAATATGTTTGGCTGACATCTCACTTTCTAGTAAGGCTTTGCATGTGGAGAGAAAGCTTGAAATCTAAACACTTCATACCATCTCTACAGTACAGGAGATTAAGAGATTTCCATTCCACTCAGAGGCTGCTAAAAGACAGTTAGCTAGCTGAGAGAGCACAGAGTGGTATGCTGGGAGGAATTTAGGAGAAATCTATAAAAAGACTGAGGCAGCTAGGTAGCACAGTGACTAGAGTGCTGGGCCTGAAGTCAGAAGACCTGAGTTCAAATGCAGTTTCAGACACTTAGTTGCATGACCCTAGGCAAGTCATCTAACCTTGTTTGCCTCAGTTTCCTCATATGTAAAATGAGCCAGAGAAGGAAATGGCAAACCACTTTGCCATGTCTTTGCCAAGGAAACCCAGAATGGAGTCATGGAGAGCTGCACACAACTGAAATGGTCAAACAGCAACACCGAAGACTAATTCCCTGTCCAGTTCCTCCCGAATTAGATCTTCATAGTATGACTCTACTTTGTCTGTTTGCTTTTATTTGAATTAACCGAGACATCACACCCACCTACATTCAAAGCTAAATATAAAATAAATTACAGAGCCAACGATAAATGATTTGTAAATTATTTTTCATCCTTTGCTCCAAACCATTTGTGAAGTTAACCCTGTAACACTAGACTTCCAGAGAAAATACTCTGGGGGATTAATCCCCTCAGCTTTGGAATTGGGACCAAGCTGTCCTGGCTGATGAGTACAAACTCACATCACCCACTGTATCTAGTCTGCCCCAGCCATGTTTCATATCCTGCCCTTCACTCCCACCATCTCTTTGTCATCCCTCCTACCCCAGCATTACCCCCTGGCTCCTAACACTATCTTTCCACGTCTTGCTTTTCAAACTATAATCAGACCGATGCTACATTGCTTTTGAGAAGGGTACTGCAGATCATCCTTTCAATGCTTGAAATCCTCAACAGTCACTGCTCCCTTGCGTATATTATCTACTTCTATCACAAGGTGACCTTCTTGAAGATGGGGGCTGTTTCACTGTTGTATTTGTATTCTCAGTGCTTAACAAATAGGAAATGCTAAATAAATGTGTTTTAATTCATTCATTAACTGAGATTTCATGGCATTAATTTATTATGTCTCAAGTTCACTATCATAATAAAAAACTCAAAATGGGGTATCTGCTTCTTATGTCATTTTAAAAATTTTTATTGACTGACCTGACATCAAAATTCAAATTTTCATTTTACAAACAAGTGCTTCTAAATATAAAAAATACTTTACTCAACAATGGCTAAGATGAAAAATTTGTTCCTCATAATTTCATATTCAAAATTAATGCATTAGATAAGAGGAGAAAACTTGATACTTGTTCATTTTAGCCAAATTGGGAATGGTCAGTTTCATACTTATAAAAAAGACTCATGCTATGGCTAATGGTCCCAAACTTGAAATCCAGAAGAGAACCATTTTGAAAGGAAAATGATCTAATACCCTGGTATTCCCTATAAGCTTTTCTTCCTATTAATTTTTAACTTAGTGCTTGAACAAATCAAGAACAGATAAGTTAATGTCACTCCTGAAAATTCTGCTTGGCTCACCATCTGAACAAGAGGGAGTGAAAATGTCAAGAAGAAAACACTAGGAAGAGTATCTGACTTGTATAATGCAGTCTTACCTTTATTTCCCTATCATGTCTCTTTCCAAGAAAACACTAACAGAATCTGCAATTGGCTGCAAGTAACCTTCTTACTAATTAATCAAGATCAATGAGCCTTCATCAATAAAAGCCTTAGCCAGACCTAATAGGTCAGCCTTAAATGAAGAAAAGTATATATGGACAGTCCTATGGCTTTGATTCCTTACCTTCTGCACTTAACCAAGGTAATAAGAAAAGCATTACCCATGGGCCAAAAGGAGGTAATGTGGTTCCCTAAACATAGACAAGGTATCTCTTGATTAGTGGCCCATGTAACAGTCCTGTTCTCACTCTATCTCCCTTCTATATTTATCATCTAATAGACAATTGTATATAGTAGAAAATGTGGAGGTCCACTGCCGTCCAAGGTCCCAACTCTAAAATTTCACATTTTTCCAGTGGTTCACAAGAATCTAGGCATGTCATTGAGGGTGAGCTTTGGGCATAAACAGTCCTTAAGTTTATTGAAAGTAAGGATAATCCCTCCAAACAGTGTAATATTTTATTCAGTTTTAATTAATCAACTTGATTATTTGTATTTGATATACTGTTTTTATGGATGTTGGGAATAGAGAATGAGAATTATTTCCTTGATAATGATCAAAGAAAACTGCATTGAGGAGGTAAAACTGAAGGAATGAAAGATATCTACCATTCTTATTATGTATACTGTGTGATTGCTGCTAAACTTTTAACATTCAAATAACATTCAAAAATATTAAAAATTGAACACTGAGGGAATCCTATTAATGTATTCCTTCCCATAACTTCTCCACTGGTCAGAGTTTATTACTCAGAGTTCACTCATCTGACTAATAGGAGTTATCCTTATAAGAATATTCAACACATATGACATTAAGGGTATGAACAAACTGACCAAGTGCAATAATTGAGAAAGGCAGCTAAGTGCCTCAGTGGATAGAACACTGGGCAGACAATCTGTAAGACTCATCTTCTAGAGTTCCAATCCAGCCTCAGATATTTACTAGCTGTGTGACCCTGGACAAGTTACTTAACCCTGTTTACCTCAGTTCCTCATCAGTAAAATGAGCTGGACAAAGAACTGTGAACCATTCTAGTAGCTTTACCTATAAACCCCCAAAGTGAGTCACAAAGAGTCACTGAAAAAACTGAACAAGCACAACAAAACTTGAAAATCAAAGGACGGTAAAATTTACACAGCCTCCAGGAAGACTTAAAAATCAGGAGTCACTAGCCTCACAACGTGACTAATCAAAAGTTGACTGAGTTTCTGGAACAGGGAAACTGGAGTTAAGAATGGCTACACAAAAATCTCTGGTAAGGTCTATCCAAGAAACCAATGGACCAGATGTTAAAGCTATGATACTATATGAGTAACATCCTTCACATGTTATACAGGAAGTTGTTCCACTGTAAGCCTATATTTATTGTAGAGATAATTTTCCAATGAGTAACATGTCATTTGAAGTCCCTAATAAATACCCAATGCTTTGGAAAAGGAGCTTACAAACAAATAAAAGTTCATGTTTTACAAAATTTTTAACCATAAAGTCTTTCCAAGTCACCCTAGAACCATGAAAAAGCAACTTCATCTATTGAGGACCAATAACTCAGATTTTAAAAAATATCATTAGAGACACACAAATATAAGTCATCTGATTCACCAGCTTTCAAATTTCAAAGAAACATAAATTTGTCTTCAGTAAGGAATAAGCTTTAAAAAAAGATTAGATTAATTTCAGTTTGATATTGCAGCCACTGAAGGATTGGTGGAAAGAGAATAAATAGGACTGAATTGTTCAAAAATAACAGGAGATAAATGGAAAAGACAAACAGTGGAACAGAGAGAGAGAAAGAGAAGGAGATCATTCACCAGACTTAGAAGAAAAGAAAGAAGAGACAAGAAAGGTAAAGAAATAGGAGGGAGAAGAAGAAGAAGAAGAAGAAGAAGAAGAAGAAGAAGAAGAAGAAGAAGAAAAGAAGAAGGAGAGAGAGAGAAAGCAGGATATAGGGATTGAGAGGGAGATGTACAAAGGGAAGTTAATGCTATTTCTCCTACTTGGAATACTTTCCCTGATCCTATCCACGCTTCCCACACCATTCTTCCACCAATTCTACCTATTAACATTTATCTAGTTCTTCAGATATAAAAAACACCTAAATAAAAGTGATTAGAGAAGCCCCCCCAACTATCATGTTCCTCTGTGCTACGCAAAAACAACTGAATTGATAGATCGTCAAATACTCAAATTCTTTAAGCTTTATAAACTAAATTGATTGGGGGTTTTTTCTAGAGTGTCATGGGCATAAGATGGGTGAGAAATATTCCCTGAGATGGCAGCTAAAACAACGAAAGTCTTCATCCCAAAGGCCAGGTCTGTCTCCACATCCCTACTGACAGCTCTCTCCCTACTCACCACTTTTAAATAAACAAAACAGAAATTAAATTATTTTTCTATGATATATGTAATATACTCACATAGTTACTATCAACTCATAATTATTTTAACATTTAAATAGTAAAAGAAAAGTGGTAAAAGGGTAAAAGAAAATGCCTACTTGAGGTTTTACTTAGTTTAAATTTTTCCTTTTTTAAAAACAAATTCAGACCAATTCTCTACAATTAAAACTTCAAGTTCCATTCTGTAATGAATATATAGTACAGGCAAACCCAATTAACATGCATATTGTTCAAGAGGCTAATTTGTCTAAATGGAACTCTACTTTAGGTAAACAAATTACATCCTGCTTAACAGATACAATGAAACGTGATTTTAGCTAAGAAGGACCTGGTGATGAGGCTATATAATTTTTTTCATCTTTTAATAAAGGGAGGAATGTCAAATCAATAAAAAGTAATTAACAAATCTGATTTTAATTCACATTCAGGGTATCAACACTCATCTGCTACTCTGGATTTTCACAGACTTTATACTTTTGAGTTCTACATCAATGTTTCACCATGGAGTAGAGATGATCAAGGATATCCCATTAATGCTCATGCTACGGAAGGTTTTTTACCAAACTCTCAAGACTGTGAGTAGGGCCATGATGACAGAGTTCATCTGTCCAAGGACCAGCCTTGATATGTATGGAGTGGCTGAACAATGAAGGTATCCTTTTGGAATCAGGCATGACACCAATGGAATTATCACTCCAAGTCAGTCAAAAATCTGGTCAGATCTAATAAGTTTGATGGGTAGAGTATTATTAAAAGCTTAAAGTCTTGAAGAGAGAATATCCACAGTCTAACCACTTAGATTTTTTTATTTGTTTAGTTATCAATTTTTCATCCTCTACTTTTACAAACTGGCCAGACTTTTATAGCTAGTTGCCAAAAGGATGTAAGGTACTTGTGCAACTCCTAATGGGCATTTTTGGTTAGCAGCACAAGTGCTACTCCTGCCTATTCCTTGAGAGATTATCTTTCATCAACTCAGTACATATCTCATATAGGCATAGTTACCTCCTTGTTGTGTCCCCCATTACAACGTGAAATACCTTAGAGTAGAGGCTCTGTCCTTTCTTTTCTTTGAAGCCTCAGTTAGGCAGTCAATATGTCAGTCAAAAAGCAATTATTAAGCACTTACTAAGCACCAGTACCAGATATTATGCTAAGGACTGGGAATAAAATACAGGGAGAAACAAAGATAGTCTTTGTCGTCAAGGAACTTACATTCTAGTTCAGTAATAACACATAAAAGGAAGTTGAAAGGAGTATAGAGATACTGTTGGAGGGTTGGAGAGAGGGGCACACGACTGGCCTATTTATACCTTAAATGGAGATTCTAGGAGGTAGAGGTAAATCTACCATTCAGAGGTAGAGGCAGTAGAAGTAGAGAGCACTTTCAATGTGTGACTGCCAGAGTTGGTCAGGATAAAAAACTGGAAGCACCATAGAGGCGATCCAGAGCACAATCTGGAGAGTGAGTGGGACATGATAAGAACTTAATATATTCTCATTGATTGAATAACTGACTATCCCTCATTCTACTAATGGTCACCATCATCCACTGTGTGATAAGCTGGAGCTCACTCAGGGGAAGTCAACCAAGATCACAAGACACTTGAGATTCAGTAGGTTAAACCGGGAATTTTTAGCCTGAAGAAGACTTAGAAAGAACATGGTAGTTGTTTAAAGTATATGAAGATCTATCATGATAGATAGGAACTGTATTGACTTTGTTTGGCCCTAGAAGGCAGGAACAGATGCAATTGGTGGACCCGCAAAGAGGCAAATTAAGTCTGATGTAATGAAAACTACGTAGTAATCAGAACTGGCCAAAACTGAAATGAGTTGGTTGGAAGATGGTGATCTCCATCTCCCTTCTCCTCCCCCCACTAGAAATCCAACAATGGCTGGATGACCACTTTAAGGGGAAGTAGGAGGCAATCCTTTGGTTACATGCTAATTGAACTATTATAGATAGACTCTAAGATTTCTTCTAATTCTGAAACTATCTGTATAACTAGACATATATCACAAATCAACCTGTAAAAGATTTCCCTGTATTAGTTCAGGGGTATTTCTCCTACTGCCCCCCACTATCCCAGTCCTAAGCCTCGAAATTGTCCCACTTACCAATGAGAGTTGCTGTGAGGAAAGTATCTTGTAACTCATGAAGGTTCTATTTAAATGTGAGTATTATATGCTACAATATTTCCCAGACTTCTACCTCCTAAGTATCACACTGTTTTCTGTGCCACAACAGAGTGGCATAGCTCAAAGCCTGTTAAGAATTTTATTTTAGATCATGCTTAGATGTTATCACTACATGCTTAGATGTTATCACTAACCACACAGAAAAACATTACAATATCCAGCTGTTTCAGTTGGATCTCCATTTCCAGTCTACTTCCAAGGATACCATCTAATCAGTAAATATAAAATAGATTCCCAGAAACCTACCATAGAAATTTGAGGTTCTCTCATTAGCTACCTTCTTCCTCAACATTTCCTATTTCATTAGCATATATTAAGGGAGATGGGAAGGGATAAGAAATAAATGCCTATTTTTTATGAAGGTAAGAATTTTTATTTCTCCCTAAAACTTGGATAGAATTCAATTTAAGGTATCTCCCCATCTCCCTGTTCCCCCTTAGAACATTACATTTTCAACACTAAAGCCTAGAATTATTTGTGTGTTAAAGGTTCATCTAGCAAGCTCATTTTTTCCCTGAAAATTTTTCTCAAACCATGTGTCTATTAACTAATATAGTAACACATTTCATTTGTAACCATCACCAGGAATACAATCAACATGTGATGCTTTTGTTTTCAATTTCTTGGAGCCTCACATTCTCCCTGGCAGCGTATGAAATCATCTGTCAGGTTGAATGATATACCAATGGATACAATAAAAGGGGAAAAAAAAGGAATGATAGATCAGGACAGGTCATAAGGACCCCTCGTTTTTTCATTCTGACAAAATGAACATTTTAGTAAGCAATTTATGAATGTGAATTTTACAGTGTCCAAGGATGCTGACATTTATTCTTATTCTGTATTATGAGAGGATGATCTGACTCCAGCCTGCCATACCATGCTTATTCCAAATCATCAAGTCTCCATTCTAGCCAAATTGTCCTCATTCCTCTTTGAGGAACATCATATTCTATGAGCAGCAAGGTGGCATCATGCATAGAGTGGTAGATTTGATGTCAGGAAGACCTAACTTCAGATTCTGCTTCTAATATACAGATCATTTAACATTTCTGAACTTGAGTTTCCCCATTTGCAAAATGAAGGGGCTTGATTTGCCTGTAAGATCTCATATAGCTCTAAGTCTATGTTCTTATATGTCCTTTGTCCAGGTTATAACAACTCCCTCTTTACTACAACCTTTTATAATTCCTGACTTCTTTCAAGGCAAAGGCTGATGCATCACCTCCAATGGAAAGCCATTCCTGAAACCTCTCAATGCTTCTTGCTCTCTCTCATATCATCACTCATATACTTGTCTGTTTAGTGATTATATCCCCTCTCCCCTCTACAAAGAGAAATGCCTTATCAGCAGGAATTTTCTATCTGTAGCACCTCTTCCACCTGGTAGGAGCTTAACAAAGGCTTGTTGGGTTGGATCTGGATAAGCTAGTGTTCTGTCTTAATCAAAATGAGTCTGAATTGCCTTAGGCTACAAAATGCTATATTAATTGGACGACGGTAAGTCTGTAGTCAATTCTCTGACAGATAAGAAAGTATAAATCTTTATCCTTCAAAATACAGAGCAAGCCTTGATTACTCCAGCCTACACTGACTTTCTTCATCTCTGAACTCCCACAGCGCATAGATTTGCTTGGGCATATAATTCAGCTTTTCTTAGACACAGCATTTTCACTCTCTTTTATTCCACATGTCCATGTTTTCTCTAGATCATAAGTTCCATGAGGGAGAAGACCATGTCTTATGCTTCTTTCATGGCTTCCTCAGCAACTAGAGCAGTGTTAGGCACAGACCACCAGGGATTGGTGTCTAATCAATCAACAAATAAGGTAAAACAGTTGCTGACATCAATTTAATACTTAATTCTCAGTATTAGAGATTCCCTTTGGTAACAGACCCAATAAAAGTTCACTTTAAAGCAACAAAAGAAGAAATGAAAGGTGGTTTTTTTTTGGTTGTTTGTTTTAAAATAAGTACTTGTGAAGGGTGATGAGACAGAAAAGTAAGTGGCATTTGTCATAGGCACAAGAAGACACAAATTGATAGCTGAAATTTATAAAGAGCTTTAATGTTTATTAACTTTCACTTACATTATTTTTTCCCAACCGACATCCTTGGGGTGAGTACTATCATTGTACATTGTACATAAAATAGTCTTTTAGGTAGATGTACTTTTAGTTGCCCTCTCTGCAAGGGAGTTTGAATACCTGACAGGCATTCAAAAAGGAGATCTCAGTGTCTACTACCTTATCCTGTCAGGTGACCTTCAGAATTTTTCTAAGATAATTCAGATGGAAGTGTTTCAGTTTCCTTGCACAACGCTGGTAGACTCTTCAGGTTTCACAGACCTACAACAATGAAATCAGCACAACTCTACAGACTTTCAGTTTGGTAGGCATCCGAATACCTCCTCCACACTTTCATAGGAGCCTCCCAAACACTGAGCTAGATGTGGCAATGCGTGTCTTAACCTTATTAGCAATGTGTACATCCCTGGAAAATATACTGCCAAGGTAAGTTAACTTATCCACAGTATTAGAAACTTCTCTATTTGCAATAACTGATGGTTCCACATATGGATGGTGTGATGTGCTGGCCAGTGGAGAACCTGTGTTTTCTTGGTGTTACCTGTTAGCCCAGAATTAGCAGAAGCAGTAGAGAATTGATCCATACTTTGTTATATCAGAGGCTACATTGAAGGTGCAATCATCTGCAAAGAAAAAATCATGCACTAACTCTCCCTCTCCTTTAGTCTTGGCTTATAGCCTCCTCAAGTTAAATAATTCACCATCAGTGCAGTCAACAGCTGATATTGATGCAATATTCATCTTCATTGAAGGCTTCAGACTACATTGCTGAAAACATCATACTAAAAAGTATGGAAGCAAGCACATAGCCTTGCTTCACTCCACTGGTGACTGGGAAAGTGCAATAGCATTGTCCTTTATCCAGAATTTGGTCAACCATGCCATTATGAAATTGATGTGCCAGACTGATGAACTTCTCTGGGCAACCTAATATTGACATAATTTTCCATAAGCTCTCACAGCAGACAGTATCAGAGGCCTTCATCAGATCAACAAAAGTTGTTTACAAACCTCTGTTCTGCTCCTGGCATTTCTCCTGGAGTTGTCAGGCAGCAAAGACCATGTCAACTGTGCCTTGACCCTTTCTGAAGTCACAATGGCTCTCAAGTAGATGACCATCTTCCAGGTGAAGGATCAGCCTATTAAGGAGAACTCTAGCAAGAATCTTGCCAGCAATGACTAAGAAAGGGACCCCGCTGAGATTGTCACAGGATAATCTATTTCCTTTACCTTTATAGAGATGGACAATGGAGGTGTCCTTGAACTCCTGGGGATAACTTCCTCTTGCCATAAACCTGAAAAATTTCAGTCAGCTTTTGTATGAGCAATGGACTCCCTACCTTGTAAATCTCAGCTGAAATGGAATCAGTGCCATGCACCTTGCCACAGAAGAGGAGCCTGCGAACTCTAAGCACTCTCTTCAACATTGCAGTTGGCATGCCTATTCCCAAGTATTCCCGGATGAATCTCTTTGGATGATGCTGGCCTACCTGGAACTCATTCCTCAATGATTAATACACTCCCATGCTATTATTACCTCCCCATCAAGGCAATTCTGAAGCACTCCCATTGTCCACACTCTGTTCTTGGTCCACCCCACTGCCTCTTCTTTCCAGCTTGTTTCACTTTTACCCAGACCTCATTTACAGGTGATGTTATGGGAACTGGGAATGTGCCTTACTACCCCTGACACTTCCTGGCTCTCCTTCTAAGACCATCACTCAGGGTCCCACAAGGCTCTGCCCTGGGCCCTCTTCTCTTCTTTGTCTATAATTACTTCACTTGGAGATCTCATCAGCTCCCATGGATTTAATTACCCTCTTTATAGTAGTGTTTCTCATATCTACTTATCCTGTCCTAACCTCTCTGCTTACCTCCAATCTCACATCTCCAACTACCTTTCAGATAGAACTCAATGTCCAGCAGACATCTTAAACTCAACACATCCAAAACTGAACTCACTCTCCTCCCTCAACTATCCCCCATTAATTTTCCTATTACTGTTGAGGGCAACAACATCCTCCTAGTCCCTCAAGCTCACAACCTAAGCATCATCCTTAGCTGCTTACCATCTCAACCCCGTGTTCCCCATCCCAATCTGTTGCCAGGGCTTGATGATTTCACCTTTATAGCATCATTCAAATTTTTCCCTGTCTCTCCTCTAATACTGCCACAACCTTCAATCAGATTCTCTTTGCTGCATGCTTGGATGATTGCAATAGCCTACTTTTGGGTCTGCCTGCCTCAATTCTTTCCCCTCTCCCAAGCATTCTCCATTCAAATTTATTTTTTTAAAGCAGGTCTAATCATTTCACTACCCTCCGACCCCAGCCAGCGGCTCCCTATTGCCTTCAGGATCAAATACAGTATCTTCTATTTGATGTTCAAAACCCTTTATAACCACCATTATCCCCACACTTTTCTAATCTGCTTACACTTTATTCCCCACCAAGTACTCTTTGATCCAGTAATACTGACCTCCCTGCTATTCCTCGAATAAGACATTTCATCTTTAAACTCTGGCTACTTTCTCTGGTCGTCTACCATGCCTGGAATCATCTTTCTTCTCATCCTCACTTATTGGCTTCTTTCAGGTCCCAACTAAAATCTTATCTTTTGCAAGAAGCCTTTTCTAACCTTTCTTAACTCTAGCCTCTCTTTTAACTGTTTCCTATTTTTCCTTTATATAGTTTGTATGTGCATAATAGTTTTCTTGTTGTCTCCCCCATTAGACTATGAGCTCCTTGAGGGGAGCCTCTTTTTTGTATCCCCAACATTTATCACAGTGTCTAGCAAACAGTAGGTGCTTCATAAATGTTTATTTACTGATCACCTCAGTAACTCTATCTCCCAGATTCCTGTAATCCAAATTTATCATTCAGTCAAGATTCTGGTGTCTGCTGTCTACAGCTCTCTAGGGCACTCTCCTCTCTTCCGTAATGGGTTAAGTGTCTGGCTCCCAGTCTTCCTCTCCTCTCATTTTAGAAGACTTCAGCAAACTCATTGATATTACATCAAGTACCTTAACTTCCCACTTCTACAACTTACTCATCCCCCATGACCTTCTGAATTTCTCATCAGCTTGCTCTCCTTGGACTGGACTCCATTATGCCTCCATGATGATTTCTTCCCTTTTCATCTTTCTTTTGCACATTGTCTTTCCCTATTGGATGGTGAGACCTTGAAGTCAGGGGCTGTCTTATTTTTCATATTTGTATCCTTTGTACTTAGAGCAGTTCCTAGCATATTATAGGCACCTAATAAATGTTTATAAACTGACTCCACTCCACCATACAATATATAGAGATTAGCCTTGATCTTGCCATAACTCACAAATATATCCCTTTTACCTTCATAAACTCAGAAATTCTTTTATCTGATCTCTTGTGCCTCTCCTCCTGTGTTCTAAGCCCCAGACCTATTCTTCACCCTCACCTCACCACATCCCTCTACCCCTCAGTTCCATTCCAATCTTGATCCCTTGGTGAGCCAATTCTACTTCATCTCAGCCTCTTCTGTCAGTTCTCTTGCCTGTCCTTCTTATCAAAGATCATGCCCTGCCACACTCTAGATTTCTTCTACCATCTGCTGTTTTCACTCCTATACATTCCATGCTGAATGATCCTAAAGAAAATCATGAAACCTCTCTGAGTTCACTAGGAATGTATGTTATATAATCACAATTCGGCACTCCCTGTGACAAGGGTAATGCTTTTACACCACCCCAATTAACTATCCTGCACACCACAGTAATTCTTCCAGACCTTCTTGTCGTGGATCCCCTGCCCCTAGGCCTACTCTTAGCTGAGAACCTTGCCTCATACTTCGATGAAACACTTGTGGCCATATGCCAATAGCTTTCTAGTTGGTCTCTCTGACTCAATTCTTTCTCCATCCCACTCTATCCTCCACTCAGCTTTCAAATTGATCTTCCTAAAGCACAAGATGGACCATATGACCCCCCTCTTTCAATCAATTCCAGACCCCAGTGCTTCCAAAAACAAATTTTAAATCTTCTGCTTCACTTTTTTAAAGCCTTCCATCACCTGGCTCCTTCTACCTTTCCAGTCTTCTTCCTCAAACACCTCTCACCCCTTTATTCTGCCATCCAATAACACTGGCCTCCTTGCAGTAGACACTCTATATCTTGACTCTACTTTTTCACTGGCCTGGAACTATCTCCTTCCTAGTTTCCCTGGCTTCCTTCCAGTCTCAGCTAAAATTTCCACCTTCTACAACAAGCTTTTCCTTATCCCCCTAATATGCCTTTCCTCTGATCATCTCTAATTTATCCTGTGTATATCTTGTTTGAACATTAATTTTATTGCATGTTGCCGCCCTCGTTAGGTTATACTTCCCAGAAAACCAAGACTGTCTTTGCCTTTCTTCGTATTTCTAGTGCTTAGCACAATGTGGCACATAGTAGGTACTTAGTAAATGCTTGTTGACTGAATGATACTAGAGTACCTACAAGTACATGTTTCATCCTCCTGTGGCACAAGGTTATAGGGACAGAGGTCTCTAGATATTTACTGACCCAGATGCTCAAGCAGACCTCTGTGCTCCATACTCTCACCACTCATATTTCCTACTCACCAATGTTTTAAATGATAAGTTGCAGAAATGGATACCAACCCCCTCATGCCACCTCTAGGTTCAGGCATCAAAGAACTTTCGAGGGAAGAGGAAGGAAAGAAGAGAGGAAATAAGTATTTATACAGTGCCCATTATGTGCCAGGTACTGTGCTAAGAGATATGTGTGTGTATAGATATAGATATAGATATATATACACAGACATACATACGTAATTATGCATGTGGATATGTTATATGGATATAGATGTGTATACATATATATACCTATACATATATATATACACATGTATAGGTGTGTATATATAAAACATTGTACATGGATAAACTATTTATACACACACACACACATGTATTTCAACCCTTATAACAACCCTATGAGATAGATACTATTATCGCAATTTGACAACTGAGAAGACTAAACCTGAGGTTGCGTCTCGCCCAAGGTCATACAGTTAGTAACTGTCTGAGGCTGAATTTGAATTTTGGTCTTCCTGACTCTAGATGAATGATGCTTCAGTAGTTTAACAGCAAAGCATTTCAGAAAGTCAAATGAGTTAAAATAAAACATATAAACTTAAATAATGTATTCATTGACCTAAGTGCAAGGTACCAACAAGGAAGGTCAATAAAGCAAGTTTAATATTTCCTGCTGTAATACTTTTAAAGAGCTTACAATAGTAAATTAAAACACTCATATCCGTTAAAGGCCAATTATTATATGATGAAACATTCCATTCTATTGCTTAATATCTACTGAAGGAATTTTCCTCAGCACTAAGATTACTACTGTAGGGTCTTCACTCCTATAGACTGTGTGTATAATAACTACAAAAACAAAGCACACTTAAGGAGACTGCTTGCATATACAATTCACAGCAGTTGCATCACAGAATATACCACTACCTTAAGTTAATATATTAACTTGTGTCTCCAGCCTCAAAAGCCAATTGCACTTTGAAAACACCAAGTGTATAAATAATTAAACACATTCACATTTTTCCTAATGCACAGAACAGCCTTAATTTAATAAACTAGGATCAAAGTCTTTTTGACATTAACAAATTAAATAGATAGCAGCTAGTGTTAAGGGACAGATCTGCAATCAGTCTTTCCCAGACTCTCCTTTTAAAAGAGATCTGCAAAGTTCTGCCACGAAGCACTGGACTAACCATGGGATACAGGAAAGAGATTATGACCCTCGGTATCTCTCAGAGCCATCCTTCTTTCTCACTTCTCTTGTCCAAACAATTACCAAAAGCTGTCACTACCGCTGCAGAAATCTCTGATATTCATACTTTTTAGTCTATATTTCTTAGCCTAGTGCCCCACCCCACTCCACCTCACCACCTTTCCAGTTTTCTTACACTTAACTCCCCACTTCTTTGTACCAATGACACTGGCCTCTTTGCTGTTCCATGAATAAGAAATGCCATCACTAGGATGCAGGTATTTTCCTCTGGCTGCCCCTCATGCCTAGAACGTTTTTCCTCCTCATCTCTGCCCCTGGCTTCCTGGCTTCATTCAAGTCCCAACTCAAATTTCACCTTCTTTCAACCCTTCTTAATTCTAAATACTATCCTTCACCTCATTATTTCCTATTTTTTGTCTGTACATTGTTTTTATTTGTTTGCTGGTTGTCTCCTGCCTTAGATTATGAGCCCCTTGAAGAAAGGGACTTTCTTTTGCCTCTGTTTGTAATCCCAGCACTTAGCACAGTGCTTGGCACATAGTAGGCACTTAATAAATGCTTACTATCTACCCACTATATCCATCCACTATAGACCTCTATTACTTCCTTCTTTATTGTTCAGTCTTTTTTCAGTTGTTTCTGACTCTTTGCGACCTCATTTAGAGTTTTCTTGACAGAGATACTGGAGTGGTTTGCCATGCTTTTTTCTAGCTCATTTTACAGATAAGACAGCTGAGGCAAACAGAGTTAAATAGTGTGCCCAGAGTCACACAGCTATTAATGTCTGAGGCCAGATTTAAACTCAGAAGGTGAGTCTTCTTGACTCCAGGCCTGTCTATCTCCTGGTGACATCTACCTGCCCCACTTCCTTCTTAGACTACTGCAATTATTTGCTAACTGGTTTTCCTCCATATTCCCAAATAACTCATTTAATCAATAACTATTTATTAAGGACCTATAGAATGTATAATTAAAAGAATCTCCACTCACAAGAAACTTACATTCTAATGGACATGACAAATATGTATATGTGTATGTATATGTATGTGTAAATATATGCACGTATATACAGAATAAGTAGAAAGTGATAAATATAAGTAAATACAAAATAGTTAACAGTTTAGGAGAGAGGGAACTAGGTGTAAGAGGCGGGGAATCAAGAAAGGTTTCAAAAGAGCAAGCCTATCCATTCTTCTGCCAGATATAATTATCTTCTTTATTCCATAATTATCTTCTTTATTCCTTGAGTTAGTCGTGAAACTCCTGTGCACAAAAATTTTCAATTGCTCCATAAGACATTGTGAATAAAGAGCTATATGGTTCAATAAATATTTGTAAAGTTCTTTTCCTTTGCCTTGCATTTCCAGCTTTCTTCTATGTGGTACTAAATTAGCTTTACTTCTTTTCAATGTACCACACATAAAGTAACCAAATATCATTTTAATATTTTCACCCCTGAATTGTTTTTAATACTCAGAGATTAGTGAACCTAATATATATTTGTTGTAATATTCCTGGCAAGAGAGACAACCAGATACATACATGGGTAACATTTCCTAGGAAACTGTAAATAAAAAATGAATCTATATCCTAGAGCCTGAAATACATCTGGACAGGTTGGGCAGATACAGTAATGGACTGGTATTTCCAAAAGAAATCATTTGGATTTTGTACCATGCAATATGATTTTTAAGTAGGATCACGTCCACATGATCTCCAGCCCAAATACTGACATGCAAAGTCATGCCCCGTGCATCAGAAGATTTTATTTTAACACTACATATAATCTTATTCACGCTGATGGAAGTCAGTTGTTAAGATTTTATTTCCCCAACCTATCTAATCTGCTGAGTTTGCTGTGCTTACATTTATAAATTTATAAATGTGTGTACCCTTAGAGCTATGGTATCACAAAATATCCTCATTTAGGGATATCCTTCATTGTCATCTCAAATAAGAAAGTATACAAAGGTGTTTGCAAATCTAGAATCATTACATAAATGTCAGCTATTATTATTTCAACTGTTATTGGCAAACCAATCATTTTCTAGCTTCTCCCAGGCCTCATATGAAAAATGTGAATTTTATGAGCTCTTTGAATTTGGAGAGGAATTTTAAGGTAAATTTTCAGGAGAGAGGATATTATTGAGGGGACTCCCCTCTAGACAAAAGTATTATTGGAGTTTATCTAATCTTATCTGCAGGAAGATGAAAATGTTATATCATTTTAAAAATTCTGTTTAGAAAGACTGTTACTAGAAAAGAGGCCATGAAAGCATGAATTTCAGATCTCAAATTCTGTCAAGAAGTTTTAGAGGAGAATTGAGTTCTTTGGTCATTTTATATCATAGCTTCCTCGAGTTCAAAGTGGCCTGATTCCAAAAGCTGTGTGTATTAATAAATGTTTGTAAAGCTCTTTGGAAAATGGCAAGACCTACAAAAATAACCATTGTCCTGAGTTTTACTCCCGCTCTTTCATGTTAGCCTACTTTTAAACTTTTATTTAAAGACAGCACTTTGAAGACCAGTCCAAATTCCTTGACCTTAATGTTAAAGTCAGTTCTCCAGATAAAATGTTCCCCTCTTTATTATATTACAGGAAGTAGCTTTCTTATCACAGAGATCCTTGATTTCAGAGAGGCCAAAGACTTAATTTCAAGAGTTAATTCTACTTTCTCCAATGGTGCCAAGAGGTATAGGAGCTAGTTATTTCACTTTGCATCACCCAATTTACTGAAGGGTAGGTGATAAAGAACTAAAAAGAAGTTACATAAAAACATAAGCAAAAAAAAAGTAAGTGCGACCATAAAAAGAGAAAGATGGGCTAGCCACACAGACAGAGGACTAATCAGAGTTAAATTCTCTATTGGTATCCATGTGAAATATCAGATGCCCCTCAGAACACTGTATATAATCCAATTGTGCCCGATTATAAGAAGATTATAAAAAAAGAATTGTTCAATTTGGACAGGCAAGGTCATGTTCTGCACTGTTAGGAAGATTAGCCATATTGATAAGATCAAAGATCTCTTGTGACATGACAACATGGAGAAGAGAAGACAACAGCAACATATGTATGCATCTAACAACTCTGCTTCAATTTAAATCCCTAAGTATTAAAAACAATTTGGGGCTGAAGACGTGAAGGGGGTAGACCTGGGATTGCATTAGCGTAGGGAGGCCCAGGTGGAGAAACTCCTCCTGATGGAGATTGGCAACTATTTCCTGGAACAAGTAAGTGACCAGACTGGAGTCAAACAGCTGTTTATCCAAACCTGGGCCTGAGGTCCTCTTGATTCTGACCTAGACCAACTTACCATGCTGCCTCAGCCATTAAATATAGGGAAAAATCATCCCCTAAAATTTGTGCTTTCCCTTGGCTTCCCTTTATTTCTGCCAAAGGTACTTTGTTTCACCTAGTAATCTGGCAAATACTCAAAGACTTTCTTAGAAAATTGCTATCTGTCAGAAGTCTCTCTTTCTCCTGCCCCCATACCTTGTCAGTCTTCAAGTCCTGCAGATTCTAATTCTTACAATATCTTTCACATGTCTCATTTCCCCTCATGGTCACCACCCTAGTTCAGAACCTAAATACCTCTCACCAGCTTCTGGTGACACAGTGGTGAGAACACCGGACCTGGAATCAGGAAGACCTGAGGTGAAATCCAGTCTCAGATGCTTGCTAGCTATGTGATGCTGGGCAAGTCAAGTGAATCTGTCTGCCTCCATTTCCTGAACTGCCAAATAAGGATAATGATAGTACCGCTTCCCAG
This sequence comes from Notamacropus eugenii, assembly GCF_028372415.1. Classification (NCBI taxonomy): domain Eukaryota; kingdom Metazoa; phylum Chordata; class Mammalia; order Diprotodontia; family Macropodidae; genus Notamacropus; species Notamacropus eugenii. The sequence goes on from NC_092872.1 coordinate 582,889,438, forward strand.
AGTTGTGAGGATCAAATGAGATGTTTGTAAAGCATAGAGCCAGGAGCATAACAGGCTTGTACCTTTCTCACACAGACTGTCACAATAACTTTCTGTGTAATCTCCTTTCTATCTCTCCTATCCAACACCCACACCCACACCCACACCCACACACACACACCCATGGATTAGAACAGACTCTTCATCATCTGGAAGTTCTATATACCAATGGAAAAACAGGTCCATTTACTATGCCTAAATACACTTCTCTGACACATATCCCTCTTCTACTCACTTTTCTTGCCTCCCTGTATAGCATCATACACAAGTCACGAGATTTGGAGTTTGAGGTCTCCACTTCAAATTGTACCCGTGCTCCTATCTGTATGACCTTGGACAAGTAAGTAAATCTCTTGGTTTCAGCTCCTCATCTGTAAAATCAGCAGGCTGGACAAAATGATATCTTCTAGGACTAAATCTAATATCCTTCACCTATAAAGAAAAATGTAAACCCTTCAGCCTCTCCCTCCATAATGTAGTTTTAATGTTTATTTGTTTGTTTGTTTTTATGTGCTTAGGTCCTGGCCACATGACTGTCTTTCATGAAGTCCTTTGAGGTATCATCTCCTGCCTCCAGCCATTCACACTGACCATCCCACTCCCCCTAGAGATGCACTTTTTATTTAACCCTGCCATTAAAAAATCCTTCTGTTCTTTCAGAACTGAAGGGCTACCTCCTCCATTAAACCATCTTTGCACTACTCCCAACTGAAAGGGCTGGTGTCTCTTCTCCCAAAATTTTCCTAGGAAATTTTCTTTGGATCTCTCTTCTGTGAGTATAACACCCTCCCTTCTGCCATATACGTCTAGTACTACACATGTCATATCCATTAATAGGCTGCACAAAATGAAGATAGTCCTTGAAGTCAGAACACTTGGATTTGAATCCCACTTTAAACAGTATGTGTGATCATGGTAAACAATCTTTCAGGACCTTGGTTCCATCATCAATAAAATGGAAATAATAATTGCATTGACTGTTGGCTAGGTAGTTGAGATCAAAGTGCCTTGTAAAAGAATTATACAGATATGAGTTTCCATTTTTATATCTTAGCACAAGAACAGTAGACTCTTCATGTTTGATGAAAAAATCATATCTGATGACTTAGATGTATGTTCTAAAAGCTTCATGTCCTAATCTAGACCTAGTGACCCAACACAATGAGAACTCAGAAGCAAGTTCCACTTATGTAGTTTATTAAAGGAAATAAATGAAATATCTAGCAATGGATGAGTATAGCTTCGTGTGTCTTCCTTATTCCCCCTCACCATGGTGCACTAGTGACTCCGAGGTGGCATCACTGACATACAAAGTGACTTTCTGTTTTGAAGTGTTCCCCTATTCATACAAATGGAATCCTTATGCAATCTAACACATAAGTAAGGGATGTTCATTTTGGGGTAGCTAACCAATCTCCTCTGTACCATATCAAATGCTTAGAAAGAGGGCAGTATCTGGTATGAGCTCGTAGGAGACATTTTTAAGTACTCAAAGGATGTGACTTCTGTGAAATGAAGAGAAAAACTAAGACTGGCATATAATTCAAGAGTGTATCAACATCTAAAATAAATAATTAATAATTTATAATATCTAGCAATTATTTAGCACTATAAGGTTCACAAAGTACTGGATTTTATTCACTAAGTAGGAAATATATTTTCTAAGTACTTATTTCAGAAACATGAAACAAAAAATGGTCACTTATATTACAAAAATTATGAGTATTACATATCCAGACATAATTAAGGGTATTCAGTAATGCATTTATGAAAAATGAAAAAGTATTGATTATGTGCTCACTAACTATATGGCAAGGACCGTGTTAAGAAAAAAAAGCATCTCTGATCTGGGAGAGGTTATAATGTAATAGGGAAAAATGATAAAGGGAAGTGAAAGTCAGAAATGAGACTCCCAAGGAAAATAATTGACATCAGAAGTAAACAATATCGATACTTCAGTACTTGTATTCTCTCTCCAGTGATCTGGAAAAAAAACTGATCTATGCCTATCCATCCTGTGTAGAAACTGCTCATGGCTCCCTGTGAATACTTGATAGGATGTTCACTCAGTATTCTGGAGCCATTTTTTCTACTTCTCTCAGTATTGCATAGAGGACCTATTCTCCAAACATACTTTTCCTATCCATCATTTAGTATCCAATGTCTCTGAATAATTAAAATACATCTTAGATGAGTCTTCCTTAAACAGCAACAGAATTATTATCTACTCAGCATTCATTTAAAAGCTATACTATGAAGTATAAAGATAACTTCTCTATACATTTAGTTCTTGATATCAGGTTCCAACCTCAAATTGTAAGAAGCTACAATTATCAATTTTGTGAGATGCCAACTTCCCACAATTCAAAGGACTCTTTTAAAAAATGAACAAACCTGAGAGAAAAAGCCAAAATGGCAGAGAAAAGCCAGGAAGCTGTGTGAGCTCTCCCTAGTTTCACTAAGAAACAATGTGAAAACAAGCCTCTAAATGGAGACAGAAGCCACAAAAAGATGGAGTGAAATAATTTTTCAGCTTAGGAGGTGAAACTCAGAAGGACTTCAGGAAAGGTACGTCTCACTTGGGTAAAAGGGGAGTGCAACCTAGCATAGCCATTGTCTGGGCAAGCCAATAGGATGCCCTTGGTCATAGATGCACAAATCAGTAGCTGAGGTTCATCAATCCTGATTCAGTAGCACAGCAGGCCAGTTGTGAGACCTCCAGCTCCACTGCAGAAGGTGCTGCCAGCTTCTGCCTTCTGCGAGCCCCAGAACAACACTTACAACAGATGCAACTAGGCTGGGCCACTCCAGCACAGTGGGCAAGCTGCCAGCACCCAAGGCCCTGGCACAAAAATGCAGGGACCAGGCCCCTGGACCTAAGCACAAGAAGCTTGGGGCAATGTCCCCTATGCCCCAGGGGCAGAGCTCAATTTTAAAAGTAACACAATATACTAGAAAATGAGCAAAAAACAGAAAAGAGCCTGACTATAGAAAACTACTATGGTGACACAAAATCAGAAGGGAACAACAATGTTAAATTGCATACATGTGAAGCCTCAAAAGGGTATATGAATTGGTCTCAGGTCCAAAAAGCCTTCTTGGAAGAACTCAAAAAAGTTTTCTTGAAAATCAAATAAGAGAGGTGGAAGAAAAATTTGGGAAATTAGTGAGAGTTATACAAGGTAGCGTCAACAGCTTGAAGAAAGGACAAAAATTGAATTTAAAAAAGTAATTTCTTAACAAATGATTGGCCAAAAGGAGAAAACATCCACTGAATAAAACAACTCCTTAAAAAGTAGAATTGGTCAAATGGAAATGGAGGTACAAAAGCTAATTGAAGAAAATAATTCCTTAAAAATCAGAATTGGGCAAGTGGAAGATAATGATTCTGTGAGACATCAAGAATCTGTCAAAAAAAATCAAAAGAATGAAAAAATAGAAGAAAATATAAAATAGCTTACTGGAAAAACAACTGACCTGGAAAATAGATCCACGAGAGATAAATTAAGAATTACTGGACTACCTGAAAGCCATGATCAAAAAAAGACCCTATATAATATGTTTCAAGAAATTATCAAGGAAAACTGTCCTGAGATCCTAGAACCAGAGGGCAAAATAGTCATTGACAGAACCCATCAAACACCTCCCGAAAGAGATCTCAAAATGAAAACTTCAAGGTACACTGTAGCCAAATTCCAGAATGATCAGATCAAGGAGAAAATATTACAAAGAGCCAGAAAGAAACCATTCGTAAGTCAAGGAGCCACAGTCAGTATTACATAGGACTTAGCAGCCTGTATGTTAAAGGATCAGTGGACTTGGAATATGATATTCCAGAAGGCAAAGAAGCATGTATTACAACGAATAATCAATGACCCAGCAAAACTGAGGATAACCTTTAGGGGTAAAAGTGGACATTTAACGACACAGGAGACTTTCAAACTTTCCTGAAGAAAACATAAGAACTAAAAAGAAAATTCCATCTTCATATTTAAGACTCAAGAGAAGCATAAAAGAGTAACTCAATAATGTTAAATTGTTTGCATCCTTACTTGAGAAAATGATGCCTGGAACTCTTAAGAACTGTATCTATATTAGGGCAGTGAGAAGGAATATACACAGACAGAGAGTACTGATCTAAGTTGACTGTGATGTGATGATATAAAACAATTAAGGAGTGGAAAAAATGGATTGTACTGGGAAAAAAAGAAAGAGGAAGGCAGAATACAGTAAATTACATCACATGAAGAGGTGCAAAAAAATTATTACAGTTGAGGGAAAGAAGGGAGGAGATGAACATTGTTTGAACCTTACTGTCATCTTTTTTGACTCAAAGAGGGAATAACATACACACTCAGTTGGGTACAGAAATTTATCTTACCCTATAAGGAAGTAGAAGGTGAAAGGGATAATAAAAGGGAGAGGAGGAGATAGAAGGGAAAGCAGAAGGGAGGTAAGAAGTGGACAGGAAAGCGGAAAGAAAAGAAAGGGGGAAGTTGATAGAAGGGAGGGCAGATGGAGGGAGGTGGTGGTTGGAAGCAAAAAACTGGTGAGGGCAAAAAAGGTGAAAGGAGATAGAAATATATAAATGGCAGGGAAATAGGATGGAGGGAATTACACATTAGTAATTATAACAGTAAATGGGATGAACTCTTCCATAAAAGAAGCAGATAGCAGAGAGGATTTAAAATTAGAATCCTACAATACACTGTTCACAAGAAACACATTTGAAGAAGAGGGATACACACAGAGTGTAGCATGCTTCCATTGAAGTAAAAAACAACAAAAAAGCAGGGATAGCAATCTTGATCTCAGACAAAGCAAAAGCAAAAATAGATGTAATGAAGAAAGATAAGGAGGAAAATTATAGCTTGCTAAAAGGTACCACAGATAATTAAGTAATATCAATATTAAACATATGTGTGTGTGTGTGTATACACCAAGTGATATAGCATCCAAATTCTTAGAAGAGAAGGTAAGCAAGTTTTAGAAAGAAATTGACAGCAAAGTTATACTAGTGTGTGACCTCAACCTCCCCTTCTCAGAACTAGATAAATCTAACCACACAACAAACAAGAAAGAAGTTAAGGCAATGAACAGAATTTTAGAAAAGTTAAATATACTAGAACTCTGGAGTAAATTGAATGGGGTTAGCAATTGATTATACCTTTTTCATGGCACCTACACAAAAACTGACCATGTACTAGAGCATTAAAAAAAACTTTCACAATCAAATGCAGAAAGGCATAAATATTAAATGCATCCTTTTCAGATCATGATGCAATAAAATTAGGTGTAATGTAGGGCCATGGAAAGATAAATTAAAAATTAACTGGAAATTAAATAACCTAATCCTTAAGAATGAATGAGTCAAACGACAAATCATAAAAACTATCAACAGTTTCATCAAAGAGGATGACAATAATGAGACAACATACCAAAATTTCTGGGATCTAATCAAAGCAGTGTTTAGGGAAAACCTTATATCTCTAAATGCTTACGTGAATAAAATAGAGAAAGAGCAGATTGATGAATTGGGCATGCAACTAAAAAAGCAATAAAAAGAACAAACTATAAATTCCCAATTAAACACCAAATCAGAAATTCTGAAAATTAAAGGAGGAGATTAATAAAATTGAAAATTAAGAAAACTACTGAAATAAACTAAGAGTTTTTTAATAAAAAAAATAGATAAACTTTTGGTCAATTTAAGAAAAAAAGAAGAAAAACAAATTACTAGTATCAAAAATGAAAAGGATGAATTCATCACCAATGAAGAAAGAAATTAAGACAACTGTTAGGATATATTTTGCCCAACGGTATACTAACAAATCTGTAGATCTAAATGAAATAGATAAATATCTACAAAATTATAAATTGCTCAGATAAACAGAAAAGGAAATAAAGTACTTAAATAACTGCATTTTAGGAAAAGAAATTCAACAAGGCATCAATGAACTCCCTAAGAAAAAAATCTCTAGGGCCAGATGAATTTACAAGTGAATTCTACCAAACATTTAAAAAAACAATTAATTACAATACTATACAAACTATTTGAAAAAATATGTAAAGACAGAGTCCTACAAAATTCATTTTATGACACAATTATGGTGTTGATACCTAAACTACAAAGGACCAAAACAGAGAAAGAAAATTATAGACCAAATTCCCTAATGAATATTGATGCAAAAATTTTAAGTAATATATAAGCAAAGAGACTACAGAAATGTATCACCACAATAATACACTACGATCAGGTCGGATCTATACCAGGAATGCAAGGCTGGTTCAATATTAGGGCAACTATCAGCATAACTAGCCATATCAATAACAAAACAGAAATCATATGATTATCTTAATAAAGGCAGAAAAGCTTTTGACAAAATATAGCACATGTTCATAATAAAAATACGAACAAGCACAAGACGAATTAGGTTTCCTTTAAAATAAGTTGCATCTATTTAAAACTATTGGCAAGCATTTTATGTAATGGAGATAAGCTAGAAGCTTTTCTAATAAGAGCAAGGGTAAAATAAGAATGTCCATTACCATCATTACTATTCAGCATTGTACTAGAAATGTTAGCCTTGGCAATAAGTGAAGAAAAAGAAATTGATGAAACAGAATAGGCAATGAAACAAAACTATCATTCTTTGCAGATGATAGGATGATATACTCAGAGAATCGCCTAAAACTTTGTTGAAACAATTAACATCTGTAGCAAAGTTGCAGGATATAAAATAAACCCACATAAATCATCAGCATTTCTGTATGTTACCAACAATGCCCAGCAGCAAGAGATCAAAAGAGAAATTCCATTTGAAATAATTGTAGGCAATATAAAATATTTGGGAGTCTATCTGCCAAAACAAACCCAGGAACTACGTGAACAAAATTACAAAACACTTTTCACACAATTCAAAAATAACTGGAAAAATATCAATTGCTCACAGGGAGGCCAAGTTAGTATAATAAAAATGACAATTCTACCTAAATGAATTTACTTATTCAGTGCCATACCAATCAAACTACTAAAAAAAAATTTATAGAGCTAGAAAAATAATAATAAAATTCATCAGGAAGAATAAAAGGTCAAGAATATCAAGGAAATTAATGAAAAAAAATGTTAAAGGAAGGAGGCATAGCCATACCAGATCTAAAATTGTATTATAAAGAAGCAATCATAAAAATTATTGGTGCTGGCTAAACAAGTAGAGCAGTGGATCAGTGGAATAGGTTAGGTACACAAGACACAGGAACCAGTGACTATAGTAATTTACTATTTGTTAAACCCAAAGACTCCAGATTCTGGGATAACAATTCACTGTTCGACAAAAATGGCTGGGAAAACTGGAAAACAGTATTGTAGACACCAGGCACAGACCAACATCTCACACCGTATACCAAGATAAGGTCAAAATATGTACATGATTTAGAAATAAAGGATGATACCATAAGCAAATTAGGACAGCAAGGAATAGTTTACCTGTCTGATCTATGGAGACGGGAAGAATTTATGACCAAATAAGAGATTGAGAACATTATGAACTGCAAAATGAATAATTTTGATAACATTAAATTTAAAAGTTCTTGCATAAATAAAACCAATGCAAACAAGATTAGAAGGAAAGCAGAAAACTGGGAAGCAATTTTAATAATAAAGGTCTCATTTCTAAAATATAGAGAGAACTGAGTTAAATTTATAAGAATACAAGTCAATCCCAATTGATAAATCAGCAGTTTTCAGATTTAGAAAATAAAGCTATCTGTAGTCATACTAAAAAATGTGAAAAAAAATTTTCTATTGTCAAAAAATGTGAAAAAAAAACACTATTGATGAGATAAATGCAAATTAAAACAATTCAAAGATATCATCTCCCACCTATCAGACTGGCTAATATAACAGAAAAGGAAAATGATAAATATTGGGGAAAAGTGAGACTTTCATGCACTCTTGGTGAAGCTGTGAACTAATCTAATCATTCGGGAGAGCAATTTGGAATTATGTCCAAAGGGTCATAAGACTATGCATTCCTTTTGATACAGCAATACCACTACTACGTCTATATCCCAAAGAGATCACAGACAAGGGAAAGGAACTCACATGGACAAAAAATATTTATAGCAAGTCTTTTTTGTGGTGGCAAAGAATTGGAAATTGAGGGCATACCCATCAACTGTGGAATGGCTGAACAAGCTGTGGAATATACATATAATGGAATACTATTGTGCTGCAGGAAAGGATGAGCAGGCAGAATTCATAAAAAAACCTGGAAAGACTTACATGAACTGATGCTGAGTGAAATGACCAGAAACAGGAGAACACCGTACACAGTAACAGCAATATTATGCAATGACAATCAACTATGATTGACTTAGCTCTTTGCAGCAATATGATAAGCCAAGACAATTCCAAAAGATCCACAATAGAAAATGCTCTCCACATCTAGAGAAAGAACTATGGAGTGTGAACACAGATCAAAGCATGCTTTTCTCCCTCTTTTTTCCTTTCTTGTGATTTTTTTTTTCCTTTCTATTCTGATCCTTCTTTCACAATATGACTAAAGTGGAAATATATTTAACATGATTGTGCACCTATACTAGACTGCTTACTCTCTTAGGGAAGGTAGAGGAGAGGGGGGAAGGGAGAAAAATTGGAACTCAAAATCATATAAATGAAGGCTGAAAACTATCTTTACATGTAATTGGAAAAAATAAAATACTATTAAGTGAGAAAAAATGACTAACCCTTTGTAATGACACTGAATGGGGATACTCCATGAGAAGAGGTTTTGATGGAGCATCAACTACAGCCAAAGTGGTTCAGTTATGCCAGGCATATTTACTCTAAATAATGACAAGTTTAGATAAAATAAATTACACCTCTTGCAAAGAAACAGCTCATTACTATACTTACAGAACAATGACAGGAAGTGACTAATGGATGCATCAAAAACAAATTGGTTTTTAGTTTCTATGCCATATTAGAATTTCCAGTTCAAAAAAGCTGATTGATTAGGCTGATAAATAATCTACTCCACTATAATGCAGCAATGACTCCCAGTTTCCACTGCGAGGAAGTTCATTCAACAGTAATCCATTCTTACTTTGAATGGAATGATGTCAAGATACTGAGTCATTCAAACATAGGCTGATGTAACAAGGGTTTGGCATCAACATCAGTCAATTAATATGTGTCTCCGTGCAAAGCTTTGATTCTAAGTCTGGCCAGAATATATCTAAGAATGTTTTTTCCATAACTTTCCCACTCAATATTTTATTCCCTATTGTTTAGTAATCCTATAACTTTATCTACAATCTAATCAGTTTTTTTTTTCCAAGTTCACTATCCATATCAATCCATCTGACATGGACTCCAACTTAGTGAGGTTATGTGCCTAGGAAAAGAACGGGGAGAAAAAGACCTGGGAAAAAGGCTCATTCAGCCTGCATTACCATTCGTGCTGGAATTCCCTGTCTCTCTTTATTTTAACATAAACCACAGAAAGCATCAGCACTGTTGCTAAAGAACTGGACAAAGAACATTTCATCTAAAACCCTCAGGTTGACCCAGTCTGCTTGAATTCTGAAAAAGATGAATATTTTGGCCCATGTGTTTTCTCATGCTATTTACTGCACCTCCTGCAAACACATGTGTTGAACTTCAGGGTGGACCTAACCCAAGAGACATCTTTCAACTTTAGGCTAGGTATGTTCCCTTTACTTGACCATGAGTATCATAGGACTGCCTTCACTTAGGAGACTGAACAAAAATCTGGGGTAATAAAGCCCAGGAGGCAGAATTTCCAAAATCTTCTCCTCCAGAAGACTGATGGGCACAGTAATCTGAGGAAAATATTCTCCCTTTTACAAATAAAGTGTTCAGCTCTGACACACAGAAAACAGACAAGGCAATATTATCTAAAACTACATCTTTCCAAACATTACAGAATGGATTCAATTCATCATGTGACAAAATGAATTCACCTGATGTTTTAACAGCATTAAATGGGACTGGAAATGAATTCCAATGAATAAGCATTTTATCTCAAAGGAGGGTATGTGGACCATCTTACTTCACAGCAGGACTGTTCCTACTATTATTGAACAATGTTTCCTCTCTTCTGTGCTGCCAGGATAAAGCGATCAGCTTTATAACCATTTAATAAAAGTTAAGGTAGTCTGTGGAGACTGATCATATCTGAAAGAGAATTCAAGCATTAGAGCAACAGCAGATAGAGTAACAGACCTGGGGTCAGGATGATTCGAATTCCTGAATTCAAATCTGGTCTCAGATACTAGCTATGTGACTCTGGACAGTCACTTAACCCTTTTTGCCTCAGTTTGCTCCTCTGTAAAAAGAGCTAAAGAAAAAATGTCAAACCACTTCAAGATCCTTGCCAAGAAAATCCCAAATGGGGTCACAAAGAGTCAGCACAATGGAAACAGCAGAACAGCACATATACCAGGAACAAAAAAGCAAAAATGGCTTGTGTTCTCCTGGTGGTCTATATATCTTTACATCCATAAGCAGAGTTCTAAGAGATAGGAGGCAGAATGGTCTGGTGATAGATGGCTGGACTTGGAAGAGGATTGGAAGCTCAAATTCTCCTTCTTCCACTTGCTAAAGCTCTGTAACCATGAGTAAGGACAATCTAAGTTCCTTGTGGGTAGGTTTTCCTAGTTGTATCATCAGTGCCTAAGAATGATTGTCACATAAGGCACTTAATAAATGCCTGTTGAATGCAGTCCAAGTCACAATCTCTCTGCCTCAGGTTTTTTAGCAACAGAGGAGAGACTAATACTTGCACCGAGTACCTCAGGCTCAAATGAAATAATGTATGCAAAGTATTGTGGAAATTTTAAAGCTTTATGTCAATGTTGGTCATTATATCAATTCTGGTGACTTTTGACTCTTTGAAAAATGATAACACGCACATGTAGTTAACTACAGAAAAATCTCATAATTCATTTATTCTAAATTTGTGCTCATTCTTCCATGGACCACCCAAACAGAATGACTGGCCTAGCAAATGACCAGGCTGACCAAGATAACAAGGGAGAACGTTTGACATCTGGATAGCTAAAGAGGCCAAAGGAAGCTTAGCTGCTTAAAGTTTTCTCTAGACTTGAAGAAGGAGGCAAAATGGACAATCAAAGTTTCTTGGAGCTTGTTAATCTTATTCACTCCAGTCCCTCAGGAGAGAAAGAGAAAAAGAAATGCTAGTGGATACTTCATCTAGAAATAAACACGATGCATTTAGCTGGAGTTTGTCTTATGTTGTATCTTTTCCAAAGAGTAGGCACAGTAGCACTAAGGTAAGGAATGCTAATAAAACCCAAGCACAAAAATGGTTGTGAGGAGATTGTAGTATCTTTAAATAGTGTAAAACAGGAGAAATGCAAGGACTTTTTTTACATTTTAATGTACACAAAGGACACAGATGGACTTTCATGCACCAAGAAGAATTTCTTATTGCTTGTGCAGCCTCAACTTCTCTCCGTGAGTACCGACTGAGTTGCAAATTCAAAGGTAATTTTTATCTTTCTTCCCACTGGGGCAACATATTTAGTATTTAGGGGTCATTTTTTTTTTCCATTCACAGCTTGAAGAAAAACTACTGTACCTGATGAGAGCAGTTAGTTATGCTAGATTTTTTTTGGCACATGAATTCTGCTTGTCTTCTTGCTTATCCCCAAAAGAGTCTCATATCCGAGATATTAGGAATAATCTTTTGTGTTGATTTGAGTTGCTAAATTAGAAGAAATTCTAAAATTCTGATAAAGGACAAAAATTTGTGGTATTATATATATACATTTGTGTGTGTTATATACGCATACATATGTGTGCATGTGTATATATATATATATATATATATGTATGCATACATACATATTCATAGAGAGGGAGAGACAGAGAGCACAGCTACTTAGTACAGTGAATAACATACTGGGTCTGTCAGGAAGACTCACCTTCCTGTGTTCAAATCTGTTCTCAGACATTTACTAGTTGAGTGACCCTGGACAAGTCATTAAACCCTGTTTCTCTTGGTTTCCTTATCTATAAAATGAGCTGGAGAAGGAAATGGCAAACCACTCTAATATCTTTGCAAAACAAAAACCTTCAAATGGATTTATTACTGAAAAATGAACAATAACATATGTATATGTGTGTATGTATTTTGTGTGTATATATACATACACACAGAGTTATCACTTCCATAATGCAGGGACTAGGGGTGTGGTCCCCAGTGATTTGGAAAATCTGTGTACAATATTCTGGTTTTCTCTTTGTATCAGAGAAATTTGAATTACTATGGCATTACTATTGGTAATTACTATGGTATTAAAAGACAAAATATGTTGGTATTATGAAATACTACCTACATATTTTATGTATTTCTGAGTTTCTAAACTTCTGTGTCATGTGCTGGCTTTCATGTGTCATCTGTGGCTTCTATACAACTCGCAAAAAATTCCTATTTAATTTCTTATGCTAACCTGGGATATACTGAAATCATGATAGGGAAAGTCACGATGTGGAAGGGATAACTGTGCGTGCGCGCGCGCACCCACACACGGAGAAAAATCTCCAAAAGAAACAAATTTAGCTATTTTCTAATTTACCCAGTTAGCTATCCAGGTCCTCTGGGTTGTTTTTCCTGCTATCTGCTTTACATCTCATTAATGAGGGAATTGAGGGGATCAGGACAAGTGGCTAATTGTGGGAACTGAGTGAACCACACTGACACCATATCTTGTGATTTAATTCTGGAGCTAGCACAGTTCCCTTTCTATTCAGTTATGGGTCTAGTCCAACTTCTGTCTTGTGAGAAAATTTAGCCTATTGTGGGAATAGGGAGAATATCTTATTGCATTGTTTGAAACTTGCCCTGTATGACTGGGAAACTAAACCTCTTCTACCTGCTCTTGGGAAGCCCTTTAACTAAGGACCTAGCTTATGTTGACCAGAAATCCATTATCACAAAGGTAACTCTGAACCTGAGTCTCTGGAGTGCTACTAAATGTTCAGCCTCTCCATACCATACTACCCTGACTAGGACTAAGCATCTCAAATGACCACCCCTCTCGTCCACCCCTCAAAATGCCAGTCTTCCAATAAGAAGAAAGCACTCATACTCTTCTTTCACTTCCTACAATGTTAAAACTGCACTGTTCAGGTGTCAGAATTTTTTTTAGTCTACTCATCTGGAAAAGATATGTGAAGTCATCTTGAGAGAAATAGTAGATTTCAAGTAGAGAGAGAATAAACTTCTTTTACACTGAAAATACTGACATGACAGTATCCTAGAAAAGGCAAGCTGAGAATTAAGCAAAGTAAGAATATTTGAAGCCAGCAGAACTATAATTGAAAGTGGGGGGAAAGTCAGTGGGAATGGAACTGAAATATTTAAGTGCATGAATTTTAAAAACATAAATTGGTTCCCCTAAGGACAAGACCAACATGTTCTTTTCGATTTTTTCTAAGAACTTCTGAATCAATTTGCTCTAATGATTTTTTTTAAACTGCATTTTCTCAGTCTCTGCTCTTACTGTTCCTTACCCCAAATTTTGGTATGGTAGTAGGATATCTTTTCCATTACATAATTTTCCTTCCAAAAGATTGTGAGTAGCAAGAATCACCCTGAAATCTGCATTACAGTAGTTGGAAGCAGTGAATGACCCAGTCTGTGGAAAGCAGGAGGAAAAATGATTGGAGACTATTCATATCTTTCCAATTGTTCTTACCAAGCCAGAAGAGGGCACAGTCTACCCCTTCCCAAAATTCCCCAAAGGGAAGAAAATAGGAGTTTCTGTATGCTTCTACAGGTTTATGTTATCATCGTGCATTGCCTAAAGCTATTTCCCCAAATTCCTCTCTGCCAGATGATTCCATCTTAAAGACATCATGTGAATGCGGTCATTTATTTATTTATTTTGTTGAGCATATCTCAATTACATTTTAATCTGATTCAGGCTGCCCTAATATCTAGCCCTGCGGGCAGCAAGTTTGAAAATAGCTTGGGGCCAATCTGTGCAGGGCTTTAAATAACAATAAGAAGCTGTATTTTATCCTAAAGGCAAGAGAAAACTAAAGAACCTTCTAAAGCAGGTCAATGTCAGGAGGATATCAATTTTTATGTACCTTAGGAATATCAATTTGATGGCTGTAGCAAAAATTTATTGGAAAAGGAAAGTAGGGAGGTCAATTAGGAAACAATTTCTGATTACCTACACATTGTAAACACATTTTATTTTATTTCCAGAAAATATGCCTAAAATATTCCCCCCAAAGGACATTTTAAAGTATGACATATTAATATATCAAAGCAACGAATGATTATTTTCATATATTGAGGGGAAAATCAATTAAATGAGTTGGGCAGGACTAATACTGGGATTCAATTAAAAACTTAAAGACTTTAAAACCACAGAACCTATAGAAATCTGTACAAATTCCTATCACAGGCATCCTTCAGAACAGAAGAAATTCCCCAGTTGATAAATGGTTAAAGGATACGAAGAGACAGTTTTCAGATGAAAAAATCAAAAGGCATATGAAGAACTGCTTTAAATCACTTTTGGTCAGAGAAAGGCAAATTAAAATAACTCTGAGGTGCCTCCTCATACCTATTAGATTGGCTAATATGACAAAAAAAGAAAATGACAAATGTTGGAGATGTGGGAAAATTGGAACACGAATGCACAGTTGGTGGAGTTGTGAATTGATCCAACCATTCTGGAGAACAATTTGGAACTATGCCCAGCGTGCAACCAAACTGTGCATACCCTTTGATCCAGGTTTGTATACCAAAGAGATCACAAAAAAGAGGAAAGGCCTTACATGTGCAAAAATATTTACAACAGCCTTTTTCTTTGTGGCAAAATACTGAAAATTTGAGGGGATGTCCAACAATTAGGCAATGGTTGAAAAAGCTATGATATATGAATGTGATGGAATACTATTGTGCAATAAGAAATAATGAACAGGCAGTTTTCAGAAAAACCTACATGAACTGATGGCAAATTGAAATGAGCAGGAAAACACTGTACACAGTATCCCCAATACTGTGTGATGATCAACTATGAATGACTCAGCTTTTTTCAGCCAAACAACGATCCAAGAAAAGTACAAAGGACTCATGCAGAAGAATACTACATATATGTGTATATATATATATATATATATATATATATATATATATATATATATATATATATATCTCCACATAAAGAACTCAGATAAAGAACTGACAGACTCTGAATACAGACTGAAGGATATTTTTGCACTTCAGTATTTTTCATGATTTTTTTCCTTTTGATTGATTTCTTTCACAGTTGTGAAAACTGTGACTAATAGGGAAATATGTTTTACATGATAGCACATGTATAACCTACGTTAAATTGCCACCATTTTCAGAAAGAGAGGAGAGCAGAAGAAAGTGGATATATTTGGAACTCACAATCTTGTAAAAATGAATGCTAAAAATGGTCTTGATATGCGATTGGGGAAAAATAAAATACATATATTTGAAAAAATTAAAAGGATAAAGCAAAAAAAGAACAGAAGGAAAGTGATGTGAAGCACTGACATGATGAGGTGGCATGATTAATACAAATAACTGTCATTATACAAAAGCATGTTGATCATTGATGAGTAAAAATATTCTAATTTTATATGTATTAATGATAAAGACACCTAAGCCATAAAAATCAAATATAATTGGGAAGGGAGATTACTCCTTATGATTTTTACTAATAAACAATATAAACGTAGATATAAGTTTTTGTCATCAGCCAGGATGACATTAACCATTGACTGTAACATTTACTAAACAAGGCAGAAAAATCAAGAATAATCATAAAAGAGTCCATCCATAAACTGAGCCACACTCTCCTACCAAGAAGACAGGATATGGAAGAAGACTGGACAGAAAATTAAAGGAATCTTAAAGGGATTCTATCTTCTAGGGCACATGAGTAAAACTATGTGTCAAGGGCAGCTCACAGTTCTGTACTTGATATCCTACATCACATGAGAACCTACTCCTCTTCGGAAATTTTCTGGTCTCCTTATGAGGGAAACTTCTTTGCTGGCCATTGTATGATGGCCATACTCAGATCACTGAAGAAGAGTCCAGTGCTTTTAGGAAAAGTCAAGACCCCAAGCTTAAGGTGGGTAAACCTAGAAAGTTCTGTTCCTTTGGCTGAACTCTTTGAGTGTTAACTCTCACAGAAAAACAAAACAAAATCAAAAAATGATAATAATAATAATTCACCTAAGTCTAGAATGCACACAGCTACTAAATTCTAAGGGGTTTTCCCCTTTTCAGCCACAGATGGCAATAAAGATCAAAGCAGACAAATATCTGAGGGGTTCCCACTTTTCAAAGTGTATATGGTGAAGCAACCTGGGGTTTCCCTTCACCAGTCAGCTCTTCAAACAGCAGAACTTTCCTTCAATCAGATCAGCTCCCAGCAACAAATCTAAAAAAAAAAAATAGTAATAATCTATCCTTCTCTGGCTAGATTAGGTCCCAGCAATAGCTGCCAAACCTGTTTTCCTCTCTTGGCTGACTTCAAATGGAGTGAGATCAAAGAAACTGTTCCTGTCTTCTGTACAAGCATCTGCTACTTCATCCTTCTCCTCTGACTTCTGAATACTCTCCTACCTCAAAAACAGGGTCTCTTTGTGTGAACTGACTAACCTCCATTTTAGGGTGAGAAAATAAAATTCACATTTCTGTCAGACAAAATACAAAGAGGTCATACACAACTGTCTCATCCTCACTGAAAATTTCTTTTATCAGGGCTTCACAGGGAACAATCTGAAAGCATTCATAATATCTATATGTAAATTATCTGCTGACAAGTAAGATACCATATCCACCTTTGCCTTTGGCAAGTACTTTTCTGCCTAGGGGGATGTTTTCCCTCAAGTGTTTTCAGCACAACAAAAGGTGGATCAGAAAAAAAAAAAAATCATGGGATTATAGATTTAGAATCAGAAGGGACTTTGGAGGTTGGTTAACAGATGAAAAAACTGAGGCCCAGGGAAGATGAGTGTCTTGCCCAAGGCCACACCACAGCAAGAGTCAGAGCCAGGATTTGGGGTTTCTGCTTCCAAATCCAAATGCCAGAATGATTTTCCTCAACTATGCATCTGGTCATGTCCCCACGCTATTCAATAAACTCCAATGTCTCCTTACGACTTCCAGGATCAAATATAAATCTTGCTTTGGGGCATTAAAAGCCCTTGACAAACTGGCCTCTTACTCTCTTTGCAGTTTTCTTCTACTTCTCTCCATTCACTCTACAATACAGAGATCCAGCTGTCCCTCACCCAACTCCATCTCCCAACTGTGCTCCTTTCACTGGCTTTCCCCAGTGCTTACAATGCTTTCCCTCCTCACTTCTGCCCCTCAGTTTCCTTGGCTTCTATCCCTTCTTTCCCTGGCAAGATCCCACTCAGAGCTTACCTTTTGCAAAAGGTCTTTCTTGCTCTCCCCTCCCCTGCTTCCTTTGTATGTATGTGTGTGTATCTTGTATGTTCAAATCTGGTTGCATATTATTTCTCCCACTGGAATGTGAATTCCTTTAGAGAAGGGTCTGTGTTTTTGCCTTTCTGTGTATTCCCAATATTTAGCACAATGCCTGGCATATATTAGTGCTGAAAAAATGCTGGGGACTGATTCTACCACACTACCTTCTTGTTCCTCATGTACCAGGAATGTGTGCATGTAACAAAGCTGTGCTCAAATCTATGAATTATGGTTCAGTGGTTTGCAAAATAAGGTAAATTACAATGCTGGCTGAAGTAGGTAACTATAGTCAGTTACATATGCATAAATACAGAGAAACATGTATACATTTGTAGCTAGTTATACTGCACAGTGACTATTCACGTGAAGGTAAAAAAAGATTAGTTTTTTAAAATTAGGAACAACTTAAATAATTGGGAATAGGGAGGGGTAGTCAGAGTCCATGGCTTGGCTGTGCTAATATCATGAAAGTGACAATGAAACGAAATTGATTTACAGATGTGGTGCTACAACAAAAAGAAAATTACCAAAGGAGTTCACTACAGAACTAGACAAAATAATTACCAAATTAATTTATGGTAGCAAAAAATATTGAATATCAAGAGACATAATGAAAAATTAGGAACAAAGGATAAATAATAATTACAGAACTCAAACTACATTATAAAACACTAATTCTCAAAACTACTTGGTACTGTTTAAAAAACTGAGATTAGTGGAACAGACTAGATATGAAAAAATCGGAAATAACTGAATTAAATAGCCCAGTGTTCAATAAAGCTGAAAACACAAATTACCTACGAAAGAATTCCCTATTTGATAAGAATTAATGGAAAAATTGGAACAATCTGGCAGAAATTAGGTTTTAATAATATCTTACAGTATATAACGTGATGAATTTAAAGTGGTTGGGATTCAGATATTACAAAAAAATATACTAAAAATTAGGAGAGAAGAGAATTAATAAGATAATCTTTCTAAAGCACATCATGCCTGGCACAAAGAAGGCACTGAATAGAGGCTTATTCCCTTTTCTCTTTCCTTCCTCCTCTATTTCTCCCAATCATGATTAGGAAGTGAATGATTAACCAAATGTGGGATAGAGGCAATTGTGAAAGATAACTTTGATAGGGGTGGAGTCAAGATAGCAGAGTAACAGCATAGACTTTCTAGAGCACTCTCCCCAAGCCTAGCCAAATACCTATGAAAAAATGACTTTAAACAAATTCGAGAGCCTGGAAGATTGCTGGGAAGTGTCTATTGTGCCACACTGGGAGCAGAGTGCAGAGGGGACCTAAGCAGGCCTTGGGGGCACTGAATCTCTCACACTTGTGGCAGTTTCCAGACTTCAGGACCCCAAAATGAATTGGAAGGACAGTGGAAAAAACCTGTGGGACCTGTGTAAGAGAGTGGAGTGGTCAGGTACAAGCCCCAGGCCAGCAGAGGAGAGAGGTGGCAGAGGAACCACAGCAGCAGCAGCGGAAGCTGCAGCCACTGTTTCTGGAGCTCTAGGCCCACAGACTGTGAGGCTGACAGTATGTTCCCCCTCTCCCACTGGACGCAGAGCAACCTTGACAAAGAGCTCAAAAGTCAAGAACATGGCTGGGGAAATGAGCAAAAACTGGAAAAAGAATCAGACTACAGAATCTTACTTTGGTGACAAAGAAGACTAAAATATGAAAACAGAAGACAGCAAAGTCAAAGCTCCTCCATCCAAAGCCTCCAAGAAAAATATGAATTGGTCTCAGGCCATGGAAGAGATCAAAAAGGGATTTTGAAAATCAAGTAAGAGAGGTGGAGGAAAAATTGGGAAGAGAAATGGGAGTGATGCAAGAAAGTCATGAAAAACAAGTCAACTCTTTGTTAAGAGAGAGCCCAAAAAGTGCTGAACCCAAATGACAAAGGAGATCCAAAAAGCCAATGAGGAGAACAATGCCCTAAAAAGCAGAATTGGTCGGATGGAAAGAGAGATCCAAAAGCTCACTGAAGAAAATAATTCCTTAAAGATTAGAATGGAGAAGATGGAAGCTAATGACTTTATGAAAAATCAAGAAATTATAAAACAAAACCAAAAGATTGAAAAAATGGCAGACAATATGAAATATTTCATTGGAAAAACAACTGAACTGGAAAAGAGTTCCAGAGAGATAATTTAAAAATTATGGGACTAAGCTGAAAGCTATGATCAAAAAAAGAGCCTAGACATCATCTTTCAAGAAATTATCAAGGAAAACTGCCCCAATATTATAGAAGTAGAGGGTAAAATAGAAATAGAAAGAATCCACCAATTATCTCCTGAAAGAGATCCCAAAAAGAAAACTCCTAGGAATTGAAGCCAAATTCCAGAGCTCCCAGATCAAGGAGAAAACATTGCAAGCAGCCAGAAATAAACAATTCAAATATTGTGGAAATACAATCAGGATACCACAAGATCTAGCAGCTTCTACATTAAGGGATTGAAGGGCTTGGAATGATATTCCAGAAGTCTAAGGAGTTAAGATTAAAGCCAAGAATCACCTAACCAGCAAACTGAGTATAATGTTTCAGAGGGAGAGGGGGAAATGGTCATTCAATGAAATAAGAGTACTTTCAATCATTCTTGATGAAAAGATCAGAGCTGAATAGAAAATCTGACTTTCAAATGCAAGAGTCAAGAGAAGCACAAAAAGGTAAACAGCAAAGAGAAATCATAAGGGACTTACTAAAGTTTAACTGTTTACATTCCTACATGGAAAGATAATATTTGTAACTCTTGAAACTTTTCTCAGTATTAGGGTAGTTGAAGGGATTATATACATATAGACAGAGGGCACAGGGTGAGTTGAATAGGAAGGGATGATATTGAAAAAATAAAATAAGGGGTGAGAGGAATATGTTGGGAGGAGAAAGAGAGAAATGGAATGGGGCAAATTATCTCTCACATAAAAGAGGCAAGAAAAAGCTTTTTCAATGGAGGGTAAGAGGAGGGAGGTGAGAGGGGAAAAGTGAATCTTACTCTCATCACAACTGACTGAAGGAGGGAATAAAATGCACACTCAATTTGTTATGAAAATCTATCTTACACTACAGGAAAGTAGGGAAGGAGGGGATAAGTGGGTTGTGGGTGGGGATGACAGAAGGGAGGGCAAATGGGAGGAGGGGCTAATTAGAAATAAACACTTTTGAGGAGTGATAGGGTCAAAAGAGAGAACAGAATAAATGAGGGGCAGGATAGGATGGAGGGAAATATAGTTAGTCTTTCACAATATGACTGTTATGGAAATGTTCTGCATAACTACACGTGTATAACCTATACTGAACTGCTTCCCTTTGCAATGGGGGATGGGTGGGGAGGAAGGAAGGGAGACAAGTTGGAACTCAAAGTTTTTAAAATGAATGTTAAAAAATTTTTTACATGCAATTGGGAAATAAGATATACAGGTAATGGTGTATAGAAATCTATCTTGCCCTACAAGAAAATAGAGGGGATGGGGATAAAAGAAGGGAAGGCTGCGATAGAAGGGTGGGCAGATTGGGGAAAGTGGTAATCAGAATTCATGCTGTCTTTAGGTGGGCAGAGGGAAGACATGGGAAAACAATTTGGTACCCAAAATCTTGTGGAAATGAATTTTGAAAACTAAAAATAAATAAATAACTTGAAAAAAGATAACACTGAGAATTGTGATAACATGAAACTGAAAATATTTTGCATGACAAAACTGATGCAACTGGGATAACAGGGGAGTGA
This sequence comes from Notamacropus eugenii, assembly GCF_028372415.1. NCBI lineage: Eukaryota > Metazoa > Chordata > Mammalia > Diprotodontia > Macropodidae > Notamacropus > Notamacropus eugenii. The sequence continues at coordinate 582,910,747 of NC_092872.1, forward strand.
GAAAATCTCTACATCAAATATCTCTGATAAGGGTCTGATATCTAAGATATATACACACTTAACAGAAATAGATGACCAAAAGCTATTCCCAATAGCTAAGCTGAAAAAGGATATGAAAAACATTTTTTCAAATGGAGAATTCCAACCTGTTAACAACTGTACAGAAGAATGAATCAAATCACTCGTAAAAGAAGAAAGGCAAATCAAAGCACATCTGAGGTTTCACCTCACACTCAATAAATTGGCAAAGATGGGAATAGTTAATATTGCAAGGATTCAGAAAGACAGGTACATTAATAGATTTTAGGTGGAAATGTGAATTGCTTAACAATTCACTCCTTTATGAAAAATGCCTAAAATTTCCATAGCCTTTTCACAGAGGATTGTATCACTAGGTGTACATGTTCTGTTTGCTGGAACCTGCTCAGATCCACTGGAGAGAAATTAAAGCTTCATCATGAGTTCAGAAAATCAACACTTCAGAATCAGTCAATGCTGCACAACAGGCCTTGATTTATCATTTGATTTTCTGGACTTAAGAAAGTGATGGAGAAGATATTAATAATTCATATTTTTGGGTTTTTTTGGAGATAGGATTGTTAAATCTTATATATGTATACATATATGTATATATACATATATACATATATGTATACATTCTCAAGTCAGTAACAAAAAGAAATGCCCCACATACACCAAAAATATTGAAAGCCCTTTTATAGTAATCATGAACACTAAACAACCTAAATGCCTTGTCAGCTGATTGAAGAACTTAGGGTATATGAATGTAAGAGTATACCATTGTGATTTAGGAAATAACAAAAACAGAGAAACATGCAACTGATGCAAAATGAAATAAGAAGAATCAAGAAAAAAATGTACATAGTGACTATAGCAAAGGAAATGGAAAGAACAATGGCTAGAAGTTGCAGGTGAATTGTCCATATGCATAAGGGCATTTTCAAATGAGTTTCTACAATGAAGAAATCACTAGATTCAGTACCATTAAACATTTACATATATATGAAATATTATATATTATAAATAAATATAAATATATGATATACCCATACACATATATACATGCATATACATCTGTACACATACATATAACAATCTTTATGTGTGTGTGTGTATATATGTGAATATATACATACACATGCATTTTTTGTGTATATGCATGTGTATATATACACACACATACACACACATACGCATATGCTCAGGAAATCTGAAACCATCAGACTTACACGTGCAAAACCTGAATTTCTTCAGCTAGTCAAAAAGAAGGTTTCCTTCGTAAGGTGGAGGGGGAGGAAAATATAATGTAATTAATTTTTTTGTTCCATGATCCATGGAATATTCTATCCATATCCAAGGGCTGGGGGAGAGTATTACTGCCTATGGCCATTAGAAGCTCAGTTCTGTGGTCAGTCTTTTTTTTAAAGTTAATTTATTTATTTTTAGTTTTCAACATTCACTTCCATAAGTTTTAAATTTTCTCCCCCTTTCTTTCCTCCCCCTCCAAAGACGGCATGCAATCTGATATAAACTCTACATATACATCTACATATAGAAAATAAGTTTTACTGAACATATTTTTCTGCAGGTCATGTCATCATATTTTTCTGCAAGTCATGTCATCATCTCAATGTCATGGTCCTTTTGGAGTATGAAGGACAAATACTACCTTTGAGTGAGTAGCAGCTCTCCTCCATCTTCCTCCTCCTCCTCCTCTAGTGTTCCACCCCCAAAAGTTGCCTTTTTTCCTCTGGGTTTACTGGCTACCTTTCTTGTTCAAAAATCAAGCCTCAATCCAATTCACTCTGGAGCTCACAGACTGGGCAACAAGTCCCCACCCATCTAGTGGATTTAAATACTAAATACCAATTGTTTCTCTTTTCCCCAGGAACACTGAGGGTCTTCTCCTTCCTGTTTGATTTTCTTTTTTTTTTATTAAAGGGGCCATCCCTTAAGCAACTACTTAAAGAAGTCTTCATTGAATGGGTATATCTCACTCAAAGTGAAAATGTTATAGGGCCTTAGCCTGAAAGGGTCAAAGTCTAACTTTTCATCCTGGGCCATCTTCAATCATCCTGATAAATATCAGGCCACTGAATCCACATGGCTCAAGAGAAGAAAGTGGGATTGGTGACCTTGCACTGCCCTCCCTCACTCAAATCAAAGTCAACTGCAAGTCATATCATCATCTTGATGTCATGATCCTCTTTGAGAATGAAGCGCAAGCACAATTTTTACATTAGACATGTTGTATAGAAGAATTAGAATGAATGGAAAGGACCATGAGAAAGAAAAAAAAAACCAAAATAAAACAAAAAAAGAAAATAGTCCACCTCCCTCTATATTCAGACTCCATAGTTCTTTCTCTGGATGTGTATGGCATTTTCCATCATGAGTCGTTTGGAATTGTTTCGGGACCTTGTGTTGTTGAGAAGGGCTAAGTCTATCAAAGTCAGTCATTCCACACTGATTGTTTTTGTGTATGATGTTCTCCTGGTCCTGCTGACTTCACACAGCATCAGTTCATACAAATCTTTACAGGTTTTGCTGAAGTCTGCCTGTTCATAACAATATACAATAGTATTCCATAACATTTATATACTACAACTTCTTCAGCACTCCCAAGCTAATGGACATGCCCTCAATTTCCAGTTCTTGGTCACCACAAAAAGAGCTGCTACAAATATTTTTGCACATGTCAGTGGTTCCTCCTTTTCTATGATCTTTTTCGGATAAAGCCCTAGAAGTGGTATTACTGGGTCAAAGGGTATACACAATTTTATAGCCCTTTGGGCATAGTTCCAAATTGCTCATCAGAATAGTTGGATCAGCTCCAACTCCACCAACAATTTATTAGTATTCCAACTTTCCCACATCTCTTCCAACAATTATCATTTTTCTGTTTTGTCATGTTAGCCAATCTCATAGGTGTGATGTGGTACCTCAAAGTTGTTTTGATTTGCATCTCTCTAATCAACAGTGATTTAGAGTATTTTTTCATATGACTAGAGATAGCTTTAATTTCTTCCTCTTAATACTGTTTATATCCTTTGACCATTTATCAGTTGAGGAATGACCTGTATTCTTGTAAATTTAACTATGTTCTCTATATATTATAGAAATGAGTCCTTTATCAGAAACATCAGCAGTAAAAATTCTTTCTCAGTTTTCTGCTTCCCTCCTAATCTTGGTTGCATTGGCTTTGTTTGTGCAAAAACTTCTCAATTTAATGCAATCAAAAGTATCCATTTTTCATTTAATAATGTTCTCTATCTCATTTAGTCATAAATTCTTCCATTCTCCTCAAATAAACTATTCCATGTTCCCCTAATTTGTTTATTTGTATCAGCCTTTACATCTAAATCACGTACCTATTTGGACTTTATTTTGATACAGGATTTCAGACATTTGTCTTTACCCAGTTTCTGTCATACTACTTTCCAGTTTTCCCAGCAGTTTTTGTCAAATAGTGAATTGTTAGCCCAGAAGTTGGGGTCTTTGTGTTTATCAAAAAGTAGATTGCTATAATCACTGACTACTGTGTCTTATGTACCTAACATATTGGAATCTACCCCTCTACTTCTTAGCCACTACAAAATAGTTTTGATGATTTCTACTCAATAATACAATTTAAGATCTAGTATGGCTAGACAACCTTACCTAGCATTTCTTTTCATTAATTTCCTTGATATTCTGGATATTTTGTTCTTCCAGATGAATTTTAATATTATTTTTTCTAGCTCTCTAAAATAATTTTTGGTAGTTTGATTGATATGGCACGAAGTAAGTAAATTAATTTAGGTAGAATTGTCACTTTTATTATATTAGTTCAGTTTACCCACAAGCAACTGATGTTTTTCCAATTATTTGGATCTGACTTTATTCACGTGAAAAGTGTTTTATAAATGCATTCATATAGTTCCTGAGTTTGTTTTGATAGGTAGACTCCCAAATGTTTTATAATACCTACAGTAACTTTAAATGTAATTTCTCCACCTTTTGCTGTTGGGTTTTGTTTTGTTAGTAACATGGAGAAATGCCAATGATTTATGTGGGTTTATTTTATATCCTGCAACTTTGCTAAAGTTGTTCATTATTTCAAGTAGTTTTTTAAATTTATTCTCTAGGATTCTCTAAATATATCATCATATCATCCGAAAAGAATGATAATTTAGTTTGTTCTTTGCCTATTCCAATTCCTTCAATTTATTTTTCTTCTCTTGTTGCTAAAGCTAATGTTTCTAGTACCATATTGAATAACAGGAGTGATGATGGACAGCCTTGTTTTACCCCCTGTCTTATTGGAAATGCATTTAGCTTATCCCTACTACACATAGTGCTTGCTGATTTTAGGTAGATGCTACTTAATCATTTTAAGGAAGGTTCCATTCACTCCTATGATCTTTAGTGTTTTTAATAGGAATGGTATTGTATTTTGTCAAAAGTTTTTTCTGCATCTATTGAGATAATCATGTGGTTTTCTGTTAGTTTTATTGTTGATATGATAAGTTGTTGCAATCTCTTTGCTAATATTTTATTTTAAAAGTTTGCATCTATATTCATTAGGGAAATCGGTCTATAATGTTCTTTTTCTGTTTTGACTCTTCCCAGTTTAGGTATCAGTACCATATTTGTATCACAAAAATAATTTGGTAGGACTCCTCCAATTTTCCCAAATAGTCTATATCATATTGGAATTAATTGATCTTTAAATGCTTGATAGAATTTTCTTGTAAATCCATCTGGTCCTGGAGATTTTTTCCTAGGGAGTTCATTGATGGCTTGTTCAATTTCTTTTGCTGAGATGAGGTTATTTACCTATTTTACTTCCTCTTCTGTTAATCTGGGCAATTTACATTTTTGTAAATATTCATCCATTTCACTAAGATTGTCAAATTTATGGGCATACTTGTGGGCAGTCTTAGTAATATGTCTGGTCTGCTTCACTTGGATGGAAGATTGTTTCCAGTGCCTCCCCATATAAAGCTCAAACTTTCCTCCTCTCAAGAGCCCAGTCGTTAACACAGCATGATGTACTAGGAAAATACCAAATAAAGATTAAGATGATCCAGGCTACATTGTCAGTTCTTTAGCACATTAGCTCTTTGATCCCAAATAAGTCACTTTAACACTCTGTTTCTTCATCTTTCAAATTAAAGTAATGCTTTCCCTGTCTCACAGCATAGCGCTGCTTCGAGGATCCAATGAGATATGGTACATATCAGTGCTTTGAAAAAAAAAGTCCTGTATAAATCCAAAAAGTTACTATTATTAGGCATATCCTATGTATTGCTGGTAGCTCTTTATCTTCTGACTCAGATATAATAACACAGAATAATTGATTTTTGTTATTTTTGACCAGCTGACATCCTGGGGTACCCAGGCAATCTGTGATCTCAGGAACACATAAGGAGATCTCAAAATAGAACAAAGAAGCCTATTTTAAAATGGTCTTCATAAAGCAATGCAACTTTACATGCAGCTTGGTTAAACTGGGTCAGTCTATACCTTTTGGGACTTGTACAAGGTTGCAGAAAAGTGGAAGTCTGTCAGTCTCATTGAAATATGTCCTGAAGAGCCTTGAAGACCTTAAATGAAGCAAAAAACACAGCCTTCCAAGGGAGTTCACTTCTTTTTCAAATAACCCTAATCATTAGACTCATGAGGTTATTTTTGCATCAAACCTAAATCTGTTTTTCTCCAACTTCTACCCAGTACTTCTACTTCTGCATATAAAGGAGTGGTCACTGATACCTTCCTAGTCACCTCTGCAAGGGGTTGATAATAATACCTCCATATTCTGTTCTATTCATCAAACACACCCTCAAAGCAAGCGTAATTCAATTTTCATAATTTTTATTTTTTAGAAACAAGAAAGTAATCATTGGTAACTGCCAAAAGTCTTCCCATTTGATTTTTGAAGGATAATAATATACTTGTTGATCTTTTCCTTCCTACTGCAATCTTTCCCAATTTGAGTTATCTTGAAAATCAATCTGAGTGGCTCTAAATTTGTGCTGCCCCAACAATCTTTTGGTAAATATGTATGTACATATGTGTGTTTATGTATGTATATGTAATATGTATGTAAATACACACACATATACATGTATAAAGGCATAAGTACGTGTATTTATATGAATATCTCTCTGTATGTATGTATTTTTTGGTCAAGTCCAACTTTTCTATCTGACTATTTTCTTGAGTGCTACTTCACCATTTGTAAAAAAAGCGAGTTTAACAATAAATTCTCAAAGGTCTTTTCAAGTTCTAAACTACTATCCTATTATTCCATTTCTATAATCTCATGCAATACATGGGAGCACTGACATGTCAGAATCTAAATCTGCTGGAAGCATTGTCTTTGATGACAAAAAATTTCTAGAGAAATGAGACGAATTTAGCTCTTTCAACATCTGTCATCTTCCCAGCTTAATCTGTAAATGACACACTCAAGACTCACATCAAACTTTCTGTAGACTCATGTTCTCTTTCGTGCAAGGCAACATGGCTGGTAGTCTTCCCTCATATTTCTCCACAATATTTTATGGCTGAGTTTTTACTCTAAAGTAGCAGTCTATGGCTATTGTGTTTCCGTGGCTGGCAAGGAGATCAAGTATTGAATGAGTGAGGGTTTCTCATTCAGCTCCCTTGCTATGGCATCTGTTTCACTTCATTTACATTTTTTTTGAAGAAATGGCAATAAGCAGTCAGTATATTTACCTTTATCTCTTTCCCACAGACAAGAGTTTATTTAAGTAAATTTAATTAGAGCTGCTGTTTCTATATACAATGTCTTATTCTAACTCTTTCTACTAATTTAGAATTAGTGGTTGCTCTAGGATTGCTTTAGTCAATCACTGATCTTAAATGCATACAGATGGTTTATTCCTGAATTAACTCCTACATTAGTCATTACTCATATCTGTTAAGTATTCTGTTTCATTTTTTGTTTGATATTTAGCAGCTTTTGATTTCCATCCTTAAGAAAGTATTTGTGCTCTGCAGGCATGAATCTTCTGAGTAATTTACAAAACTTTGGCATCAGATTTATTCATCCTGAATCAATATTTAATACTTTTTTTGAACAGAATATTTGCATTGAAGTCAATTATAAAGGTATTAAATGAAAAGATTTTTGACAGATTCTCTATTTCTCTATTTCTTTAGGTTCTGCCACTAGTTTCATGGTGGTCCACTTGCCTAAGGCATCTTAATGACTTGAAAATGATAATTATTCAGAAGAATCAATTATTTAGTAGAAACATAAAAGCTATCTTCACGTTCTTCAAGGCTGTCATGCGGCAGAAAGTTTTATTCGGTCAGCCTGACTCTAGAGGGGCAATGCTAAAAAAAGAACAAGAGCCCCTTCTTGAGGGCTTCCCCCAGTCTAGATAATCACTTGGTAGGGATGATGCAGAAGGAATTCTTGGTCATACATGAGTTGTACTAGATCGTGTCAATGAGATTTTCTTGTTTTATAAAACTTTGTGATTCTGTGAAATTTGAGAACGGAACCAGGAAGCTTTTGCAAAGAACACAAGTTTTAACTGCATCTGTTGTTCATTGGTTATCAAAAAAGTATTTGATTCATTAAAGCAAAAACAGCTTTAAAGGCTCTAATTCAATAAGGTTTCTCCTGAACATATTTAAGACTATGATGATTCTTTTATAGATGCAGGGACCGAGGTAGACTTATTCAATGAGATTTCTATTATCAACAGCAAATAAGGAATAAATAGGAGAAATATGCCTACCTAAATGTAAAGTCTAAATGGAAGAGGGACTCCTTATAGATGATGAGGTCCTCCAAATGTTCCTGTTGGTAGATCACAGTGATTTCCCTGAACCTCTCAGGGTTCAGGGTCTCCTCAGTGGGATCCATAACCTCTCAAAATACATCTATTTAGTAATCAATACAGGAAAAATTGAACAAATGAAAAATGCATACTACTCAAACTGTGACATACAGTTAGACAAACAGCCCATTGAGCTGGTCTACTGGATCATATACTCTGGATAGGTACCATAGGTAGATCATGAGCTAGGTCCAAAAATGAGACAGAAAAAGGCAAGCTATAATACGTTTATAAAATTAGGCAGTACTTTCAGCAATTCCTAAGTGTTCCCTATGCTAAGTGCTTGATGCTCACAACCATGCTGTGAGGTAGGTGCTGCCATTATCCTCATTTATAGTTGAGGAAACTGAGGCAAACAGAGGTTAGGTGACTAACAAGGTGACACAGACAGCAACTATCTTAGAGTAGATGCGAACTCAGGTCTTCCTGGCTCCAGGCCAAGCCTGTGTTTCTCCTTCATTCTCTAAGAGGACCATGACATCAAAATGATGACATGACTTGCAGTTGACTTTGATTTGAGTGTGGGAAGGCTGCACAAGGTCACCAGCCTCACTTTCTACTCCAGGGCAAGCACTCCACCCACTCTACCACCTAGCTACTCTAGCTCAAGGGCTCTTAACTAGGGCTCTTTAAACTTGCCTTTTAAAAATCTATATTTGATAAGAAAACTTCAATATAATTGATAGTTCATAATCTTATGTATTTTATTTCACGCAGTTAAAACACATTATTTTGAGAAGGGATCTAAAGGCTTGTTAGACTGCCAAAGAGGTGCATGACAGAAAAAAAAAAAGATTAAGAACTTCTGATATCCCTGAACATAACTTCCTATCATTTTATCTCTATGGCTAGAGGCAGCTGGGAGGCACAGTGGATAGACTATTGAATCTAGAGTCAGGAAGACAAGTTAAAATGCAGCTTAAGATACCAGTTGTGTGACCTTGACCAAATCACATAGACTCTGTTTGCCTCAGTTTCCTTTACTGTAAAATGAGGATGATAAGTGCACTTATCTCCCATGATTGTTGTAAAGATCAAATGCCATGTCATCTGTAGAGCACTTAGTACCTGGTATTTAGGATAGTAGGTGTTATATAAATGTTAGCTGATGTTATTATTTCCTACTCCTACTAAAATGATTTTTCATCCTCATTGTGACCTAGAATCCCTTTTACCTCTTAGTTCTTTCCTAGGCTTTTATACTTGTTCTTACTTCACTTTCTTCTACTGAAGTCTCCTCTTTTCTTCCTTTCTCTGTTCCTGCTTGTGCCTCGTCAAGCCTCTGCTGTGGATTATTGCCACCCAATATTCACCTTCTCCCTACCACTTCATGTACTGGGGAAAGGAGCTGCTGCAGTCAATCAAGCAGTGACTGATCCCACCTCAAATGTAAATTACATGGTCTCAACTGACACCTTTCTGCAGCAAAGCAATCCCTCCATCCCTCCCTAAGCATTCTCTATCCTACCCTTCCAAACATTTGCTTCTCTCCTAAGATCTCCCACTCCTTCCCTCTCTCAGAGAAAATCAAGGCCATACACTATAAGATCCCTCTTCTTACCTTCACTCCTCAACTCAAAACTCCTTGAAAGCATCTTCCTTCCCCTTACATAGGCTTGATCCCATCCTATTCCATCTTCCCCAGCATGTTGCTCCTTCTCTTTTCCCTCTCAATGAACATAGCCCTCTACCTTACTATTGATTCCTTCCCTAATGTCTATAATTATTCTCAAATCTCCCTCATCCTAAAACAAACTCAGAAATGCACACACACACACACACACACAAACACATACACACACACACACACACACACACATACACACACACACAACCAAAAAGAAACATTCCCTAAACCTGACAGGTTTAGGGAATCTCCTCAGGTTATCCTCTGATATGGCTCCTCCCTTTCTTATCCAAAGCTCTAAAAAAAGGCTCTCTGTAGCTGTCTCTATTTCCTTTCCCTGCATTTACTCCTCAGTCCTGTGCAACCAGGCTTGCAGTCTCATCACTCAGATGAAATGATCTCTGATGATCTCTCAGTTGCCAAATTTGATGGACTTTTCTCAATTCCATCCTTTCAGACTCTCTGGAGCACTATTGATTATCCCCGCCTCCTGTAAACTCCTTCTCCTCCATGTTTTTGTGACACTACTCTCTCCTGGCTCTCCTCTGATCACTTTAGCTGCCCTTTCTCATGCTTCCCTGTTGGTTCTTCATCCATATCACAAGCCCTGATTGTGGGTGTGTACTTGAAGACTGTCCAGGGCCCACATTTCTCTCTAACTTCTTTCACTAAGTGACGTCATTTCCTCCCTTGAATTTAAGTATCTCTGCAAATGACTTCCAAATCTCTGTATCTAATTCTTGTCTCTCTGCTAAGCTCCCATCTTTCATTTCCTACTGTCTACTAGACATTTTGAAAGGGATGACCCATAGATAGTTCATGCTCAACATGTCCAAAAACAAACTCATCTTTCCCTTAACCTCTCTCCTTCCAAACTTCCCTATACTTCTCAAAGGTATCATCAGTCAACCAGTTAGGTATCATGCTTAATTCTCCCTCATTCACTAAGTCAATCATCTGCCATTGTTGAGACATTCACATCTCTCACATTTGTCCTTTCATCACTATGCACACAGCCACCACCTTACTAACTGGTAAATACCAATTTAAAGCTGCATATGCCATGTAGTGTGCAGATTTGGCATTGTTTGTGCTGTGCAGTACAACCTGTTGGGTTGGCACTGTTCATATTTCCTAGAAAAAGTCCATGACGTGGGTTTCACAAATCTTTAAGAACACAAACAACTTGATATAAGAAATATGAGTGTACTCAGAAATCATTACAGAGAGAAGTCTAATGCCAAAGTCAGTGGTTTGCTTAAATATATGGTTTTTCATCAGGTGACGCCCAAGTCCAATGATATGCAATGTCTAATGAATATATTTCTATTTGCTTGTTTTTGTTTTTCAAATCCTTAGGCTTTAACTCAAGCTGATATGGCCTTTGGACACTCATTCCTTTGTGGTGTTATTTTGTGTTTTTAAATGATGACTCATGGTTCACTCTCCATTTTGCCCTAAACCAACTTCTAATTAAATGAAGCCTTGAGCTTAGCATAACTGGTATATAACTGGTATAACTATGTCAGGAAGAACTTAAATTTTCAGCATACTTTTCATCTTAGCTCTTGACACTTTACTTCCCATGTATACAGGATTGCCAAAGCACAGATCAGACAGAAATCCCAATGAAGGTGTAAAAAGCAAAGATTTCTCCATCAGGACCACAAATACCTTTTATCTGATGAATGGTTTTGTGACATGGACATCTGTACTCTTTAGTAAAACCTCACAGTCAAAGGTTCTCTCATTCTCCCCAAATAACTTACCAATGCTTATTCATAGTTATGACTGACCTAAGCAGTATTCAAAACAGTAACAAAAGTGAAAATATCCCTATTTCACTACCAATAGAGAATACAATGAAATCACACAGAGGGAGATCCAAACAAGGAATTTAAGTGCCACATACTAGCTTAAGAACTTTTTATAAAAAAAAAAATTCCTATAAAAAGATTGTGAGAGTAAAGGTGACAAAAAAAAAACACTCAAATTTTGGGGTTGATTTATTTTAATTTATGGAATAAAACAAGCATTTCTATAACACAGTGTAATAAAAAAAAGATGATGGCACATGAAACTGCAGATCTATTATGTACAACTTGTTATTCTTTTAAAATATATAATAAAGTTTTGTAAATTTCTTTTTTTCTTCCCTTCCCCCCGCCCTAGAGATGGCTACCATTAGACATATACACACACATACATATATAAATACATATATATGTGTATATATATATATTCTATACCTACTTATGTTAATTAGTTCTTTCTCTGGATGCAGATAGTATCTTCCTTCATAGGTGCTTTATAGTTAATTTGGGTATTTATAATAATCAAAATAACTTATTTGCTCAAAGACATTCTTAAAACACTATTTCTGTTACTGTACACAGTGTTCTGGTTCTGCTTATTTCTCTTTTCATTATTTCCTTCAAGTCTGTCCATGTTTTTCTATGATTATTGACCTCATCATTTCTTATAGCACAGTAGTATTCCATCACAATCATATACTACAACTTGTTTAGCCATTAGCCTGACAGGCATCCCTGCAATTTCCAGTTGTTGGTTTGTTTTTGCTCCCACAAAGAAAGCTGTTACAACATTTTAAAATATATAGTTTTGTTTTGGGTTTCTTTTTGCCCTAATCATCTTTGAAAACAGATCTAGCCGTGGTATTGCTGGATCAAAGGGTATTAGGCATAGCCAATGAAATTAAGGTTTATCATATGGATAGCTTAGTTGTATTTTCACATTCTCTGTCCTTTGCTGCTAATCATAATCTCTGTTCCTTTTACGCGATACATCCAGGGTTAAAATCAGATGTATGGTGTTGGATACATGGTACCAGTTGAGTCCCATACAACAAACAAGATAGTCTTGGAGTCTAGTCAATATAGCTGTCATAATCTTACAGGTATGTAATATTTCAGTCCTTTCCCATCCATGTCCTTGGATAAGTGGCTAGTTTCCATAAAGGCTGTTTCCCTGGCCACAAAAAGAACAGAATGACCAATAAACCAGAGAAGACACAAGAAGGAAAAAGATAGTAAAAAATACTTCTGGTATCATACATGGAGTTGAAATTCAGGATTTAGAGAGAGGAAAATCCTTTCAACGTGTTGAAGCCACATCTCCACTGCAAACCCTTAACTGAATTCAATGAGGTTCATGTGCTGCAAGTTTAAACAGACCAGTCTTGTCCAAGTACCTTATCTGTAGAATACCTGACTAGGTGCCCATTAACTACCCCTTTGGCTACTCAGCTTTAACAAAAAGATGAGTGCCATATCCCTGCTTTCTGCACAGCTTCATTTCCTCAGTTCATTACTTACAAAAAAAATTCATTACTTACAAAAAGAAAAGATTTTTTCCTTTCATTTTGCTTTTTTTAATAAATTAATTCATATCTTTTCTGTTTTCAACAATCACTCCATAAGTCTTAAATTTTCTCCTCCTCTCGAGATGGCATGCTATCTTACATGGTCTCTACACATACATTCCTATTAAATACATTTACATACCAGTCATGTTACATAGAAGAATTAAAATGAATGGGAGAAACCATGAGAAAAACCAAACCAAAACAAAACATAACACAAGAGAAAACAGTCTGCTTCATTCTGCATTCCGATTCCATAGTTCTTTCTCTGGATGTGGAAGGCATTTTGCCTCAAGAGTCCTTTGAAACTACTGAACTGACTTGCTGTCTCTGTTCTGTATCAAATATATGTCTTGTTATTTTTCTATGTTGTTTATTCTATGAGTCACCAAGAAATGGAGGGGGGAGGGAATGGTACCTATAAAATGCAGTGTATGCATGCTTGCATTTTTTTATCTATGTATACACAAGTAATCAGGAATATATCTGAGGGAGAGATGACAATATAGTGGGGTCAACACAGTACTGGGTTTGAGCTTCAGTTCTGCTATCTACTCCCTGTATGATACACAATAAGTCACTCATCTTCTCTGGTAGTCTCAGTTTCCCCCTCTATAAAAGGAAGGGGTCTGGCATGCTAGGTAATCTTTAAGGCCCCTTCCAACTCTAGGAACCTATGTCTTTCAATAATTTACTAGGAGCAGCTGGAAGCTGGGAGCAGACTCTGGAAGTTGGAAAGACAGTAAAAAGTGCATCAACATGCAGCCTGGTGTTGCATATTCCACTTGGAGGTAGTGCTTCACAGTCAGGAGCACTAAGCTTTGTTGGTTGACTGAATATATGCTAAAGAATCAACAGGCATGTCTGATGTACTGTGCCGCAGTCCCCTTGTAGCATAAGCCCTGGGACAAGTGCTCTGCTTATCCAGGGCTGTTACCCTCTTGTACAACCCAGAAACCAAAGAGCTTGAAAGCAGAATACCAATGAATTAAAAACACTGACCTTCCTCACCTTTCCTCCAGAAGTTGAGTAGAGGAATGGCGAGACAACAGGATAAGGACCCTCATTCACCACTACAGCTGTCCAGCAATCTCAAATAGTTCTACAAAGAGATCTGCAGAACTTGTGCTATGTATTGTTTGATCATGGAAAGCCAGCAGTAGGATAGAATGAGCACAGATAAAAGTTTCTCTCTCCAAATATATGCACTCCACAGGTCCACCTTTTGTGTATGAAATTCGTACATTATTATTCCTGGTTTAGGGCCAAAACATTATTGATTCAGACCGCGAGAAGCAAGACGGGACCTTAGAGATCATCTAATCCAATTTGCTCCTTTTATAGATGAGGAAATTGAGGCCCACAGTGGGAAAGAGACTTTCCTTTTAAAAACCTGGAGATACAACTTTCAGCAAGCTCATGTGATAATCCCTTCTATGAACCACTCACCTCATATGTATCAATTCAAAAGATTAGATTGCTAGATGCCTAGACCACAGAAGAGGTAACTTGATGGTGATGAGAGGGAAACAAAGGTATGTAACATGGAACTGAGTGGTAGGAAATTTTGGGAAACCAGTATGTGTAGTGTGAGATACCAAAGAACTGATGGGGAAGTTAAGAAGCTCTTACCCTCCACTAGGAGAACACATTCAAGAGGTAATCAACAAGAAGAGGCCCATTTCCATGGTTCCACCCGTAAAACTATCCTTGCTTTATAGTCATATCCATATAAACCACATCGAGGATAACACAAATAGGTCAGAAGTAAATTATAAAAGCAATATGTCTTTTCAGTGGAAAAATAAAATGTGGAACTCTGAGTCAGTACCCAGGAAGCCCGTCTCCATTCCCAGATCGATTCAAATAGTTGTCAAGTACTGTGTCCAAAACAAGCTATGTAAATTAGTCATGTAAGCCAAAGTCACTTATTTTTATTCTCAAATGGTTGAAATGGCTGACTCTTGAAGAATCTTCATTTCAGTGACCTGCCTTGGCATCCCTCCACAAGGATCTAGGATGAGTATATGTGTACACAGCACACAAAGACAATGGCTGACATGTACGTAGTGCTTTTAGAAATACAAACTACTTTATGTACATTATCTAATACGGTCCTCAGAGCAACCCTATAAGGGAGATACTCCAGGTATTATAATTCCCACTTTACAGATGAGAAAACTGAGATTCAGAGAGGTCAACTGACTTGTACATGGTCACATCGCAAATAGAAAGATATAGATATACAAACACACATATGTATGTATATATATGTAAATATGTGGGTATATACCCATGCATGTATTTATGTATGTGTATGTAAGGAAGATTTTGTTATCCTTTTTAGAGTTACTTTCTCAGGATTCATGGGAATGTCTCCTTTCCAGATGTTAGATAATAACTCCTAGAATAGTCTCAAGGATTCTAGATAGTAATTCCCAGAATCATGGTGACAGTCCCTACTGAGGCTGCGCCATGAGATAAAGGGTAACATAATGTAATATTTACTACATTTGCAAAGAATGAAGATATTGCTAAAGTTAACCTGTGAGTTTAAAGTTGACAAGATGCCTTCTTTATATGTTGCCCTATAAAAGCAACTGGACATTGGTCAGTGAGGGGGGGAATCCATGGGGGAAAATCATGGGGAATCCATGGGGGAATCCACGGGGAACTCATAAGGGAATCTGTGTGTGCCTCAACCAGAACTCACTGAGGCTTGGGGGGATTTAGGAGAGTGCATAAGTGTGACTGCTTCAATTGACACCATCTAGACGTAGGGGTAGTTGCCCCCCTCTTCTCGCTGACCCCTGTGAGAATGCCATAGGAGCTGGTTCTCCCAGTAACCATTTAAGAAGACTATTCTAGAATAAAGCTGATTATTAACCCCTCTGAAGCTGCCTGCCTGTCTGAGCAGATCAAGAGTGAACCTCTTAGAGGCTGGAGTCTGAAACCTCCAATGCCTCCTGTGTGTTATCTGTGAAATAGTATTTATGAATATAAAATCTATTTTAAAGGCCAGATGTGGACTTAGGTCTCTCCTCATTCTAGGTCAAATTATTTTCACACCATGTCAACTCTCTCCAGAAAATGGAAATAGAATTCTTAGAGTCAACTTTAGTATAGCAAGAGTATAGGCAAAAATCTTTGATGCCCATCCCTGGTTAGGGTACATTTAACCAACTTAAGTAGTAGCATTTATCAAAAGACTATATTAAGTGCTAGTTAATAAGGAGGAGAAAGAGCCTTAACTCGTAAACAGTGCTATGCATCTCTCTCCAATGACATGCCAGCTCATTTTAAGAGGCATGGTGATTTGGGGCCCCAAGGAACTCCAAGAACAAGTGTTTCCTATTCAGTCTTCAAGAATTTTAGGTGAAGCAATTTTTTTCCCCTGAGTAGAATCTAATAAAGCAGTCATGGTGTACATCAAAGAGAGAACACTGAGTGTGGACTCTAAGGACCTGAGTTCAAGTCTCAGAGCTAACTTCCATCTCATTACCTATGCAACTTTGAGCAAATGTTTTAATCGCTCTGAGTTTTGATTAGATGATCTTGAATTTCCCTTCACATGCTAAATCCTACAATCCTTTGACAGCTCTAAAGACAAATAAGTATTTGAATTTAAAGTCCTATAACAAATGATCATTCTGTCATGATGCTTTATCATTTTCATGTTTTAATCATCCTTCTTCTAGCTAATCCCCAGGAGCACAAAGATTTTAGAGGACCTCAGATATCAGCAAACACTTTTAAAAGTGTGAATAGGAGCAGACAGAATTCATTCTATGCCAAGAATAACTCTCAAAGAGCTTTATTTGCTTTTTATCTATTCCTGGATCCTCACAAGAGCACTGTAAGGTAGGAATACAAGCATTACATGGGCTCTAAGGCAGTAGGACCAGGTGTCACACGTTTAAGGATTCAGTGCCAGGACTTCTGATGTAAAACAGGGTCAACTTTTCCCTAAACCCTTATTTCATTCCTACCTTGCATTTTGTTGGTGCTACCCTTGAGAACTAAGCCACTTTTACTCTCAAAATAAGGAACCAAAATGGGCTTTGCATAGGGGTTCTCTTTAAAAGAATTCTAATGATATAAGCAAATGATCTAAGTCTATCTATTCTATTCTGATGGGGCTTAACTGGACAACTTCAGTTTTTGTACTTACAGTTTAATGTCTAACCACTGTCAAAACCTTTGATTTAAAATTCATGTTTTCTACAAAAGTGCTATCCAGAGATCTGAATTTCATGCCAAAAAGGGCAGAAAAGACAGTTAATATAGAAGCTGATTAAATGAGATAATATCTGTAAGGCCTTAGCATAGCATTTAGCACACAGTAGGCTCTTAATAGATGCTTGTTCCCTTCCCTTTGATTAGGGGAGTTCCTCAAGCAATTTACTTACTTTAAAAGGCAGCAAGCTTTTTTTCTGGGACTTTTGAAATCATTTCTATCAATAGGCAGAATGTGAATATAACCATTAACTTCTTGTTATGAAGACAAAAACTAAATCCTGGCATAAGTCTAAGTGACAGAGTCTGCCTCCAAGACAAATTGATAGATTTGGGGTTCCCTTGGTATCTCCTAAGGCAGACCCGTACAACTTGGCAATAAGTAAGAGCCAAAATTAAAATACACTAAACTTCTTTGGGCCACAGACAGATTTTTAGAAGCTCACTTTCCAAATAAAGGTTTATAATTAATGATTAACCTATTTTGCAAATAAGTCATATTTTTAAAAAGGGAAATTTCAAATAATATAAATTAATTACACTTATTACTTAAGATTTTTATTTATATGAAATCAAATTTAAATGAAATCAAATGATGTTAAAAAATTTGTTTTAATACGTTTTTCAAGTTTTCTTACTGTTTACATTTAGTAACAACCAAAAACACATTGAAAAGATAAAGACCCTTTCTCCACTCCAACTAGAGACAGACTGATCATGGTTGGTTGCCCTACATCACATGACAAACAGGAGAGCAGGCAGTGGCAATCCACCTGTTAAATTACTTGATGGGCACAACAGTGACTAATGGAAAGTGTGTTAGGTGGGTCATGAACAAAGCACTTGTTACATCCTTACTTTCTTTGACATCCTCTGCATTTTTTGCTGGCTGCCTGAAATCCTTTGGTAGGCATAATCCACCAACCATATGCTGTGCAAGCCTGTCTGAAGGAATGGGTTTTAGTGACTGGGACTTGCTCCCAAGTTGAATTGCCTGGTCTGGATTCTTAGAAGGAAGTACTCTTCTGCAAAGAACCACTGTCTATGCTGACCTATAAAAGTGAGGCATTACAACCTGCTCAGTCCTCTATGGGATTCTTTTCTTCAATAGAATTCCCAATGTCCACAACAAAGGATAGGCTTCAAACAGCCTAAGGAATATAACTAGTAAGTTAGCAATGAATGTGTTACACCCCACTTAGCCTTTAAATTCTGAATGACAGGTCACATCACTACTCTACACAGACTAACTTTCAACTGTTCCACAAATGTCTTAACAATCTTGGATATCTCCAGAGAAATATTTTTGGGGTTAAATACAAGTCCAGAAATCACAGATTTGGAGTCAGAAACAATCTTAGAGGTTGTTGAGTTGTAACAGTAATTTAAATGGGTAAATTTAAACAGGTCATATGCAAGCCTGAGTCACATGAGTCTGTGGAGGGAGGAGTTTGCTGAAGGAGTAATATCAGGAAGGATGGAACAGAAAAAGCCAGAGCTAGAGCAGGGCTGAGAGGAAATTGGTCAGAGCAGTCAGAACTGAAGGATGCTGGCAAGCAGGAAGCTGGTTATGAGTGAGAGAAGGGCATTTTGTTTTGTTTAAGGGAGCTAGTTTGTAGGAAGCCTAGTAGGGGGAAAGCTTGGGGATAGTGTTGCTCTCTGCATTGTTATTGTGTATAGGTTATGATGGATTTGACTTTTTGGTGTCTGAATAAATGTTTTGGTTCTGTCTCCCATGTGGAGGGTCTGTTGTATTTTGTGATTCAGAATTGTGCCTTCATACTCATGGCTGCCGTAAACACAGTGAATTATCACACTGGCACTACAAATGGTGATGAGGGTAAGATCGTGAAATATCAGACTTCTACTTGGAGGTAGAAATCAATGTCCCAGGGTGGGAGGATTTCCCTTACTCCTCCCTAGCAAGAGAATGGGCTAAAGGCACAGGGCTCTGTGAAAACTGGAAACCAAGGTTACAGAAGGGAGAATCTAGAGGCTTAGAAAGGGGTTTGCAGGGAATACCAATAGAACCAGGGAAAGAAATGGCAGTGGGAGAGGCTGGGCCTTGCTAACAAGCTATCAAATTATATGGAAAAGTGGAGACAAGCTGCTGGAGAAGGAAAATGAATTAGCTGATTTGCAAGAGAAGCTTTCTATGCTGAACTCTCCTTTAAAAGCAACCTAAAAAGTATCAGGTGATGGAAGAAAAAACTATTAGTGGTTTGGCTCACAGCAAGAGGTGAAAAGTTAACAATAGGAAAGTGAATGCAGTTCTTGCACAGGCTGGACTTGATTGGGGTCCAAACACTTGCCAGCAGGATGCATGGGAGGACAATGAAACAAATGAGGAGGCTGAGGCTTGGCCAGTACTAAGAAGGAAGCAGAAGAATCAGGGGGCCCCCACAGAGTTTGAGGGGGTAGTATCGGATTTTACTCAGCAGGAGGTCACAGATATTTTGAGTCAGATCACCCAAAGGATGGGAAAATCATTGGTGTCTTGGATGGTGAGAATCACTGAAAAAGATAAATTCCTCGAGAGAGAAGAATAAATAGCTAACAGATTCAAAGTCAGAATAGACTGACAAGAAAAGAATCGTTCACTGTTCTACTGAGAGCAGGGGTAGATTTTGGAAGAATAGATGGCATTCCAACTGATGAATTATATAAAATATATCAAGGAAAGAGGCTTGATATTAGACTGAGCAGGGAAAAAAGAACTGCCCCCACTGATCCTCCTGAAACATTGTACACAACTTCATCACACCTGTAAGGACAACTGGAAATTGAGCAGGCCCCAGCCCAGATTAAAGAAAGTATGCCTCTAGCCAGAATGATGACCCCAAAACTGTAAATCAGAAAACAGTAAACAACACTGAATGAGGCTATGGTAATGGGTTCATAGACTCCAGAAGCATGGCTGTATCTACCGCGCTTTTGGTTATTGTCTCCTTATTTCTTTTTGGCTTTTTGAATGTCCACCTTGTTTGTCAGATTTGTTTTCTGCAGGCTTAATACCCTCCACCTGCAGATGTCTGATTGCTTAAGCAGGATATCACCCCCTGTTCACAACTGTGATGTCACCCCTAGACCTGGTGTTGACCTAGCTCTGGAGGCCAGCTAAAGAACTGACCCTCCTGAATAGGGCCTCTCGGGGCAGGGACAGCTCTATGTCCAATCTCAGCAGGAAGTAGCTATGGAAGAAGAGACCTCTGTCCCTTACCCCAAGATTTCAGGCCCCATTTGCTCAAGGAGGAATGATGACGTGTTTGTGCTCAAGCCCCACTCTAAGATTATTTTACGTGCTTATTTTGTGTGATTCCTGTTATTCTGTTGTAAAATTCTGCTGACACCAGTTGCCTAAGATATTGTTTTATATGCTTATTTTATGTTATCCTGTGAAAGTTCTGTTGAGACAAGTAGTCCCACCTACCCATATAATGAATATGAAAGATCTTAGGGGCGTATGTAATTATAATTTAAATGGGAAGATCTTTCTTTTCATTCTTCTCTACCTGGGTTACATGAAAGCCCGAGACACATGAGTTTGTGGAGGGAGGAGTCTGCTGGAGTAGAGCAGGAAGAGTGGAGCAGGAAGAGTGGAGCAGGAAGAGTGGAGCAGGAAGAGTGGAACAGGAAGAGCCAGAGCTAGAGCAGAGCTGAAAGGAAATTGGTCAGAGCAGTCACAATTGAAGGACACAGGTAAACAAGCAGCTGGCTGTGAGTGAGAGAAGGGCATTTTGTTTAAGGGAGGTTGTTTGTGATTTGTTTAAGGGAGCTGGTTTGCGGGAAGCCTAACAGAGGGTAGGCTTGGGGCTGGTGTTGCCCTCTGCATTGTTATTGTGTATAGATAATGATGGATTTGGCTTTCTGGTGTCTGAATAAATGTTTTGGTTCTGCCTTCCATGTGGAGAGTCTGTTGTATTTTGTTATTCAGAACTGTGCTGGCATATTCATGGCTACCGTGGGCATTGTGAATATCTCAGTGGTGGTACACTGGTCCAGTTCAGTAACTTCACAAGTGAGGAAACTGAGGCTCAGAAAATATTACATGATTTGCTCAATTTAGAAAGTTAGTAAAAGAGGCAAGATTAGATCTCAGGTACTCTGACTTCCAATTACAAAATTCTTTCTACTGATACACTCTAGGATCTGGTCATCCTTGCTAAGAATCCATGCTCTGGAGCAATCTTAGAGTGAGCAGTATTAATTAAAAGGGTTTTTTCAGTCAGCCTTCGGTTAGGATCTAAGATAACGAAATC
Source organism: Notamacropus eugenii (assembly GCF_028372415.1). Taxonomy (NCBI): domain Eukaryota; kingdom Metazoa; phylum Chordata; class Mammalia; order Diprotodontia; family Macropodidae; genus Notamacropus; species Notamacropus eugenii. The sequence goes on from NC_092872.1 coordinate 582,932,131, forward strand.
ACTCTTTCACAAATACTGTGACAATATCACGTAAGTAAACTGGGGCCCTAAATGACCATGTGATACCCCTCTGTCAGACAACAGTTAACTTCTTTTTCCCAGAAGGTATTCAATTAAAACTACCAACCAAACAGGGCTTCATCAAATCATCTCTAAACTTAATCTCCCCCCCAAAATATATGTGATCTCTGTAGACCAGGTGCTCCAAGTATTCTTAAAACTAGGACACCTTGTATTATATTCTAAGTCCCTGGTGGACAAAGATCATTGTTCATTATGCTTGGTACAATGTACCTTACTTACATACAAATCCTTTAAAATTTTCCATTTGAGTCAAATGACAGCATTCTATATAGAGTAAGAATCACTCCAATAAAACAGCAAAAGAATTGTGGCATTATCTGTGTTCTGGCTGTTGGGGATATGGGCTGAGGGGAGGAATAGGTCTGGGAAAGAACCCAGTCAACTCAGAGACTCTTTAGCACTTACAAGAAGCGCTGCTGAATATCATTATTCCCAATACTCTCAAGGGGAAAATCAACCACTCTTTACAAATAACATATAACCACTACCACATCTGATGCTCAATCTAATCACTGCCAAGAACAGCTGAATGGAATCATGAACCCATCTTCTAGGATGCTTAGAGAAAATGAGACATATACCTGAAATCTTTATCCATTATAAAGGTGCCTGGTGAAAACACTTGGCACAATTGATGTTCCTGATCCCTGTTCTACCCTGGTGCTCAATGAGATATACTGTTGTACTTTTTCGTGAGAAGCCTCCCCAAACTTTCAAACCTTTCCATGTCCAAGAGATTGTCAGCACAGCCCAGCAGCATAATCATAAAAGCTTTAACGATGTGTATTAGATAAAAGAAACTGGTCAGAACGTCGAGCCTCTCCTAGCCCTTCTAATGATGTTTGGCATTCTTTTTTTCTGACTGAAGATTTCTTTACTCAGTTATCACAGACATGGTACATTTAGAGGCTTGGTTCCTTAAAGTGATTTTTTAATAACCTAAAAATCCCTGAAATCCCATCAGTAAGTGGAGACAAGGGGATTTGTAAAAAGTATTTACAACTGGGAGCAAACAATCATTTCTTCCAGATAAGAAAAACATGATATGTTATTACTTTTCATCATTTTAAAGTCATGTTCACTTAAATGCCCAAATAGTAATACAACGCTTGAACATAAAAGGACTTCCTTCAAACTAATTGTGGGAAAGGTCATCTTAAAAAATGGAAGATAAATGTGGTTTTCTTACTTTCAGGTTCAAAAGCTAACACAAACTGGGGATTAACTGGGTGGTGAAGCAAATCCAGTTTTGTGGAAAATAAAGGTCATTTGAGATTAGCATTTTTCTTACATATTGTTACAATAGCTTAAAGTACTTAAAAAGTTTATTCCTTTAAGTACATTAAACATAACCTTCTTCAATCCTGTTGACATTGTTAATTTACATAGAAAACTATTTTCATAGGCAGTGAAATAATTTATTTGGGGAAATAAGTAGTGACAGAAATCAGGATGAAATGCCTTTTAACTACTGATAGGTCTAAATTAGAAATTCCTTCAACCTGATGGAAGGTCTTCATAGCATTTTGGAGAGGAACAAAAATACACTTAACTACATATACATCCCTACAGAAATAATCTATAACAGATGACAGCAAAAGGGGATAAAGTTCTTAAAGTTTAAAAGAAGAAAAAGCTTCTTTCTATATTCAGCTGTACCACACAGTCTGGAGAAAAGGATGAGGAAGAAAGAGAGATGATGCCTTCAATCTTCAAGTGTTTGAAAGGCTGTATGTCACATGCATCAGCGTTAACTTATGCCGGCTTGACAGAGAAGCAAATGCTTCCTTGGTGTAAGAGGAAAAACATCCTAACAATTAAGGGCTACATGAAAGTAGAATGGGATGTTTCAGGAAGTAATAGTTTCTCCTGTCACTGGAGGTCTTCCAGCAAAAAGTGAGATGAGTTTTTGTCAAGCATTTTGCAGAGGGGCTCTGAGACAGAAATAGAAATTTTCGAGCTCCTTTCCATTCCCGGGCATCTGGGATTCTGAAATGCAAGATAGCTTACAACTCAGAAAGGTTGCAAACATAGAACTTATAACTAATAATAGTTAGCACTTATATCACACCTACTATATACCAGACACTGTGCTAAGCACTTTACAAACATTATTTCACTTGATCCTTACCTGAGAAGGCAGTGCTTTTATTTTCTCCATTTTACAGTTGAGGAAGCTGAGGCAAAGAGTGGTTAAGTGACTTGTCCAGAGTCATACAGCTAACAGGTGCCTAAGGCATGATTTTAACTCGTCTGCCTGACCCTACTGACTGAACTCTTCAAACATCTACTACGTATAGAGTACTGTGCTAAATACAGGCAGAGAGAAGAAAGATAACTTAAAGCCGGTCTTTGCTTTCATGGTACATATAGTCTGTTAGAGAAAATAGAATATATACACAAATAAGAAATGGCAGGAAGTAACCATAGCTCATAATCTGGAATAAGAATATGTATTAGTCTAGAATAAAAGTATGTATAGAGAGATTTTACATATATATACATGTTTATATCTAATGGTTTCCATCTCTAGGGCAGGGGATAGGAAAAAGAAAAAATAAATTTATATGATAACTTTATTATATATTTAAAATTAATTACAAGTTGTACCTAATAGATTGGCAGTTTCATGTGCAGTCATCTTTTTTAAAATTATACTAAATTATGGAAATGCTTGTTTTACTCTATACGTTAAAAATTTATTAATTAAAAACAATATTTGAGAGAAATAGGAAGCACTTACGAGAGGTTGACAGAAAGAAAGACCATTTCTGATTCAAAAGACTCAAAAGGCTTCGGAAAGGAGGTGGCATTTGAACAAGCAGGAATTCCAAATACAGATCCCGAGGGTCTTTTTTAGACACAGGTGAATTTTAGGCATAGGTAAATGACATGTGAAAAAGGTGCATCAAGAATCACCTTCTATAAGGTGAGACCCGCACAACTGTGTCCTCCCTTGCTTGCATTTAACTACCTAGTATTTCATCGGTATTATATTTGTATATGTACATATTGTATCCTCAAACTGTGTAAGTTCTTAGAGAGTATTCAAGTAAAAGCCTGCCTTCCGTCCTACTTTCTTTTCTCTGCTTCTCCTTCTATTCCTCTTTTCTTCCTCTTTTCTTTCCTCTCTCCCTCACTTCCCTCTCCTGCCTTTCATTCCTCCCCTCCTTCTCCCTCTCTTCCTCCACTTTTTGTATTTGTAACCATAGTACATAATAAAATACCTGGCATATAGGAAGGAAGTAATGAGGGTGATAAAGTGTAGCATAAAGGATGGAAGTCTAGACTGGGATGACAGAAAGATGTAGGTTTGAAACTTGCCTCTAACACTTGGTAGCTGTGTCACTCTGGGCAAGTCACTTAACCACTCAGTTCAGTGAAGCTCAAATATGGAATTTACATTTGCAAAATTTAAATTAACATTATACATACATATATGCATTTGTGTAGATATGTGCATATAAAGTATCTGCAAGTTGTGAGAACAAAAGTGGGGCGAGGGTCCCCCAAGTTGATGAATATGAATGCCAGGCTAAGGAATTTAGAATTTAATCGGCAAGCCTGGAAGTGACTGAATGGTTTTAAGGAAAGCAGTGGCACTGTCAGATCAGATTAATAGAAAAGATTAATCACATAGCAAAATGAAGGATTGGAAGTGGAAAAAGTGATTGTGTGAAGACTTGTGAGGAAATTATAAGGCAGTCCTGACAGATACGAGCAATGGTCTATAGTACTACTTTTTTAAAGTGGCATTTATAGGATGATTTAAAATGTGTCAGGCACTTGGCATTCATGATCTCCTCCACAGGTTCCCAAATTTATTTGGCCTACTGCCCCATTTAAAAAAAAATTACTCAGCATCCCCCTAGAAATCTATTTTGTTTACCCTTTAAATGTTTTTCTTTAAATCTGCATCATTTCAAAAAATATGTATTTTAAATGATATCTTAAATTTAATAATTTATTGCAAATTTGTGGGGTTTTGATGTGATGAAATTTTGATGATGCAATATTGTATCAGGTAACTGCATATTGCAAGCAAATATAATACACACATATTCCTGCATGCTGGACTTCCTGACAATGGGCAACATGCTGGCCTGCCAAGATTTGCTTATTAAGACCTGTTGGTGGACTTGAACTTGAATTTTGTGTATCACTACAGCTTCAACTCTGTTCCACAACAAATGAAACATACAAACGGTGTTTCAAAATTTTCTTCTTTTCTTTCCTTATGCTTCCACCACCCTCTTATTTTTATTCAATGTCCCCTCAATTTCACGCAAGGCTATTACCAGCTCTCCCCCATCGTTCCCCAGACAATATTGCCCACTTTGGGAACCTATGACTCCTCTCACCTTCACAAGAGTCCTGCAAGTACTATGATTCTCCACGTACAGATAAGGAAAATGTGACTAAGAAAGGTTGAGTTACTTTCCCACAGTCTTGTAGTTAATACAGGTCAAAGGCAGTATTTGAAAACAGGTCACTTCTAGCTCCAGCTTCCTTTCTACCACCCCACGGTACCTCTCTAATGTTGCATCAGTAGAAATTAAAGGGAAAAAACATGTTAAGATTGAAAGGAAATTGAATCAACAAGACTTGTTAATAAATTAAATTATAGTTAAAAAAAACTGTCCACATAGACACCCCTTAAAGTTCTGCAAAGCTGTTTACAAATTTTATATCTGAGTCTAATAACAACCCTGTAAGATAAGTAGTGAATCTCAGACGTTGTGACTTACTTACACAGCCAGTAATTACAAGGAAGGACAGCACTGGAACTCAGTCCAAGTGCTTTCTTAAGCTGTCCTGCCTTCCACGTGAGGAAAGATTCAAGTACCACAAGTTTTGAGCACAGATAACCAAGTGAATTATAGTATCTTTGGCAGAAATATAAGTACAATTTTCAACCTGTTGAGCTTAAAAGTTATCACCAGGACTTCTCTATGAAGATGACGAACAGACAGCTGAAATGCATATCTAGAGTACAGTTGAGAGATTAGAGTTGGGAATAGATATTTAAGAGCTGTGCATAAAAAGATCATATTTTAAAACATGAAAATGAATGAGATTTCCCAAGGAGAAAAATAAAGACAGAACCATAGGGAACATTTTTTTTTTATGAAGTTTGGAAAAAACAGGTTATGGAGACCAAAATCTAAAATATAGGATTAAAAAAGAGACAGTCATATATGTAAAAGAACCAGAAGAGGAATGGGAAGATGGATGGATGAAAAGAGACAGAGATGAAGGGAGGGAGAGAAGGGAGGAGTGAGGGAAAGGAGAGACAGAAAGAGAAAGAGAGAGAGAATATATGATATATGTGGGTGGTATTATATAAGCCAGAGGAGTAAAGAAAACCAAGGAGTGGGAGAGGTCATTGTCAATGCCTTAGGAGGGCTGAGGAAGATGAAGATTGAGGGCACAGGATCTGATAAAAAGGATGTAATACACTTTCAGAATATCAGAATACTAGTGAATGAATGCAGAAACCATATCTCAAGGGAGAGAGCAGGTAATAAGAAAATTAAAATGAAAGACTTTGAGTGTAGACTACTTTCTCACAAAATCTAATAGTAAAATGGGAAAATAGAAGGGACTGTGTATGTATATATGTGTATGTGTACGTGTGTATGTGTATGTGTGTGTGTGTATGCACTCCTGCATTGTACATCCTGTATTGTGTATATTATTCGTGTGTGTTATAGCCAGGCAGGAAAGGTTGCATGGTGGAAAGAATGCTAGGAATTGGAATCAGGAGGAACCCAGGTTCAAATTCTGACTTCCATAATGACTAGTTGTAGTACCATGAGAAAGCTATTTTAATCTCTCTGAACTTCAGCTCCTCATCTGTAAAATGGGGATAATAATATCTGTATTAAGATTTACTTTATGGTATTATAGGGGAGACAAAATGAAATAATATATGTAAAGTGCTTTGAAAACCTCAAAATCCCATATAAATGTCAGCTATGATTATCACTGAAGAGGTTAAGTTTGAAGGCAGATATATAAGTATTCAGCGAGAAAAGAGAAAATGACGATGCATATGAGAGTTGGATAAGGGAGGAATATCCTATAAGTGGGAGGATATACGATACAGGGTACAAGTAGAAGTATTAATCTTGGCAAGAAGGAACATTACTTCTTCCTCTAAAATAATATGTAAGGATGAGAGTTTGGAAGCATGGGTGCAGGAAACTGAACAACCTCACAGTAGATCATCATGATCCTAGCAAAGTGGCTAGGGACATAAGAAAAGACTAAGTCTGGAACAATCGTTTGGGGAAAAGGAATAGGGAAATAATAAAAATAGAATTAAAGATTATTGTGAATTGCTCAGCTGAAATTATACAGCCTAAATTTATAGGAAATGAAATTCAGTACATTTTGAGATATTATCCAAAAATTCTCAACAGACTGAAAACAAGGAGAGAGAAATCAGCTAAATGATACAATGTAGAACAAGCTGTTTAAATCTAGTCTGAGATGTGTGATCCTGGACCATCACATGACCTCTGCCTTCCTCAGTTTTCTCAACTGTAGAATGTGCATAATTATAGAAACTATCTCCTAAGGTCCTTGTGCAAATAAAACGAGATGATATTTGTAAAAGTACTTTGCAAACCTTAAGGCACTGTGTAAATACTAACTTCTTGTTATTAAATCAGATGGAGTCATGGGGTAGGATGGCAGAAGGTCAAGGAGACTACAGATTATAAAATGGCAGCTGGGGGTCTCATTGCAGTAGCTAATAACAAAGTCAAGACTAGGTAAGGAGGAAAGTGAAGTCAGATTGATTTCATCAGTCACCCAATCAACCATCCTCATTATTAAGATTAAATGTCATGGAGAAAGATAAACTATGATTTGAAAAGACAAGGGACCTTAAGTCTCCATGGAATATCTGGGAACACAGAGAAAATGGGAGTAACAACTTAATGCACTTGCATTTTTATGAGAGCCAGCATTGAAAAAGAATCGTCTTTTTTTTTTCTTTCCAGTCTAGGTTTACTAAGCAATGTCATCCAGAATTAACAGCTGCTATTGCCTGAAACCATAGAGCTCCTTTAATAGGAAATCAATGGTCACTTACAAAATTATGTCCAGATAATTATCAAATGACATGCAAGGGCACATCAGCAGGAATGTTAGAAGGGATTCTGAAGTACTCTAGGCAAGTACTTTAGTCCAGATGCTTTCTTGAGAGAGTCCAGAGGGAAAGTTTTCTCAGTCCATAAAAAAGATGCTCCCTCACTGAACAGTTAGGGAGGCTTCTGTTTTAAGAACTACCAGGATTCTACGACATCTTCAACAACAGCAGAAGATGACCAGTGCTAATATGAAAAGCATAGTACATACATATATATTTTTACATGTATATATTTTACATATATATGTAAAAGATACTCTGAGAAAGGACAGCATATCAAGTGGCTTTTAGAAAACATGTACGTTGCACACATATGACCTATATCAGAATGCTTACTATCTCAGGGAGCAGGGAGAGGGGGAGGATAGAATTTGTAATTCAAAACTTTAAAAAAATACTAAAAATTGTTTTATATGTAGTTGGGGAAAATAAAATATTACTTAAAATAATAAAACATCTACAGTCATATCATTGAGCACTTGAGAAATAGTTAAAACTGAAAAGTAAAACTCAAACAACTTCATAGAATCATATATTTAGGACTAGAAGGACCCTTAGAGGTTATCTAGTATGCTCCTAATTTAAAGCAGAGAGGGATGATTATCATGATCACTCAAAAACAGTAAATAAGGATGATGATGATGATGAAGAAAATCTATATCCAGGGAATAAAAAGGAATATACCTTTTTCTCAGTGGTACATGGAACATTTACAAAAATTGACCATGTACTAGGACATAAAAGTCTCACAATCCAGTGCAGAAAGGTAGAGATAATCAATGCATCCTTCTCAGATCATAATGCATTAAAAATTACATGTAATAAAAGGCCATGGAAAGATAAACCAAAACTCAATTGGAAACTAAATAATCTAATCCTAAAGAACGGTTGGGTTAAAGAAGAAATCCTAGAAATAATCAACAATTTCATTCAAGAGAATGACAATAGTGAGACAAAATACCAAATCTTATGGGATACTGCAAAAGCAGTTATTAGGGGAAGTTTTATGTCTTTGAATGCTTATATAAATAAAATAGAGAAAGAGGAGATCAATGACTTGGGCTTGCAGTTGAAAAAGCTAGAAAAAGAACAAATTGAAAATCCCCAAGTAAATACCAAATTAGAAATACTGAAAACCAAAGGAGAGATTAATAAAATTGAAATTAAGAAAACTATTGAATTGATAAATAAAACCAATAGTTGGTTTTATGAAAAAACTAATAAAATTGATAAACCTTTGGTCAATCTGATTAAAAAAAAGAAAGAAGAAAATCAAATTACTAATATTAAAAATGAAAGGGGAGAACTCACCTCCAATGAGGAGGAAATTAAAACAATAATTAGAAACTACTTTGCCCAACTTTATGCCCACATATTAGATAATCTAAACGAGATGGATGAATATTTTAAAAAATACAAATTGCCCAGATTAACAGAAGAGGAAGTTGAATACTTAAACAACGCCATCTCAGAAAAAGAAATTGAACAAGCCATCAATGAACTCCCTAGGAAAAAATCTCCAGGGCCAGATGGATTCACAAGTGAATTCTATCAAACATTTAAAGAACAGTTAATTCCAATACTATATAGACTATTTTTGAAAATTGGGGAAGAAGGAGTCCTCCCAAATTCTTTCTATGAAACAAATATGGTTTTGATACCCAAACCAGGAAGAGACAAAACAGAGAAAGAAAATTATAGACCAATTTCCCTAATGAATATAGATGCAAAAATTTTAAATAAGATTTTAGCAAAATGAATACAGCATCTTATCACGAGATTAATACATTATGATCAGGTAGGATTCATACCAGGATTACAGGGCTGGTTCAATATTAGGAAAACTATTAGCATTATCGATCACATCAACAACAAAGCTAACAAAAACCCACATGATTATCTCAATAGATGCAGAAAAAGCTTTTGACAAAATACAACACCCATTCCTACTAAAAACACTGGAGAATGTAGGAATAAAGGGAACTTTCCACAAAATAATAAGCAGTATCTATCTAAAACTTTCAGCAAGCATTATATGCAATGGGGATAAGCTAGATGCATTCCCAATAAGATCAGGGGTGAAACAAGGATGTCCATCCCACTATTATTCAATATGGTACTAGAAATGTTAGCTGTAGCAATTAGACAAGATAAAGATATTGAAGGAATAAGAATAGCCAAAGAAGAAACTAAGTTATCACTCTTTGCAGATGATATGATGATTTACTTAGAGAATCCCAGAGATTCAAGTAAAAAATTATTTGAAATAATAAACAACTTTGACAAAGTTGCAGGTTACAAAATAAACCGACACAAATCTTCTGCATTCCTATATATTAGCAACAAAGTCCAACAGCAAGAGATAGAAAGAGAAATCCCATTTAAAGCTAGGGTAGACAGTATAAAATACTTAGGAGTTTACCTGCCAAAACAAACCCAGGGATTATATGAACACAAGTACAAGACACTTTTGGCACAAATAAAGTCAGATTTAAGTAAGTGGAAAAACATTAGTTGCTCATGGGTAGGCCGTGCTAATATAATAAAAATGACAATTCTACCTAAATTAATTAACTTATTTAGTGCCATACCAATTAAACTATCAGACAATTATTTTCTAGAGCTGGATAAAATAATATCAAAATTCATTTGGAAAAACAAAAGGTCCAGAATATGAAAGGGACTAATGAAAAGAAATGCTTGGGAAGGTGGCCTAGCACTACCAGACCTCAAATTGTACTATAAAGCAGCAATTATCAAAACCACTTGGTATTGGCTAAGAAACAGAGAGGTAGACAAGTGGAATAGACTTGGCACTCAAGACGCAATAGGCAAGGAATATGGCAACCTTCTGTTAGATAAACCCAAGGACCCCAGCTTCTGGGATAAGAATTCACTGTTTGACAAAAATTGCTGGGAAAACTGGATAACAGTGTGGCAGAAATTAGGCATAGACCCATACCTGACACCGTACACGAGAATAAAGTCCAAATGGGTACATGATTTAGGTATAAAGATTGATACCATGAATAAACTGGAGAAGCAAGGAATAGTGTATTTATCAGATTTATGGAGAAGGGAAGAATTTTTTACTAAAGAAGAGATAGAAAGCATTATGAAATGCAAAATGGATAATTTTGATTACATTAAACTGAGAAGTTTTTGCACAACCAAACCCAATGCAACCAAAATCCGGAGGGATGTAGTAAATTGGGAAAGAATTTTTATGGCTAAGCTCGGGGATAAAGGCCTCATTTCTAGAATATATAGAGAACTGACTCAAATGTATAATCACACAAGTCATTCCCCAATTGATAAGTGGTCAAAGGATATGAACAGGCAATTTTCGGAAGAAGAAATTAAAGAGATCTATAATCATATAAAAAATGCTCTAAATCACTGTTGATTAGAGAGATGCAAATCAAAACAACTCTGAGGTACCACATCACACCTATAAGATTGGCAAACATGACAGAACAAGAAAATGATAAATGCTGGAGAGGATGTGGGAGAGTTGGAACACTAATTCATTGTTGGTGGAGCTGCGAGTGCATCCAACCATTCTGGAGAGCAATTTGGAACTATGCCCAAAGGGCTACAAAAATGTGCGTACCCTTTGACCCAGCAATATCTCTACTAGGACTGTATCCCCAAGAGATCATAAAAATGGGAAAGGGTTCCACATGTACAAAAATATTTATAGCAGCACTCTTTGTAGTTGCCAAAAACTGGAAGTCAAGGGGATGTCCATCAATTGGGGAATGGCTGAATAAATTATGGTATATGAATGTAGTGGAATACTATTGTGCCATAAGAAATGATGAACAAGAAGACTTCAGAGAGGCCTGGAAGGACTTATATGACCTGATGCTGAGTGAAAGGAGCAGAACCAGGAGATCTTTGTGCACAGCAACGACCACAGTGTGCGAGAGTTTTTTCTGGTAGACTTGGAATTTTGTAATAACGCAAGAACTTCTTTAAAAAAATAAAATAAAATCCCAATGGTGGTTCTCTAAGGCAAAATGCCTTCCACATTCAGAGAAAGAAATATGGAAGTCATTCGCAGAATGTAGCAGATCATGTTTGTGTATGTGTATGTTTTTGTGTATCATGTTTTGATTTGTTATATAATTTCTTCCGTTTATTTTAATCCGACTACATAGCATGACTATAGTGAAAATGTACTCAATAGGAAAGTATATGTAGAACCTATACAGAACTATATGCAGTCGTGGGGAGGGAGGTGGGTAGTAGGGGGAAGGTGTGGGGGGGATAAAATCTCAATTGTATGGCAGTGATTGTTAAACATTAAAAAATAATTTAAAAAAAAACATCTATATCCAGTCTGTGCAAGATGGTCGAATATAACCTGAAAAGTCATAATACAGGTCTTTATTTTATCCTATGATTTTGCTAATATAAGGACTCTTAACAATGGAAATTGATAATAGTTTTAACTGAAACTTAAATACACAATAAGAACCAAAAAGGAAACCTTATAAACTTATATATTAAAACTTAAATACACAATAAGAAAAGAAAACCATGTGTGCACAGGAGAATGTAAGAAAGCTTATATATTAAATACTACATGTTGTGTTGAGAGCTGTCCATCTTTTCCTTGTAGATTTTCTTTTGTTCTATGCTGTACACTTTTTACTTTGTTCTTCCCCTCCCCTCAGGCTACAATTAAGCATGATTCTACTTAGATACAGATATAGATATATACATACACGCATATGTATACATGCATGCATACATACATACACATGTAAACATGTGTTTTCCCTAACAGATTCTACTCCTGATCTTAGTTTTATGTTTATGCATATCTCTTATTTTCTATCACTTTACTTCTACTCACCACCTTGACCTCCTATGACTTAACTTAACCCTCATCGATCCCCTCCTTATCCTCCCATTCCCATAAATCTAAACACACTATTATATGCCCCTTTGACTTATTTCTTCACCTTCCCCTCTAAAGATCCCTCTCTTATCTTCTCCCCCTCCCTATCCCCTTAGTATTTTATTTCTTTCTAAATTTAGAAGACTCTTATACTCTTCTAGATGTATATGTATTATTCCCTCTTAAATCTATTCCTGATGAAAGTAGGTTTCCAGAACTAACAGCCCTCTTTCCCCTTTTAATTCCTGTGTATTGGTGCTTCCTCTTGTACCTCATTTATATAACTACTCTTTTTAGCTGTTCCTGAATGGTTTTAGTTTTTGAAGTCATGTCATGCTCAGGTCTACCGCAATCTTTCTTATGAACTACCCAGTTACTAATAACAATCTTAGACATACATGTTACATTCTTCATACATAAAAGGTAAAGCACCTGTCCTTATTGAATCTTTGGTATGTACCTCATGTTTCTCTTAGCTCTTGTATGTCAAATCTTCTATTAAGTTCAGCTTTTTCGGGGTTTTTTTAAACACAGTCCAGAAAGTCTGACAATTCATTAAATGTAAATTTTTTGTTGTTCATTCAGAAGTATACTTCGCTTTGCTGAATACTAATACTTCTGGCTGGAAGCTCAGTTCTTCTGGTCTTCAATATATAGTGTTCCAAAACCTGTGGTGTTTTAGTGTTACTACTGCTAGGTCTTGTGTGATTCCAATTGTGGCACCATCGTATGTAAATTTTTTATTACTGCTTGCAATATGATAATATCATAAATGATAATCCTTGAGCTGGGGGTTTCAGAATTTAACTATAATATTCCTGTGGGTTTTCCTCAGGGGATCTCTTTCAAGTGGTGACAGGTGTATTTTTTTGTAGTTGTACTTTCCCCTTTTGTTCTAATGTTTCAGGACAATTTTATTTAATTGTTTCTTGTATTATTGCATAAAGATTTTTTTATCATAATCAGATAGTCCAATTATTCTCTTCTTGATCTGTTCTCCACATCAGTTGTTTTTCTTATGAGATGTTTCACATTCTCTATTTTTTCATTCTTTATGTTTTGTTTTATTATTTCTTGATATCTTCTAATTTCACCGGCTTCCCCTTGCCCAATCCTGATTTTCAAGAATAATTTTCTTCCTTAAGATTCTGGATCTCCTTTTCTAATTGGTTTACTTTCTTGTTATAAACTTCTTGTTTTTCTTTTATTGTTCTTATTTTTTTTTCAGTTTTTCCTCAATTTCTCTCATTTGATTTTTAAAGTCTTTTTTAAGTCCTTCTATGAATTCTTTTGGGGCAGATAACCATTTGACATTACTTTTGGGGTAGAAGAGGGCATCTCTATTTCTCTATCCTTCTCTAAAGATGAGGCCCAGTCTTCTCTATTCCCATAGTAATTTTCTATGGTTGGATTCTTTCTCCTTTGCCTGTTAGTTTAATTTTTGTAATCACCTCTAGTTGTGGAATATGGGGGAGATGCTTCTTCAGTTGAATCCAAACCAAGACCTCCAACCTCCCGTAGGTGTCCATATCAGTGGTATCCCCCTAGTTCCTTTTCCCCCTCAGCAGCATGGTTGGTCTGGAATTCCTTGTCAGTAGAGGTCCTCCATCTTCCCTAGCTCATATGCCCAATTCCCTTCAGTATCTCAGGGGTAAAAGTTCCCACAGCTAGGGCCAAGGTAACCTCCCAACCCAGCTAACCCTAGGGCTTGTTGCTTATTTTTTAAGAGGTCCTTAGCCTGGAGGTGTTTACTCTTGGCAGGGACCAAACCTTGTCCCAGGATTTTTCTTCAGATCTTCTCCAGAAGATCCCTGTCCTGCCCCTTCTCTTATTGATTTTTACTGCTCTATGTTTGCCCTGAGGTGCTGTTTTATCTCTTCTGGAAAAATCTTGAGAAAATTCAATTGAATTGGAACCCCCAGCAAAACAAAACAGAACAGAAACAGGAAAGGCTACATTTCTATTTTTTTAATTATGAAAAAAATTACTTAGGAGACCCATGGTAATCTTGAGAACTCGAGGAAAATCTTAAGAACTTGAAATTTTCTGATCTACTTAATCTTCCCCAATAATATTTCTATAACATGGGGAAGTGACGTTTCAATTTCATGTCTTGCTCATGGTCTTTTTTGTTTCACACATGTCTTATATGTGTTAAAGACCTTTATAAATGAGACCAGTTCTCTCTACAGTAGATACTACAATGCTTCTTCAACATGGAGTTTAACACTTTATTAATTCAGGATTCTAATTCATCTAGTAAAATTTATGTTTAGGGGTTGGAGTAGGCACTAGACTTGTCGTTCAGTGATATAACCAACTCCCAGATGAGGAGACTCCCTCTGTCAATATAGGTTATCACTTTCTCTGAAATATTCAGTCAGAGGTACCTAGAACCAAGATGAACTAAGCAGACCTGCCTAGGGTCATGTAGGTCCTATCAGAAGTAGATCTTGGATCTGGATCTTCTCTCTACCTGTTATACCAGTTTATAGCGATTAGAGTCAATTGTATTCAATCCAACATGAATTATATTAATATACTATTATGTGAAAGGCACTGTTCTAGAAGATAGAGACCAAAAAAAAAAAATTCTCAAGACAAAAATGAAATAGTTCCTTCCCTCAAAGAGTCTGCATTCTTCTGGACACAAGTACAAAGAAAGACAAAGTAGCTTCTGGGGGGAAGCACCCAACGAGAAGAAATAGGAAAGGCCTGTATTAGGAGGTAACATCAGACCCAAATCTCAGAAGGGGGCTGGGGATTCCCAGAGGCAAGGGTGAGGAGGAAGAATATCCTTCAGCTTGTTCAAATCAAGGGAGTAAAAAATGGAATTATACATACACACACACACACATACTTAAATACATTCATGCACATACATCTATACATACATCTATATGTAGATAGATATGAATACAGATAGAGAAAGAGAGAAAGATAGAGAGATAGAGACACACATAGATATACATCAGGCCAGTTTGACTAGAAAGTAGAAGAGTAAATAATGTAAAATAAATCTAGAAAGGCGGGTGAAGCCAGATTGTAAAAGGCTTTCATGATCAAAGAAAGGAATTTGCATTTTATTTCAGAGGCCATAGAGAACCACTGAGTATTCTTGAAGAAGGGACTGACATGGTCAAACTTCACAAAAAGTTCTATGTATATAAAATATCATTATATCTAAACCCTCTTAATTCAGCTTTGTCAAGATTCAATTACCTAAAACCAGTCAATAGCCCATGTTACCGTGGGTCTCCTAAGCAATTGCTTTCACAATTAAAAAAATAGAAATGCAGCCTTTCCTGTTGCTGTTCTGTTTTGTTTTGCTGGGGGTTACAAATTATAATACCAATATGCAGATACTTGAGGGATAAAAAAACAAAAGTATGTGATAACTCTGGCTTGGTAAGCAGTAGTTCATAGATAATATTATAATGTTATTACAATGTCTGTGCTTCATACGATCAAAGCTAACTACAAGGATTGATGCATCTTGTCTGTTATCTATTCATTGCTAGGATATAAATAATACTACTTCACAGAATCATGTATATTTAAGCAGATCCAGGAACAGTTCTACTTAGAAACACATTGGCAGCAGTTAATTTGTTTCCACTGTGTGTGTCTGAAAGCAAGAAATATTTATTTTAAAATGTTTATGATTATTTTTTATTCGTACTAACCTTAGTCTAGTCTAGTCTATTACCTTAAACAGGTGAGAACTTATTTTATCTGGATTTTAGCTTTCAAAACATTTAAAGGTTGTTTGTTCTTTTAAAAAATGCAATTATTTGATTGGTTTCTTCTTCTACAATGTACGCTTTGGAGGAAAAAGTGCCATGTAAACATAATGTCTAAAATAAATGCAAAATTGGATTGAGCTAGATAGTCATAGTAGCTATCTTAAGTTATGCCATTTTTTATGCCCTGAAGTAGGGGATGGAACAATTATGTGCAAAACATTCTGAAGGGACCCTGAAGACTCCGAGTCAGAGGCTCAAAACTTGAATGAGTCCTTTGACCCATCTAATACAAATCCCTCATTTTACAAATGATAAAATTAAGGTGTAAGGATATGAGATGACTTTGCCCAAGTCACTTTGGAGGACTGAAGAGATGGCAATGGCCAGTAAAGACACAGTATGCATGAAATAAAAATATTAGAGATCTATGGCAAATTTTCCTGGAGACAGGTCAAGGAGTCAAAGGTGGCATGTGATAAGGAAAGTGGCAATAGAAAAAGAGGAAGAAAGGTGGCAGCAGACAAAGAAGGAAAGAATAGATATCATCAGTGTTCTTGTAACACACATTATACATATTTGACCACTTCTTCCATCCTCATTTTATGTGAGAAAATGTGGGCACTTAGACATTAGTTTATCGACATCATAGAACCAACATTTTCAAAAAAGCCTTTTACAGGTATCTGTTAAAATAACTCACTGCTGGGAAATCTGGAAGAAAATCTTCAAATAACTTTAAAAAATAATACTACTAGAACTTCACTGAATAGACAGATGCCTGGAAGCTCTATCAGTAGTGGGAAGAAATATAAAGCAGACACATAAATATTAAGTTCTTTCCTTGATTTTTACAGTCTGTGCTGACTTATCAATACTTGCACATCTTATGGCAGTAACATACTCAAGTTGATAAAAAACAAAAAATAGCAGTACTGCCATCCAGTTGTACTCAGTGTTGACCAACACATTTATTCCTAGAAGGCACTTAATACTTGTTGGTTGACTGATTCTAATTTCCAACAATATGATCCTATAATTCATGTTCTAATTGAAATCTTTGTATTTTATCAATATAAATAATTCAAGACCATTCATAAATTTGATTTAAAATATCTACTTTGATTTCTTAACTTACTAAGAGTTAATCACCATTATAGAATTGAATTCAATCAGAAAACATTAATTAAGCATAAGCATAAAGCACAAAACACAAACACCACGAACAACAATTAGGCATAAAGTTTAGTTAATACATAGTCCATACCCTCATGGAACATAGGCTTGTTGAGAGTTAAGGAATGAATACAGCTAACTACAGCATATATTATATTATAAGTGCATTAGAAATTAATTAATAAACATTTACTAAGTGCCCACTCTGGTCCAGGCAATGCGTTAGGCACTGGGAATATAAGGATAAAGAATGAAACAATTCCTACTCACAATGACCTCACATTCCAACAGAGGGAGGTTTCAGATAGATTTAGATAGATTTCTATAGTTCTCTCTCTCAAGGCAGACACACAGATAGATGATAAATATATAGGTAGGTAGGTAGATAGATAGATAGATAGATAGATAGACAGACAGATAGATAGATGATAGATAGACAGAAAAATAGACAGACAGAAAAATAAATAAGACAGATAATTTAGACAGGCAGATATAGATATATACATCTATACCTATATATCTCCCTATATATGTAAACACATTGTATATAATATACTGAATAATTATATAGTTAATAAATACAAATATATGATAAATGCAAGGGAGTTTGGGAGGGCAAACACTAGCAGTTAGGGGAAATAAGGAAGGGCTGTATACAGAAGTTGTACTGTTTTGTAAAGGAAGGGATCAATAGAGGCAACCAGGTTTCTTTCTACTGGTACAACTGCAATGCCAGGACAACTAGAAATTCCTCCCTACCCCCAAACACAGAGTGGAATGCCCCTATGGAAAAGTTATAAAAGGAAATGGATCAGAGCTGTGTAAGATGAGCAAGTGTAGATGCCCTCCAGTCTACAAGACTGGAAGAAATATCCACACAGATGAAATCGCTAATTTGTTAAGAATATTTGGATAATCCCCACCTTTTAAATGGATAGACTGTCTATTACTACCTAATTCATAGGATAAAAAATGAGTAGAAATCAAAATATGCATGCATGCCCATGCACATCCACGTGTACACAAAGGTTTGTGTGGATAAATATGAGAAATGCTTCGAACCCCTTGGAAAGAAAGATGCTACATAGATCCAAGGCAATATCATGAGTCTACCCACCCCTTTTGGATAAACTGTCTAATAATATGTTCTTTCGCATAAGTAGAAAATACTACATAGTTTTTAAATTGTGCATTTAAAACTTAAAAGACCATTTTTCAAAAATTTAATCATGGAATGTCATACTCTCTAGGAGTTTTCTTTAAAATGTAAATTATTTAGGGCAGCTAGGTGGTGTGGTAGAGTACTGGCCCTGGAGTCAGGAGGACTCAAATTCAAATGTGACTTCAGATACTTACTAGCTGTGACCCTGTGACCCCAATTACCTCTCCTGCCCCCCCAAAAGCAAATTATTTGTCTTTCTGTACTGCAAGGCCATTTATGTCTATTTTAGATTGACAATTTTTACTTTCATGCATAGTTGTCCAAAAATAAGACTTAAGTAAAGAGTGCTGGTCTAACACCAGAAGATGTGGGTTCTGCTACACACTTGGCCACTTATTAGTGGTATGATCTTGAAAAGTTACATCTTCTCTTGAGATTTAATTTCCATAGCTGTAAAATGGGAATAGGAAAAGCTGTTTTACCTGAAGTACCCTGAAGGCTTGCTATGAGGATCAAATTAAATAAATGTCCAAGAATGTGTTTAGTATATGGCAAAATGCTAGACTAATATCATGAAGTACTATCATTACTGTAGCATCTCAATTTTTCTGCTATTTGGTATAGCTCCTCTTCCACTTCTACTAAAATAGTCATTAAACATAATCCCATTGACCTACAGCTACAGAGAATCAACATTTCAGTATTCCACTCCAGATGACAACACTTCACCAACTCTCAAACATCTAAAACAAGACAAGTCCATATGTGCCCATGTTTATATAACTTGTTTGTAATGCAGTGTTGAAGTAAATGATTTCTTAAAGCATCTCAAAAGTCAAAAGTTAGTAAAACTAAACTAATGCAAACTAAGTTGCAAAATTAACCTGAATCAGTGAAGTCTGAATTTTAACAGACTTAAAAATTCCCTCATGACCAGAAGTCCCCGCTATCTAGAAGGTGGAGGCTGGTAGACTTCTTGAGCTTAGAAGTACTGTGTTGTAACCACTAAGTGGTTCAGAGTACTTGCCCCAAGTTCAGCATCAATATGGTGAGTGCCTGAGGGTGACACTTGCCAGGTTAAATAAGGAGGGGTGAACCAGCTCAGGTTAGGGATGGAGCTGATCCTCCAAAATTCTATGCCAAACAGTAGTAAGATCGGCCAGGGAGTGGTTCATGCACTTCCAACCTAGGCAAGATAAGGAGAACCAGTCTGAAAATTAATTAATTG
The DNA here is from genome assembly GCF_028372415.1 of Notamacropus eugenii. Taxonomy (NCBI): domain Eukaryota; kingdom Metazoa; phylum Chordata; class Mammalia; order Diprotodontia; family Macropodidae; genus Notamacropus; species Notamacropus eugenii. The sequence goes on from NC_092872.1 coordinate 582,951,592, forward strand.
GCTGATTAATTATAATAGTCAGTCAAATTACAAGAAGAAGCTATATGATATAATGATAAACACACTGTAATGAGTTGAGAGACCTTGGTTTTAGCGCCAACTCCACTACAAACAACCCATGTGATTTTGGACAACTAACTCATTTGACTTTCCTGAGGACTGTAATTAGTCTTTCCATCTAACAAATGTAGGGCTTGGATCTTATGACCTCTAAAGTCCTTTAAAGATCTAAAAACCTACTTCTTAGTCTGCCAAGCCTAGAGGCCTGTATTGGGCTACCCGAGTCTTTCTTACCTGTCCCAGGTCTTCGGTTGGCCAAACCGGATAAACGTATGAGAGAAAGGACGTTCCAGAGTCAAACAGGGGTTGAAGTACAAGCGGGGAGAGAGGGGGAGGGGAGAGAGGAAAGAAAAGAAGCGGAGCCCTACTATCCTCTTTGGCTCCACACGTGCTAAGAGAGAGCTTTCTGGCTTCCTCAATCCTACTTAATCTTCAGCCACACAGTTTGCATCTCAATACCATGCTGTTAGGTAACTAGGTGTGCTCCAATCCGGGACGACCTCGAGGGCAGGGAGACTCCACCCATCAGGTATCTCCGGGGGAGAGGCGGAAATACCCGAGCTAGCCGAGCTAGCTCAGTCTGACCTTCTCGAACCCCCGCTGTTCATGGAGGGCCTCGTAAGACTCTAAGATTTAGAAGTCCCACTTTTACCCGCCCGAGACCGTCCACACGGAATTGAGCTTCCAGTCCCAACATTAGTCCATACAAGACACTCACTTTTTAGTTTTGTTTTGTATTTGGGAACAGAGCCCTCTATACTTGTTTTAATGAATAGAAAAGAACCACTACTAAATAAAAGTACCTTATATGAAATGTCTTTTAAAAATTGATCTATTGAGTAAAGTAAACATATTTCTATTACCAGAGTTTTGTTTTTTCTCTGATTAGCAAACCTTTTGCTCACTGTAGTGCAGTCACTATGAATTAGAACAAGTTGCAAATCAAAGAGGTCTGAACTAATACTATCTAAACTCTGAAAAGCCCAGTCACAGATTACTCCTTACTAGAAGTAAAATGCACATATTGTCAATGAGAAAATAAATTCAGTAGCTGTTTTCTCAAAGTGAAAAAGCAGGAAACTCTGATGCTGAAACTTGAGAGCTACATTTTAATTTTTATTCTGAGTGCCAACATCATTTATGCGAATGCCCTTTGCAATTATTTTGTATGCCTGCTTCCTCTCAGATTAGGATGCTGGATTTGGAGTCAAGAATATCTGAGCTCAAATTTGACCTCAGATACTTAATGTGTGACCCTGGCAAGTTGTTTTTCAGTTGTTTTCAGTTGTATCCAATTCTTCTTGGCCCCATATGGTATTTCTTGGCAAAGATGCTACAGTGGTTTGCCATTTATTTCTCTCACTCATTTTACAGATGAGGAGACTGAGGCAAACAGGGTTAAGTTCAAGACTCATTCAAGGTCACACAGCTAGTAAGCGTCTGAAGCCACATTTGAACTCAGGAAGAAGATTCTCCCTGACTCCAGCCCTGCACTCTATCTACTGTACCACCTACCTGCCCTGACAAGTTGCCTACTCTCCATTTGCCTCAATTTTCTTATTTGCAAAATGGAGATAATAAGAATACCTATGTGTCAGGTTTTGGTGAGGATAAAATGAGATAATATTTGTAATGTGTTTTTCAAAACTTAAAGAGTTATGCAAATTGTTTGCTTTTTGTTACGTCTCACATCACCTTCCAAGCCATAACCTTTAAGTTTGGAGGAAAATTATCCCAGTTAATAATCTTCTAATGTAGGAATTTAAATTATATTAGCAAATAGAGACAGAAAGGAATTACTTCCTCCCTGGGCATCAACCCAAGGGAGTGGCAAAGGCAGTCAGAGGTTCATAGATTTATTGAAATAGAGAAGTTTGGAGGAAGTTCTAGTTTGGACATGTTGAATCTGAGATGCTAACAGGATATCTGGTGGAACTGTCTATCAGTTGGTAATGAAGCCCTACAGTTCAGGAGACAGATTAGTGCTGGATATATACAACCATATATGTTGTGCTAGAAGGCACCTTACTGGTCATCTAGGCCAACCCTCTCATTAACAGATGAAGGATCTGAATCCCAGGAGAGATCATAGGATCATAGATCATAGTAGCATAGAGCTACTCATTTCTTAATTTCTCTGAGCTTCAGTTTCCTCATATATAACCAATCAATCAATCAACATTTATTAAGTACCTATGATGTGCCAGCCACTGCACCAAGTACTAAGGATACAAAAAGTGTCAAGGATACAAAAAGAGGCAAAAGACAATCTCTACTCTCAAGAAATTCAGGATCTAATGAGAGATTACATACGGGAGACAACATGCAAAGAGAGAGATAGACAGACAGACAGATAGATAGATAGATAGACAGACATAGATAGATAGACAGACATAGATAGATAGACAGATAGATAAGATAGGTGTATGTGTGTATATATAAACATATACATATACACACACACAATCTACATACAGGATAAATATGAAATAATTAACAGAGGGAAAGTTCTAAAATTTTGAGAGGGTGGGAAAAGCTTCCTGGAATGGGATTTTAGTTCTGGCTTAAAGGAAGCCAGGGAAATTGGTAGATAGAGTTTTGAGGAGGAAGAGTGTTGGGTATAACCAGAGAAAATGCCCAGAGCTGAGAGATGGGGCATTGTGTTGGTAGAACAGCAAGAGGCCTGAGTCACTAGACTGAAACATATGTGGTGGGGAATAAAGTATAACAGGACTGGAAAGGTGGCGGGGAGGCTAGCTTATGAAGAGCTTTGAATGACAAATAAAACATTTTGCATTTGATCCTGAAGGCAAAAAGAACCCTTGGAGTTTACTGAGTAGGGCGCAAGGGTTGACATAGTCAGATTTGTACTCTAGGAAAATCCTTTTGATGGCTGAATGGAAGGTGGGTTGATGTGGGGAAGAGACCTGAAGCACAAATACCAATCAGTAGGTTATTTCAATAATCCAGGCATAAGGGACATATAAAATGAAGGGAATGGACTAGATGGACCCTAATATCCTTACCAGCTCTGACTCTATGCTACCATTGACCTATGATCCCATGACTTCTCCTGGACTTCAGTTCCTTCATGTATTAATGAGAGGGTTAATCTAGATGACCAGTAAGGTGCCTTCCAGCTCAATACGTAAGATCATATTGTATATGAAAGTCTGCTGGGGCAGCTAGGTGGTGCAGTGAATAGAGTACTGGCCCTGGAGTCAGGAGGACCTGAGTTCAAATATGGCCTCAGACAGACACTTACTAGCTAGATGACATTGAGCAGGCCACTTAACCCTGACTGCCTTGCCTCCCACCTCCAAAAAAAAAAGTGTCTGATTTTTCCCCATCAAGGTAAAACTTAAATTTATACTTAGAACAAGATCACAGGAACCACTAAGACATAATACATGCTAAAGGCAAAAACGTGGACATGTGAAAAAAAAACATAGCCAATGATCAGTGTGTTGAGAGCTTGAGAAGTTCAGCATCTCATCTTTTTGAAAGACAACTTGACAGCGGTAATTCACCTAAGTGCCTTTTCCCTAAGAAACATTTAGGTAGCAATTATTATAGACTTCCCCCCTACTAAGTTAGATTGTGAATATGCAAATGACTTTTCATTTTAATTCCAGATTAAATCAGTATATCAACACTAATCTATTTCTTGCAGCAAATCAAAAAAAAAAAAGAGGAACACAATGACAAAATTAAGATACACATGAAAAGAGAAGACTGAAATAAGGTCACCAGGAGGCAGAAAAATACAAGTACAGCATCTCAAGAGGTCTAATACTTTATTTCAAACACAATCATCTGGAAAATAATTTTCACATAACACTGGGACACTAGAAATTTGTTTTTGATCAACAAAAATCTATAGTGATACTTTGGCATGTATCAATGCCAACCTATTTGCATTTCAAGTGGCATCTTCCTGAAGCAAAGCAAAGCAAAACCTTGACCCTCTGAATGCTCACTTCCAAGAAAACTGATTAAAGAAAGTAGAAATAGTAGAAATTTAATTAATCAATTTAATTTCCTAAATTCCTTTGGAATCACTGCTAGTTTTGGCAAGCCCATTCTATTTCCTTTAGGATCTAGGAATATGGGTCAGTACTCATTTTATGGTTGTAAATAAAAAGATGCTTACAACTCAAAGAATATGTGGAAGCATTAATATAAACTGATATATTCGTTAAATAGGCACATGACATTGCACACTGTGAGATCCCTTCTCCTTTTCTCTTAATTTCACATCCCTAAACCTCCTATCATTTCCTCCTTTATTATCTGATAAAGAGGTAATGCTTCTCTTTGCCAACAATCTTTCTACATCTGTCCTTCATCCTATCCTATCCCATCCCCTCACATCCCATCCTCTCTCATGTTCTCAGGAAGATTTTTTTTCTATCAATCCTTCTCTCCTCCAATTTTTTTATCAATCCCTCCCTCTGTCCTTCATTTTAACTGTATCTAGTTTTCTTCCCTGTTATCTACAAATATATCTAAGTAAGCCCACCCTTGAAAAACACTCACTAGATCTTACAGTTCCCACTAGTTATTATCCAGTATTTCTCCTCCCCTTCTCAGAGACATTCTTTGAAAAAGTCACCTATATACTCAGAGCTTTATCCTCCTCGCACTCACTCCTAAACTCTCAGCAATCTGACTTGCTACCTCATTATTCAACCACAACTGTTCTCTCCAAACTTGCCAGTGATCTCTAAACTGCCAAATCTAATGGCCCTTTTCAATCCTCCTCCTTCTTGATCTCCCTGCAAGAATCCGCCTCTGTGAACCACCTTCTCTTCCTGGATGCTCTCTCCTCTCTTGGTTTTTGTGACATTGTTTTCTCTTGGCTCTTTTCTGACCTGCCCAACTCCTCTCATCTGCTCCTGGATCTTTATCCAACATCGTACACCCCAAAAGTACACCCCAAAAGTAAGTATACCCCAAAGCTCTCTTCTGGGTCCTCTTCTCTTTTCTGTCTCAAATCTTTCACTTAGTACTCTTATCAGATGCCATCGATTCAATCGTCTCTATGCAAATGACTACATTACCAGTGAGAGCTTCTTTCCTCAGCCCCATACTGACAACTTTCTGTCTGGCATTTTGAAGCGGATATCTTATAGGAATCTAAAATCTGACATCTCAAAAACAGAATTCATCTTACTTTTCATGTTTCAACTTCAGTGTCCTCCCTGACTCCTTACTCTCATCCACACCCCTCCCCCATATATTGCATCAGTGGCCAAATTTTCTCATTCCCTTCTTTACTACATTTTTCATATGTCTCCTTTTATCCATTCACAGAGCTGCTACCTTAAATCAGGTTCTTCTCACCTCTCATCTAGACTACTTCAGTAGCCTCCTAATAAGCCTTTCTATCTCAAATCTATTCTCACTCCAACCCATTCTCCACACAGCTGCCAAAGTAATTTTCCAAAAGCAAAAGACTGATTATACCACCACCCTATTCAAACCTGACCAGCATCCTATAACCTCAGGCTCAAATATAAACTCCGGTGCTTGGCACTGAAAGCATTTCACAACCTGGCTTCTTCGTTCTATTTTTCTAGTCTGCATGCACAGTACTCCCGCTAGTATGGTCTGTCCATAAAGGTGCAGTTACTGTTAATCTCCCAAAATGTTCTATCTTCCCTCTCTGTGATTTTGTACTTGCTTCCCCTATTCCTGGAATAATGTTCCTACTCACTACCACCTCCTAGAATTCTTCAACCCTCAGCTCAAGTGCCACTTTCTGCTGAGATGTCTTTCCCTGTCTCCCAAGGTCTAGAGCCTCTCTCTTTAAGGTTATCTTGAATTTCCTTTGTATATATCTTATGGATACATATTTAAGAATGCTGGGTTATTCAATCAAACCATTCCAACCCACTTAAAATAAGTAATAAGACACCTTAATGAGATGACAACAAGTCTCAATCAATCATGGCCTTTGGACCAACTGTTAACAGTAATTAGAACTACAATGTTGAAGAGGAAGAATATTTGGCTACACTGAGGAAACTTGGTCATACCTTAGGGGTTACCTATAAATTACCAGTCGTTCCAGAGATTAGAGCAAAGGAGACATTCCATTTAAACTCCTAGAGAAGTAACTTGGCTTCAAGCCTGTGAAAGTTTCCTTTCATGCATGCTACTCTCTCCTGTCTTACCTTGGCTAAAGGTGGATCTTGGGATCTCCTTCCCTTCAGTGTCCTAACAATATCCTCAGATTAGCTGATTGTGGACTCTGTACTGAGACCCAAAATTAGACTGGACATAAATTCATGGATTCCTCAGAAACCTTGCAAAGAAACTACACTATGTCTAAAAGGTATTTCTTGAGCTCACTCCAGAGAAGATAAAAGGAATCCTAAGAACCAGGACCTATGAGTTATCCCTTTGAAAGCTTTAGCCTACTTTCCTCTACCAGGGATGGGGACCTGCGGCCTCAAGGCTACATGTGGCCCTCTGGTCCTCAAGTACAGCCTCTGACTGAATCCAAACTTCACAGAACAAATACCCTTATAAAAGGATTTGTTCTGTAAAATTTGGACTCAGTCAAAATGCGAGTCTAGACCCTATATGTACTTGTGGGAAAGAAAGTCAGAGTTTTGGAGGGATGTTTCATAACAACTGTTCCTGCTATACTGAGTCACTTAAATGATAATCAACCCCATAATCATGGAAAGAATGCACCAGAGTCAGGACCCTATCTGATATGGCTATTAAACACACACCTAACCCCTCAGAAGCACTTTCAGAGTTCTAACTGATAGCTCATAGTAAGCAGCCTCAGAGTAGGGGACCCAAATCATTTCTGAGAGTTTGAGTTTAGAATGGAGCTCCTTCAGGGTAGGGACAACTTTTCTTTTCTTTTCTTTTTTGAATTCTCAAGACTTAGCACAGGGGGCGAAGCCAAGATGGCAGAGTAGAAAGACACACATACACATAGCTCCGAACCCACAACCCATAGAACATCTGTATAAAGTAACTCACAGCGAATTCTGGAGCAGTGAGGCCACAGAACAGTGGAGCGAAGGAGATTTCTGTTCCAGAGGGACCTGCAAACCTCTCGCAAAAGGTCCATCCCGCTGCGGATGTGGAGCCCAGCCCAGCCCTGCCGCAGCCACGGCACCAAGAGGAGCAGATCCGAGCAGGCTTCAGGGACAAGATCTCCAGCGGCCACGCGGGTCCCTCCACCCACAAGTAACGGGGGTCGGTAAGAGGGTCTCTTTGGCAGGTCGAGAGGGGAGTGGGGTGCCCCCATAACTCAGGCCCCCTCGGGAGGCAGAAGCTGAGGCAGCGGCAGACCAGGGCTCCCCAAGCAGGCAGGAGCCTGGATCCATTGTTGAAGGTCTCCGTATAAACCCCCTGAGAGAACTGAACCTGAGAGGCAGCCCTGCCCCCACCTGAGCACCTGAACTTAATCTCACACTGAATAGCAGCCCTGCCCCCGCCAAAAGCCCCGAGGCTGGGGAGCAGCATTTGAATCTCAGACTCCAAGCTCTGGATGGGAGGATCAGGAGGCGAGGTGGGTGTGAGGAGAATATTCAGAGGTCAAGTCACTGGCTGGGAAAATGCCCAGAAAAGGGAAAACAAATAAGACTATAGAAGGTTACTTTCTTGTTGAACAGGCATTTCCTCCCTTCCTTTCTGATGAGGAAGAACAATGCTTACCATCAGGCAAAGACACAGAAGTCAAGGCTTCTGTATCCCAGCCCACTCAATGGGCTCAGGCCATGGAAGAGCTCAAAAAGAATTTTGAAAATCAACTTAGAGAGGTGGAGGAAAAGCTGGGAAAAGAAATGAGAGACATGCAGTCAAAGCATGAACAGCAGGTCAGCATCCTGCTAAAGGAGACCCAAAAAAATGCTGAAGAAAATAACACCTTGAAAAATAGGCTAACTCAACTGGCAAAAGAGGTTCAAAAAGCCAATGAGGAGAAGAATGCTTTCAAAAGCAGAATTAGCCAAATGGAAAAGGAGATTCAAAAGCTCACTGAAGAAAATAGTTCTTTCAAAATTAGAATGGAACAGATGGAGGCTAAAGACTTTATGAGAAACCAAGAAATCACAAAACAAAACCAAAAGAATGAAAAAATGGAAGATAATGTAAAATATCTCATTGGAAAAACAACTGACCTGGAAAATAGATCCAGGAGAGACAATTTAAAAATTATGGGACTACCTGAAAGCCATGATCCAAAAAAGAGCCTAGACATCATCTTTCATGAAATTATCAAGGAAAACTGCCCTGAGATTCTAGAACCAGAGGGCAAAATAAATATTCAAGGAATCCACAGAACACCACCTGAAAGAGATCCAAAAAGAGAAACTCCTAGGAACATTGTGGCCAAATTCCAGAGTTCCCAGGTCAAGGAGAAAATATTGCAAGCAGCTAGAAAGAAACAATTCAAGTATTGTGGAAATACAATCAGGATAACACAAGATCTAGCAGCTTCTACATAAAGGGATCGAAGGACATGGAATAGGATATTCCAGAAGTCAAAGGAACTAGGACTAAAACCAAGAATCACCTACCCAGCAAAACTGAGTAAAATACTTCAGGGGAAAAATTGGTCTTTCAGTGCAATAGAAGACTTTCAAGCATTCTTGATGAAAAGACCAGAGCTGAGAAGAAAATTTGACTTTCAAACACAAGAATGAAGAGAACCATGAAAAGGTGAACAGCAAAGAGAAGTCATAAGGGACTTACTAAAGTTGAACTGTTTACATTCCTACATGGAAAGACAATATTTGTAACTCTTGAAACTTTTCAGTATCTGGGTACTGGGTGGGATTACACATGCACACGCACATGCACACACACATAGAGACAGAGTGCACAGAGTGAATTGAAGAGGATGGGATCATATCTTAAAAAAATGAAATCAAGCAGTGAGAGAGAAATATATTGAAAGGAGAAAGGGAGAAATGGAATGGAGCAAATTATCTCTCATAAAAGAGGCAAGCCAAAGACTTATTAGTGGAGGGATAAAGAGGGGAGGTGAGAGAAAAACATGAAGTCTACTGTCATCACATTCCACTAAAGGAAAGAATAAAATGCACACTCATTTTGGTATGAAAACCTATCTTACAATACAGGAAAGTGGGGGATAAGGGGATAAGCAGGGTGGGGGGGAGGATGGAAGGGAGGGCATGGGGAGGAGGGAGCAGTTTGAGGTCGACACTCATGGGGAGGGACAGGATCAAAAGAGAATAGAAGTAATGGGGGACAGGATAGGATGGAGGGAAATATAGTTAGTCTTATACAACACAACTATTATGGAAGTCATTTGCAAAACTACACAGATTTGGCCTATATTGAATTGCTTGCCTTCCAAAGGGAAGGGGTGGGGAGGGAGGGAGGTAAAGAAGTTGGAACTCAAAGTGTTAGGAACAACTGTCGAGTAATGTTCTTGCCACTAGGAAATAAGAAATACAGGTAAAGGGGTATAGAAAGTTATCTGGCCCTACAGGACAAAAGAGAAAATGGAGACAAGGGCAGAGAGGGATGATAGAAGAGAGAGCAGATTGGTCATAGGGGCAATTAGAATGCTTGGTGTTTGGGGGGGGAGGGGATAAAAGGGGAGAAAATTTGTAACCCAAAATTTTGTTAAAATGAATGTCAAATTAATTAATTAATTAATTAATTAAAAGAAAAAAAAGACTTAGCACAGTACCTGGATCATTTGTCTTGTTGCTGTTCAGGTATTTTTCAGTCATATCTGACTCTCTGTGACCTCATTTGCAGCTTTCTTGGCAAAGATACCAGAGTGGTTTACCATTCCTTTTCTAGCTCATTTTACAGATGAGGAAACTGAGACAAATAGGGTTAAGTGACTTGCCCAAGGTCACACAGCTAGTGTCCGAGGCCAGATTGGAACTCAGAAAGAGGAGTCTTTCTAACTCCAGGTCTGGCACTCTATTCACTGTGCCACCTAGCTCCCCTGGCACACAGTAAGCACTTAATAAATGCTTATTGATTAATTGTTAATTGATTCAGAAGTTAAATGTGTTCATTCATGAAGTAGTAGGTTTCTCCTGACTAGAGAAGTTCAATAAAAATCAAGGTATTTGTTTCAATATTTTATAATGCCATAATATTTGGCACGTAGATGATGCAGTAAATGGAGTAGGATCATGAAGTAGAGCTGGCCTTAGAAAAGCAGAATATTGCACAGTGGGTGCTACAAGGAGCTTAGGCAGCTAAGGAAAAATCTAACACTAAGTGCTGGCCACCTACAAGCACTGATTACTGAATATAATGAATTATTCTAGGTCTTGTTATGGTTTATCCTTCATTCTGATGAAGCCCAGTGGCATTATGAGAATGATTGTTAACTTGTAGTTCTAGCCACTGTCTGGGACTACTCTATAGACTCTCTTCAAGCATTTCCCTAGAAACAGAAGAGATCATAAGAGTTCTTTCTCCATGTACCTACCACCCAAATACTGATTGTTCCCACCAGCCATATGCAATGTGGACATGAAAAGGGGATTATCAATAACCGTTGGAACCTTGGGACTCCCAAGAACCTTCACTATGTCAGTCACTAATTCTGATGCCCAGATATGAAAAGTAGCAAGTCTGACTCCATCAGGTTTCCTCTTCACAAGGAGGTACTGAAGTACCTCCAATATGGATTCCTTTCCTGTTGGTCCTCCCTAAATACCTTCTTCTGTTTACAAAAACACCTTTCTCCCACTCACCCAAGAGTTTTCTGGATCTGTCTATTGGCCCTATCTAACATACTCTACCTTTGTGGTATATAACGCATATGCCCAGTAGAAATCTAATCATTTTGTAGGTATCTTTGTATCTTTCCACTCGTTCACACTTAATACTCAATAAATTATCGAATCCTATCAATTCTATCTCAGCATCTCTTAGAGTTGTCCCTTTCTCCTATTCAGACTGCCTAAATAATTTTCCTAATGCATACAACTGGTCATATCATCTCCCTGCTTTAAAAAAAAAAAAAGAAAGAAAACATTCAATAGCTCCCTATAGATGTTATTGAGCCATGTTCGACTCCATTTGGGGCTTTTTTTGGCAAAGATACTAAAGTTGTTTGCCATTTCTTTCTCCAGCTCATTTTACAGATGAGGAAATGAGGCAAATACGGTTAAGTGACTTGCCACAGGCGGAGCAAGTGTCTGAGACCAGATTTGAAGTCAGGAAGACAAGTCTTCCTGACTTTCAATCCCAAAGCCTATTCACTGTGCCACCTAACTGCCTCTATAGACCATAAGATAAGATATGAACTTTTTTGTCTGACTTTAAGGCCCTCCATAATCTGGCTCCAATCTGTTTTATTTTATTTCACATGAATTCTTTGCTCTGTATTCTAAGCAGACTAGAATAGTTGTTTCCTAATCAATCCATGTCCTTTCCTGCTTCTGTCTTTATGTACTCTTTCCTCCTATGCCTACAGGGTACCCCCTCCTCACTGCCCCCTTCTGAAGGCCTAGCTTAGGTGCTGGCTTCTCTATGAAGCCTTCCATGAAACCTGTTCCCCCAATCTTCCCAATGAAAGAGAGATGACACTTTGTATGAATATCCCCTTTGCCTCATCACAGTATGCATTGTATTATAATCATGCAGACTGTGGTAGTAGTTAGGTGCAGCTAGGTGGTACAGTGAACAGGGTTCAGGGCCTGGAGTCAGGAAGACTTATCTTCCTGACTTCAAATCTGGCCTCAGATACTTACTAGCTGTGTGACCCAGGACAAGTCACCTAACTCTGTTTGCCTCAGTTTCTTTATCTGCAAAATGAGCTGGAGAAGGAAATGGCAAAACCCTTTAGCATCTTTGTCAAGAAAAAAATAAATGGAGTCACAAAAACTCGGATATGACTGGAAATGACTGAACAGTAACACATACGTACCATATGCATACAAGTAGAATGCAAATTCCTTATAATAATGACAATGAGGCTGATGATTACTAACTATGTGGTATTTAACTAATGTGGTATTTAAGGTTTGCAAAGCACTTTACACAAAATGTTCATTTGATCCTCATAACTCTGGAAGTGAGGTGCTGGTACTATCCCCATTTTACAAATGAGGAACCTGGAGCTCAGAGAGTTTGTGTTACTTGCTGATAGTCATACAGTTAGTAAATATATGATAAAGAATTCAAACTCACACCATCCTGTCTCCGAGTCTGACATTCTATCCACCCTGCCATGTTCTCTCCTTGAGAGAATGAACTGTGCAGTTTTCTATCTATCCTTCCAGGATCATACATATAGTAGGCACAGTCTTTATTGAACTGATCTTTTACAATGCCACTCATCAATTCTTCAAAGCCAATGGTAAGCTGTAAAATAATTTATCTTCCCAGAAATCTAAGTGAAAACATAGAATTTTGGGTGGGGATAAAACCTTAGATTACCTAGTTCAACCCTCCTTACTTTACAGATTAGGAAGGAGAGCCACAAAGATGTTCAATGATTTATCTAAGGTTGCATAAGTCCCAATATTTGATCCCAGATGCTCTGATTTCAAATTTGGTCATTCTTCCATTATGCTCTACTGCTTGAAAGTGTCTCACTAATAGGAGAAAGTGTGACATTGTAGGCAGAGAGCTAGATTTGAAATCAGATGACATAAGTTCAATTACTGACTCAGGTAATTAGTAACTGTGTAACTTAACCTCTCCAAGCCTCAGTTTCTTCATCTATGAAACTGAGATAATGACTACTGTGGCTCAGTGGATAGTGTCAGGTCTAGACTCTAGCAGACTCATTTTTCTGAGTTCAAGTCTGGCCTCAGATACTTACTGGCTATGTGACCCTGGGCAAGACATTTAATTCTGTTTGCCTCAGTTTCCTCATCTGTAAAATGAGTTGGAGAAGGAAATGGAAAATCTCTCCAGAATCTTTACCAAGAAAATTCCAAATGGGTTCAAGAAATTGACCATGATTGAAAAAAAACAACTGAAAAACAATAACTGCAATATGTACCTCATAGGATTGTTTGGAGGAAAGCACTTTACAAAATGAAAATCACTACATAATGTGTTATTATTAAGATCAATAGAGCCATTTGGAACATGCTATAAATCCAGTGACAGCATATTCAAGAATTCATTTTCACATATTTCATCTAAAAAGGATCTTTTCGGTGTTTATTTTATCTTTCTTCCCCAATCATCCCTCTGGGTTTTCTGTTTTCTTTCTTTTGTTTTTTAATTTTCAGAGAGTCATTTGCCTGAAGCTCACACAGATGCTCAAAGTCTTTTGGTTGTTTCCCTTTCTAAATATTTCCCAACTTTCAATATATCCCTATGAAGAGTCAGAAAAAGTACATTGATCACCCATGTGAAGTACATTCGTCTGGGCATCAGGGTCCCATTAACGTCTTGGGAGAGAGGCAGTTTACCAACTGGTACTCAAATGCCCTGAAAGCACAAAACTGCATTACATGGGTGAATGCCTTAGTCCCAGCGAGTATTTTACCCAGTCTGGCTGATCACAAGATCAAACTCACACTTAACTATGATCCATTTTTCAATATTCGCAAACAGCTACAGCTTTAATTATTGAACACCCCCAAACAGCACCTAAAGTTCAAGTAGATGGTTAAGATTTTCTTCTTTTTGAGGTGAAGTGGGGAGGCATGAAGGGAAAGAGACCTTGAGAGATGCATAACTGTATGGCTCCATGATGTCACCCATGGCATCCTTGATATCCTGATTTCACACTAAAGAGACAACTTACTCAACTTTTTTATCAGCCAGTTTGTACAGAACAAAAATTGTCATATTGTGCTCCACAAAGGCTAGTAATGGGTTAGGATTCCATGTGGGTTTTATAGAGGCAAATTACATTTTATTTTAGGCTTTCATTTGAGATTCTATTTTTTCCAAATTTTAAATTTATGTAAGGATGATTCCGGAATTTAGCTGCTCTTTTCTTCATCTGTCTTTTAAATTTGTCCTTCTCTTTACCCTGAAGCAGGGCATTTATTCTCAGTTAGAGAAAGAACTGGAAAGTGAACTGTATAAGCCCTGACACTTCTAGGTGGAAAATTGATTACTCTTGTATTAGCTTGACCCAGATAAAGAACATCATTAAAAGGAGAGGGGAAGTTTACAACAAACCACTATCCTCACTCACATAAAACAAATATTTACTTATTTTATTATTGTCATCATCATTTCACATCAATACTTCTTAGATCTATAATTTCAGCTGAGTCTTGAAAATTCATGTTCTTATATTATTTTTATCCCACCAACTGAAAGAGTCCAAAGTCAGAACAAGGAAAAAAATAATGTCTTGATAATGACAAATAAAATCACTATATACACTGGCTCCAGTAGAATAAAAACCCTTCATCAACTAAAGTTTTAGAATGAAATCTGAAAGATTGAAGAGAAATCTCAACCATTTATCCCATGACACCAAAAAATGCCAGTGACAACTTCTGGATTACAATCTCATTAGTTTTTCATTACATCTCAACATTGCCATGTAATTCATGCTAAGGTCATCATTTTCATTCACTGTGAGGAATATATTAATTGTTTTTGTTCTTCTTTAACTATCCTACACAATATATATTATTTCTAGATTTTTTGATGCTTCACTGCCAGAAGTCTAGGTTTCACTTGAACAGTTTATATTTTCCAGATGATGTCAGAAGTTTTATGAACGATGACACCATCTTATTTTAGGTATACGGTATCTATCTCCAAGGAGTTCATGGGCGTTTTTCTTTTTTGGGGTTATTCCAAATGAGGCATGAGGGGGAAGGTTTTATAATCCTCATATGCTTTAAATTTTATTGGAAAGTTAGTGCTAAAGTACAGCTAGTTATGTAAAAACTTTCCGCCAAATGTTTCTGAATATATACATTTTAACTAAAGTGTGAAATAGCACAGAAAACTTTATTCTTGATTTTGCCTAATAGTAGACTCTGAAAATGTTTCTTTCTGAAATGCCATGAGGGCAACCGAGACATGCATAGGGGAATTTCTGAAATTACTGTGGGCATTTTGCTCAGAGAAGTGAAGGAAGGGAGGGTGCATAATAGATGACTTGATAGTTTGAATGGTTTTTATATAAAAAAAAAAGTCAGTCTTATTCCACGCAACTCCTAAAGGAAGAACTATGATCAATGGGCATAAGTTACAAGGTCACAGATTTCGGCTCATATATAAAGAATACTTTTCTAACAACTAGAGCTGATAAAAAAAAATGGAATAGGATTTTTTTTTATCAATCCATTAATTGACAAACATTGATGGAAATCCTGGAGAAGGAAACAGCAAACCATTCCAAGTATCCTTGCCTAGAAAACCCCAAATGGGGCCACAAAGAGTTGGACACAACTGAAAAATAACTGAACATTTATAAAACACCTACTATGTATCATGCACTATGCTTGGTGCTGAGAATACAAATACAGAGAATAAAATAATTTCTGCTTTCAAGAAGCTTATATTCAACATTCACTGCATCTCCTACATAAAGTACTAAGCTTTCTGTCACTCTCCCAAACAATTAGATTGATGCCCTCTGAAGTTCATGTCAAATACAAGATTATATTATTCTACTTTTTTAATGGGTACTAAAAAATATAATTCCAATCTATTACTTAAATTGTGCAGTAATGAAAAATGTACATCAATTGCACCTTACATCCCCAAAGATGAGAAAGCTATAGGGGGACACAGTCTTATTCCTTCTATCTATTATGAAATACATATTTTGAACTCCTGTCTGCTAAGATAGAGGGAAAGAAAATAGGATTCCCCATTTCCAAGTACAATTCCACACTGTACTGAAAATCCTAGAAATTTACGTATCAAGATAAGAACCAGGTTCTCTTGGATACTCTGCCTCACCTATGTTCACATGTTGGAACTGGTAGATGCCAACATCTGATTGTGCATAGCAAATAAGTCTACAACTTTCCTGTTCAATCATGAAGTCGTTTCTACAGATACTGAAGACTCAGGATTTCAATTGGCATTAATTAGAGATACAATAATTAGGGTTCACCTCCAATTGCTCTCAGTACTATGTTATATCTTTAAAGGACCCCTCTCCCCTTTCTAATATTTTCTCTTTGTACTCCAAAAAGCCTTAGATCTCACTTTTGGGAAATCCTTACTTGGGTCACATACTTTGTTTCATTTCCTTTAGTAAATCTCCCATCCTCTTTTCTCTTTTTAACGTACATTAGTTACTATGGAAACAAGGGTACCACCGACATGAGCAGAACTGAATAACACTCTGTGCTTCAGCATAAAAAAATCAATTGTTTTCAGAGTAGAAGCATGTGGTCAATCAAGGACGTTCACATCACGGTTTAGGAAATGCAGCAGTGGGTGTGTTAACATCTTTAGTGACCACATGTTTATCCACCTATCATTTATCAAAAACCCCATTCATTTATTTACCCCCTTTGAGCTTATAGCCTGCCCTGTGATTTTCTTCAGCTTCCTGGGTACACTTGGCCTTCTGACCATGTATGCAAATACTATTAAATTATTTTCTCTTCCCATGCCTGTTGTGGAGAAACTGTGCCTTGACCTCTTAAGTCCTTTCAAAACATCATTATGTCTCCTGATTTTAGTAGGAATATATAGGAAGGAGTTCAATTAGGTTTGCTTAAATGGTGGAAATTAGAAACTTATGAATATGGGTTTTGTTTAGAATGCACTGTTCCTTTTGTCTTTGTTCACTTTTTTAAAATATCCTAATACAAAAACAAGATTAATGTGATATTCAAAATTACAAACCTGCAAGAGCACAGAACCAGGATTCATTAGATCTTTTTTTGGGCCAGTCACATAACCTGAGCCTTGATTTCTTCATGTACATAACAAGAAAATTCTACCTGCTCTAACTGCGTCCCTCAAATTTTCCTTCATTATTTAGCCTGGCTATCTTTTCTACCCCAATCCTTCCTCATTTTATATCATGCTTATCTATGTTCATGCTGCCTCTTGCCAAAAACATATTAGCTCCCTGAGGGCAGAAATTTTATCATTTTGTTATCTTTGAATCCCCAAATTCAAGTATATTACTTTCAAATATAAAGGCTCTTAATGAATCTTGAAATAATATCTACCCCTCCGCAACATGTTGCTGTGAGGACGAAATGGGTCAGCATGTAAGAAAGCATTTTTAAAATTATAAAATGCTTTACAAATGGCAGGTAGTATCATAATTATTTTGAGGTCTCTGGTTGTATACAACATAGGGAGTGACACTCAGTCCTTTTATTTTTTTGAAAGAATTTTTAAAACTAATGCCTAATATATATTAAGTACTATGTGCCAGGTAAGAGGCAACATGGTAGAGTCAAACACTTGCCTTGGAGGGAAGAAGATCTGGCCTTTTGACACACGGGCACATCACTTAATTTCACATTATTCCAGGCAACTCCCTAAGACTAGAGGTTGTGGAGAAGGAGCCAAACTATGTTAGTAGAGGGAGTTCCCTCTTCAGGTTACCTATACTAATAAACTCACAAGCCTGGTCTAGTCCTTTTCCTCTGTGTCAATAAGAGGGTCCCTGTCCTTAAAAACAATACAATCTGAGAGTAGAACACAGTTATCCACTTCTCTTTTTAAAGTCCTTCCAGAGCTCCCTCCCTATTGCCAACCAAGAAATGTTTGCTCAGTATTTGAGACCCTACATTATACAATCCAGTGCCATTCTGTCTTTTGAGGTTATCTCCACCCATTTATTTTATGCTCAAGTCAATCTTACATGAACATGACCTACCTATGTTCTCCTGCTTCAATGTCTTTGCTCAGGCTGTTCAGCACTTCACACAGGGCCTGACACATAGTAGGCACTTAATAAATGCTTATTGATTGTCTGATGATTTCTTATTCCCAGAATTCCTTCCTTCTTTCTTTTTGCCTGAGAAATCCCAATTTTCCCTTAAAGTCCAATTCCAATTCTACCTACTTCAGGAAGCTTTCCTGATGGTGGCAGAAAGTAATATAATAAATGAGTGATTTGGAGTCTGAGGATCTGGGATCAAGTCTCAGCACTGACATTTGTTATTATCTGTATGACCAAAAGCCCCATCTTTGGGACTCAAATTCTTTATTTGTCAAATGAGAAGGGTTATATTAGATGACTTCTAAGCTCTCTTCCATCTTTAAAAAAGAAAAAGCATTGATACCTTTTGTTTCTATATTCTCTACATTTCCCAGTCCATTTTTTTGGTAGGTTAATTCATGCCTGTATATCTTCATTCTTGGATAGGGAAAGTCTTTGCTCTAAGCAAAGTATAAATTTTCCACTCTGCCTTTCCAGTGCTCTCTGGCTTTTTTTTAACCCTCCCTCCCCCTCTCAATCTCTTGAGCTAGAAGTTGAGTCCAAATGCTTTCGTATTATCCTGAATTGTGGTCAGTGAAAAACAATTAACTAGAAAAATAGAAATCAGCAAATTACCATATCCATTTCCAAAATGTGAGCTGATAATGCTCCACTCAGAACACTGCAAAAGTTGCTCATACATTGCCAACTTTGGCTGAGTTTTAATTGCAAAATGGATATAGTCACTTTTTGGCTTTGGCAACTTGCCCTACATACTTTTAGGAGAGGGATGGACATGGAGAAGTTAACTTTTCTCCCTAATATCCATCTCCTCCCGCCCCCAAAATCAGTCTGTCAACTAGCATTTTTAAATGCCTACTATATGCCAGGCTCTGACTCTGAAACTCTTTGTTTAAATACTACTATCTAAATAATGGGGGCAGCTAGATGGCACAATGGATAGAACGTTGAATCTGAAGTCAAGAAGATTCATCTTCCTGAGTTCAAATCTGGCCTCAGACATTTACTGGCTGTAGGGTCCTGGGCAAGTCACTTAACCATGTTTGCCTCAATTTCATCAGCTGTACATTGAGTCAGAGAAGGAAATGGCAAACCACTCCAGCATCTTTGCAAAGAAAATCCAAATAAGGTCAGGAAGAGTCAGACACAACTCAACAACAACAAATCTAGAGGGGGAGGTGGGGAGAAAGATAGATAGCAAGGAAACCTGTATATGTATAAAGAAACTGAGAATATAAGAACTCTTCACCGTCCAGGTACTCCTATAATTAAATATACAAATTACCCTTATACTGCATCATCATAGAAGAAATCTGATAACTGATTTTTGTTTTAAAAACAAGTCAACATGCTTGTGACATGAGCACTAACGTATTAAGTATTTACTCCTCCAATTATCACACTGCACACCGTCAGCCAGTCAATGGGATGACTGGAACTCTCCTTTTTTAAACTGACAATCTGTCTAAACATAGGGAGTATTACATTGAATAGTCAAAGTGGCTGATTCATTTCAAGTCTTCCAAAACCACTGAATCCTAACAGAATATCTAACACTTTCCTAGAAATGTCATAACCTATATGTCATACTCATATGGATCTTATACTACCAAGGGATTCCGTAGCATACAAAAGAATGTACGCTTCTAAGATAGTCATCTGCTTCATAACTGATGCTGTTCAGTAGTCCCCAAAAATGTATAAATAAGGCTTTAGTAAGCGAAATATCTGGCATTGATTTTTTTTATCTCAGTCTGAAAACTACTGCTTTCTTTACTTGCAAAAGCACTATAGATAAAAGTTTATCAACAATGATGGTTGACTTTTATACAGCACTTAAAGTCTGCAAAATACTTTACTATTTATCCTTAGAACTCCACATACTCATTCCAGAGATAAGGGAGCTAAAAGTCAGATCAAGTGACTTGCTGGGGTTAATAGAGCTACTTAACATCATAGGCAGAATTTGAACACAAGTTCACAACTCCAGCTAAGGTGCTCTATTTACTAGAGCATATGCCTCAATGAACCATTAAAAAGAACCATAGAAACATGTGGCTATCATCTGACCAACAGATAGGCTTCATCTAAATATTTACTGGTCTAGGATGGGTCTCTTGATTCCTAAATCATACTCATATAATCCAATTCTCCAAAACTAATCAATCAAATGATAAGCATTTATTAAGACCATACTACCTGATAATACTATAAAAGGTACTGGAGTTACAAAGTCAAAAAAAATGAAAAAAATATCTAAAGAATTCTATCTAGCCTGCTATCTAACCAGGAAAAACAGCACGTTTGCGTATGTGGACATTCAAAAGTGATATAAGATAATTTTGTGAGGGAAGCCAGTAGTGCTGGGCATGGAGTGGGGGTGGTAATCAGAAAAGAACTGACATATTTGTAGAAGACAGGAGTTAAATCGAGCCTTGAAGAAACCGAGGAGTCTAAAAGTCTAATGGGGAGGGCATTCTAGGCAAGTGCAGAGACATGGAGAGAAGAGATTGAGTACTGTGTTTGAGAAACCCCAAGGACACTTTGACTGTATCGTAGTGTTCATGAAAGGCATATATATAATGAGTATGGAAAAGCAGGTTGGGGCCAGGTACTGAAGGGTTTTTAAATACCAAAGAGAGGATAATACATTCAAATCTAGAGGTAACAAAGAGCCACCTGAGTTTGCTGATAGGAAAATAACACAAATTTGTTCCCTAAGAAAATCATTTTGGCAGCTGTATGGAGTTCTGGTGCATGCCAGCTCTAAACAATTTCCTCATCAGGAAATTCTACCTCAAATCTTATTTAAGTTTTTCCCCAGACTCATTTAAAGTCTATTTCCTATTGTCCATCCTTCAGTGAAGTCAGAAAAGAGCTGAAAACTATTTTCCATGTAACCAATTTTACTGGATCCAAGACGCTACTACTGCTCCTCTTGGTCACCATTTCTATCCTTCACATCACTGACTCCTGAGTGTGATATATTGGCTTTATCATTAACTCTCTCCTCTCTCCCTTTAGTTATCTCCTTGATATTAGTGGCAACCAACAGTTCCTTCCATTCTACTCCCACATCTATCACCCTAGTACAAGGCCATTGCTACCTGGAATTTTATTATATTTTCCTAACAAGCTTTTTTTTGGGCAGGAAGACCTGAGTTCAAATGTGATCTCAGACACTTGTTAGCTATGTGAACCTGGGGAAGTCACTTAACCGTTTGCCTCAGTTTCTTATCTATAAAATGAACTGGAGAAGGAAATGGCAAACCACTCCAGTATTTTTGTCAAGAAAAAATGGCAAATGGGGTCATGAAGAGTCTGAAATAACTGAAATGACTGAACAACAAACAAGTTGTCACACCTCTATTCTCTCCCCTCCTTCTAAACCATCATTCATACTACTGCTAGACTAAAGTCTTGTTGACTTATAAATCTGGTCACATTATATCTGTGTCCACAACTCATCACTGGTGCCTCTATTGCCTACCAATTAAAGGTCAGACTCCTTTGCCTGGCATTTGTTATGCTCTACAATCTGGTACTTTGCCTTTTTGCCCTTAACTCATATCACTCCCCTCCATGCACCTTACATTCCTGCCAAACTGAACAACTTTTCAGTGGTGTAACACTTCCTATTTTCTTGTTTCAATGCCTTTGCCTACACTGGTCCTTCTCTGGGATCTTACAGAAAATATTCTAAGTTATTTCTGATTTGCAAAACAGAATAAATAAATAAAATCTATTTGGGGGGAAGATTCCTGTGAGTTACCCTATGTTTTTAAGAACTTTGCTTTGATGATTCTGAAAGGTTTGGCTTTCTTAAATACATCAAAAACAATTAAAGTTTTTCTTAGCGATTCAAGTCCATCATTATAAACATCAATAAGGAGACACAGACATGGAGGTCCACTACCTGTTCATGCCTATCTCAAATGGCCCATATCATTACGCTTTTTGAGTTCTCAGGTCTGCTTTGCATGTTTTTTTCCACTTATTTTCTCACCATCCAAAAATTAGCAACAAGTTTTTGGAAACACAGATAACTAAACTTGTCAGAACTATATCTAAAACTATAAAGCTATAGCATAAAGAGACTTGAGCAGCTCTCTTATAAGTAGTCAAGAGCTTTCCTGCATAGACTTTATCAAACCTCTTTTAACCAATATGACATTTTGAGTCCACTTTACAAGCTCTTATCTAGGTTTCTGCTAGTCTTATCTAGTTCTTATCTAGGTTCTACTAGTTAAGGCTGCTGGAAAACAGACTGCTGAATAAGTACATTATAGCAGTATTTCAAACATATGTAATGTATATATATATATAACTAATCATCTAGAAGGCTGCATAAGATATTAAGAAAAATATGTTTCATTATTTCTTCTCGATGATCACAGTCATCAGACTTTGTGTTCTGTGGGGGTCAGCCAATGCTATCGCTATTATTAAACTCTCTTCTCAGAATAACATCAATCCAGCTGTGGCAGAATCATGATTTCTCACCATATGGAATACACCAAGAAAAGGAACTTCAAAGACTTTCATATTCACTTCATACTAAAAACCACAGCCATTATGCTAATATCAGGAGCTTGGGTAAAATGATCCCTAATGTCTCTTACAGCTCTAAAATTCTGCAAATCTAAGTAACAAAAACTTATACAGGGAGAAGTGGCAAATACAATCATTTCATGCCCTTTCTCATTAGGAAATAAAATATTTTGTTATACTATTAATATTATTGATGAAATTGACACCACCTCTTATTTCAGCAGCATTCTCAGATTTATCTTCGGCACTCTTTCTCAAAATATTACTACACCAAATACACACAAGGCTTAACTGAGCTAATCATATTTTCTTCAAACTTTAATATTTTATTTGATAAAAAACATATATATATGTATATAGACACACATACATATATATTATTATATACTTCACACTTAACAATATTCATTTTAGAGTCACTTTGGAAGCCAAATACTTATGACAGTATTAAGTTCTACCAACTCTTTTATTTTTTTAAGTAATAAAATGTCTAGATTTACCAGCCCAGTCTATTTCACAGGATTGTGGAGATTGAAAGACTAGATAAGAATGAGCTTTGAGAAGTTATAAGATCTAGCCAAACGTAAGTTGACATAACTACTATTGTACTATATGGATGTTGAAATTGTAGATTCACATGATTTTTGAACTCTTTACAAGAAGTCCTGGAGATCATGTAATATAAACTCTTCATTTTGTGAATGAGAAAATTCAGGCCTTGGGTGGTTAAGTGACTTCCCCAAGGTCATGCAGCCAGTTAGTGTCAAAACTGGGCTAAAAACCTAGGTCTCTTCACCTACTGAAAACGAACCATTTCTCTTTGGGCAACCATCCGTTGAGATGATACACAAGCGCATTTAGTTACATCCACTTCACTGAAATTTTATGGGGCTGACTGAATTGCTATCCCACGTGTAGCCCCATGGCTATGCACCGCCTGCCTCAGAGGAGCACTGATGCTCTTCCCCGACGGACTGAAGTTTGCCCACCTGGAATCCAAGGCTCCACATCATCCTGGGCAGAGTTCAGAGGAGAAAGCATCCCCCGGACTGTGGTCCACACACGTGCCCAAAATGACAAGTTTCCGGGCGCTCTTGGCAATCACACACACACGTAACACCACAACAAAGGAAAGCCCCCCAACACTCCCCCCACATCCCTTATTCGCTTCAGTCCACACCTGCGAAGACACAAAACCCACAGCGGATTCTGTCTGGCCACGTCTCCGGCGCTATTCCGGAGAAGCATCTATCCAAGCCTCCGCTACACCGGACACAGGCTCCCGGGGACACAAAGAGCTGGCACGTTCGGGGGCTCCGCAGCTGTGCGGGGTGCCACCGCTCCGGCTCCGCGAGTTATCCGGGCTTTTCCATGCCCGTCTCTCCCCCAGGGGTCAGAGCTACGCCTCTCCTAGAGCGGCCGAAGCTGGGGCGAAGCTGAGGGCTACCTGTGTCAGCCCGCTCGTGCCGGGCGGTCCAGGGGCAGGCGGCGCACGGCTGCCCTGTCAGAGGGCTGGCTTCTCACCGGGCTCGCCTCCTTCCGTGCCCGGACTCCGGCACGGAAGGATGCTCCGGGGCCCCTCGGGCGCCTCTCCCGGAGCGCCGCCTCCCGCCCCTTCTCGCGGCGTGCCCCTACCTGGTGGCTGGCTGTCAGCAAAGCGGCGGCTGCATGCCCTCCTCCCCGCTCTCACACGGCTCCCAGCGCCATGTTCCCAGTCTCCCTGGGAGCGCGGTGTGTAACTACTACAGGCAGGGCTGGGGAGAGGGGCGGGGGTGGGGAGCGGAGCGGAGCGGAGAGGCTGGGGAGCCAGAGCCTCCTACAGGGGACCCGAGCTACTCTCCGACTGAGCATGCCCAGTTCCGGCGCTGGCAGCCACGGAGGGGTTTTCTCTCTGCCAAGTCCACTTCTCCGCGTTTTAGTTGCAGCCCAAAGGACAGGCAGGAGCTGGCAGAGGGGCTGGCCCCGCGTGGGGAGCTGGGGGTGGCTCCACGAGGACCGGACTGAGCCCGGAATGAGCTGGGACCGGAGAGGACGACGGTGGCAATGGCCCGGGAGAAGGCATCTCTGCTGCCTGAACTGACTTTATCCTGGCAGCCACCCCCAAGCCTAGGCATTCCGACCGTCTACAGCTTAGCGACCCAAGTGAGAGCTGGGAGGGCTGGAGGGAGGGCAGCAATTTGCAAAGGCCGGCCTGAGGGCACCGTGAGAGAATTCGGACTTGTCACACTTGCCAAGAAAATAGATACATTGTTGACGATTACAAGTCAGTCCTGCGCTCCGCTCCTAGCATGGACCCCCTAGTGATTAGAACTGGCTTGGGGGTTTCCCACCTCCCATAAAACCCACCCTCGTGGTGGTTAATTGTAGCTCTGGGTGCCACACTACATCCATCCCATATGAGCCTATATGCAACTATTCCTAAAGTTTCCCTTGGGAACAGCTGCACCTTCCTTAAAACGAATGTCTCCAGGGACTTCTTTATGTTTTTGGATCAATGACTTGTCATACCAATAAAACCTGACCCGGATTCCAGTGGGCACCTTCCTTTGCAATCTGAGGAAAGCTAGATCAATAGTTGGTAAGGGATAAATTCCGAAGCCTCTTTCCACTGATCTGGGTGACCACACCCCCTAGATGCTTTCTCACCCCTTGCCCTTCGGCTGGAGCGGGGAGGGCGGTGGTAGTCGCTATCTCTTACAACCTATTCCACAGTCTCTTTGCCAGCCTTCTCCTTGCAGTAGCTAAAACCTGGATCCGAAAGTCAAATATTCAGTGCTCCAATAATGTGTCTGAGCATGCTCAGTAAGGAAGACTAACAGGTTCTGGGTTTAAGAGTAGAAAGCGATTGCATTCAAGGATAGCAGGCTTTTCAGCAGAATTACACCCAAGTTCCAGCTGGCAAAGAGAAAGATGGATATTCATATTCTCTTCCTGCCATTAAAAAAGTACACTTTCCCAAGGGCTGCCTTCTCAGCACCCCAGACTGATTTCTTCTAGGAATTTTCACAACCCACATTGCACAGAGATGGAACTTAATATCAGAGATACTGAGTTTTCCCATTATGGGTAATTCGGCTGCACTTGGAAGGCCCTTCTTGCGGATTTAAAAAAATAATACACGTCTCTTTGAGGCTTAGGAGATGGAATTCATTTTCCTTCTTAAGGAATGAAAAAGCAGCTGTTCTCTGAAGGGTTTTTCATTTAGTTTGTTTAGTAGGAAAAAGATCTTAACTATATCTAGCCCATCCATCGTCTTTTAGACAACATCAGAAGTCTAGAGAAGTTGCCCAAGATCAAACCAGCAAGCGGAGAGAGGATTTGAACCCAGATAAAATTATAGTCCCAAATCCCATCTTCTTTATTCTCCAAGTATTTGGTAAATGGACATATCTTGAACAGTCTGCAAAACAAAGATTTGCATATGCAGTACCCACATTATGCTCTGTATCTTCTCATAGCTAAATAGATAATGGCAAAGCAGTTATCCTTCTCCTGCTCTCTGATTTTTCATTTACTCAAAGCTCATAAAGCAGTAAGTGCCATACAACAGCACAGATCCTTGCTAAGAAAAGATTTATTTTCCTCCCTCCCCCTTCTTAAATATTCCTCTTTAAAACAGAGAAATGTCATGATTCCTTTTATTTTAGATGAGAGAACAGAGAACGTATTTCTGGAAGCTATCTAGTCTCACATAGCATTATAGGATTGTAGAACACAAGACATCTTAAAAATCATCTTTACAAACAAGGGAACTGATGCACAAATACTGAGATCAAGAGATTTGCCCAAAGTTAGTAAACTAGTCAGAAGTGGAGTCAAGATTCCAACCCATGTTTCTAATACTAAATTCGATACTATATCAAATTGACTAAAGTGATGAAATTAGAGTAAGGAAAACCTGAGTTCAAAATTCTGCCCCAGACAATGGGCAAATCACCCAGCCTCAGCTTCTTAATCTGCAGATGAGGGAGTTGGATTCAATAGCCTCCAAGATGCCTTGCAGTTTTGAATCTCTGATTTTGTAATTGTATAGGTTAGACTACTACTTCTAAACTACCTTTTTTCCCATTTAGTTGAAAGTTAAGTATTTCCTCCTTTTTACCTTCATTCCCTCCTCTCTCTCTTCCTCCCCCCGCCCCCACCCCAGACACCTGGGAGTGGCCTGAAGCTGAATTTTTAGTAAACAGGAGAAATTTTTTTTGATACATTAAAAAAATTTGAAATATAATAAAAACTTGAGAATTTGTACTTTTTTCTTGAAAGTAACAAAAAGAATTGCCCATTCCTGCAGATTAAATACTATTCCTTTAATACTTCAAAGTTCTATGGTCTTATTGATCTGAGAACTCCCTTCACCAATGATGCTCACAAGCTTTCCATGACTTTCTGGAAGTTTTCATTAGTTGCTCTGTACCCTAAAATATTGCCATCTAGGAGCCAACTCTCTACCGAAGAACCTCTCTGAACTGGGATAGTCTAGTTGTTGAATAACAGATCTCCAATCTGCTGCTGTCCCCATAGTCTTAGCATTTCCATCTTGCCAAACAGAGCTGTTCTCTGCTGGCATAATATTTTAGAACTCATCATTGCTTCCATATCACCAACATGAATCAGAAGAAGATTTTATAGAGGAAATACTCTTCCTATACTATCATATGGTACTGATTTAATCTAGGCAGCTATGTGCTGCAATAGATAAAATACTGGACCTGGAATCAGGAAGACCTGAGTTTTCAAATAAGTCTCAGAAACTTACTAGCTTTTGACCTGGGCAGGTCACTTGACTTCTGTCTGCCTCAGTTTCCTCAACTGTAAAATGAGGATAATAATAGCACCTACCTTTCAAGGTGGTGGTAAGGATCAAATGAGATAATATTTGCAAAATTAATGGCACATAATAGGTACTTAATAAACATTTGTTTCCTTCCTAGGCCAGGGGTTCTTAACCTTTTTTTGTGCCATGGCCCCTTTGTCAGTTGAATGAAGCCTAAGGACCCTGTCTCAAAATAATGTTTTGAAGTACTTAAAATACAAAAGATTACAAATAAAACCAATTATATTAAAATAGAACTTAATTAAATTAGTACCAAATATAGACTAAACCAAGACAACCCCACTAATAAAGCATTAGGGTGCGTAGTCTTCTGTAGCCCCTCCAACATTTGTTATTTTTTCCTTTTCAGCTATGCCAATCTGGTGGTTGGAGGTAGCACCTCAAAGTTGCTTTAATTTGCCTCTCTCTAGGTGTTAATGATTTAGAGCATTTTTTTTTCCCATATGTGCCCTCTTCTTTCATCTGATACTGTCACCATTCTGGTGAAGGTCCTCACCTCACACCTGGACTATAGCAATAACTTACTGATTGGTCTTCCTGCCTCAACTATCTCATTTCAGTTCATCCTCTACTCAGCTGGCAAAGTGATTTTCATAAAGTTGAGCTAGCCATGTCACCTCCCACTCCCATTCAATAAACTCCAGTGGCTCCCTACCATCTCTAGGGTCAACTAAAAAATCCTCTGTCATTCAAAACCCTTCACAACCTGCTGCCTTGCTATCTCTCCAGTCTCCTTATACTTAATCCCCTCTAGGTACTTTGTGAATCAGTGACACTAGCCTGTTTGCCTTTCCTCCCACAAGATACTTCATCTCCCATTGTTTTGCTGTTTTTGAGTCATGTCTGACTTTTTTTGATCCAATTTGAGGTTTTCTTGGCAAAGATACTAGAGTGGTTTGCTATTTCTTTCTCATTTTACAGATGATCAAACTGAGGCAAACAAGTTTAAGTGATTTGCCAGGGTCACACAGCTAGTAAATGTCTTAAGGCAGGATTTGAACTCAGGGCTTCCTGATTCCAGGCCCAGAACTATCTTTTGTGCCATCAAGCTGCCCCTTTTCTATTTCTTAACCAGTACCAACCAAATTATTTTTATTATTGTTGTTGTTTGTAGTATAATCTGAGAACTGGTATGCTAGACCCTGTTCCTTCCCACTTTCTTTCATTATTTCCCTCAGAATCCTAATCTTTTATTCTTCCAGATGAATTTTAAAATTATTTTCTAGTTTTATATTCTTTTCTAGTTCCTTTCTATTTTATTCTGTACTAGCTCAATCATTTGGTTGATTAATTGGTATGGG
This sequence comes from Notamacropus eugenii, assembly GCF_028372415.1. Classification (NCBI taxonomy): domain Eukaryota; kingdom Metazoa; phylum Chordata; class Mammalia; order Diprotodontia; family Macropodidae; genus Notamacropus; species Notamacropus eugenii. Next base: position 582,980,165 of record NC_092872.1, read on the forward strand.
GTTGAATAAATTAACTAATTAAGGTAGTATTGCTATTTTCATTATATTAACTTGGTCTATCTAGGAACAATCTATATTTCTAAATATTTAGGTCTTTATTTACAGAAAATATGTTTATATTTGAATTCATATAGTTCCACTGAGTGTCTTGGTAGACAGACTTCCAAGTGTTTTATACATTCAGTAGTTATTTTACATAGAATTTCTCCTATCTCTGCCTTCTAGGTTTGTTGGTAATATACCAAAAATAATGACGATACAGAGTATATGGATTGATTTTATATCCTTCAACACTGTGGAAATTATTGTTACAATTAAAGAATTAACTCTCTAGAGTTTAAGTAAGCTATCGTATCATCTATAGAAGTAGTCATTTTGCTTCCTTTTGACCATGCTCATTTCCTCAATTTTTTTCCTTGTCAGATTGCTACAGCTAGTGTTTCTTTTTGTTGTTGTGTTTGTCCTTGTTCTTGAGAACCATGACATCAAGATGATGACACGACTTGTAGTGGACTTAGATTTGAGTGAGGGAGAGCGGTGCAAGGTCACCAACCTTACTTTCTTCTGAGCTATCTGGATGCAGTGGCCTGATATATTCATGGCCTGGAGATGGCCCAGGAGGCAATGTGAGAGCCTGGCCCTTTCAGGCTGGAGTCTTATACCATTCTCACTTCGAGTGAGATACTATTTCAAAATGGTAGTGAAAGAGTAATCATGATAATGGACATTTTCCTTTACTCCTGGTCATATTGAAAAGGGCTCTGATTTATACTTATTACACCTAATGCTGATTCTTAGTTTTAGGAAAATGCTACTTATTATATGAGGAAAGGCTCTTTTATTGCTAGATTTTCTCTTAGAAAAACCAGAAATGGGTGCTGTATTTTATTTAAAAATTTTTCTTCAGCTATTGATATAGTCATATTTTTTTTATTTTCTCGTTATTAATGTGGTCAAAATGTTTAAAATTTTCCTAATTTTGAACAAACCCTGGTTTTTTGGTATAAACTCAACCTGAGCCTAATATAAACTCCTTTTTTATATGTTGGTGTAGTTTCTTGGGTAATATTTTATTTAAAAATTTTGAATCAATATTAATTACTAATATAAGTCTATAGTTTTCTTTCTCTGTTTTGACTGTCCCTGGTTAAAGGTGTCAATAAGTGATCCTACAGAATTCCTTCAATAAAAATTTATTGAAGGGATTCTGTGGAACCACTTATTTTCCTATTTTTATCAAATAATTTACATCAGAACTCATTTTGTTAATTCTTTAGATGGGATTAAAAGAGTCTCATTTCATTTCAGTTTTGACCCAAAACTACCAGGTGACCAGTTTAACTCAGGCCCGGCTCATTATAGGAAATAAGGTGACATCAAAATTAAACTGAAGGAAGAAGAATCAGAGATCCTAAACGTGAACATGAGGCAGCAAATTCAGGTGAAAGAATGCTGGAGTAGAAGTCAGAGGTACCTGGGTTTGACCACATGTATGATCTTGAGCAAGGCCCTTTACTTCACTGATCCTCAGCTTGCTCATCTGTAAAGTGACTAGATGACCTCTAAGGTCCCTTAACTTCTAAATCTATCCTTCTGCCAAACTATAGAAAGGAAATGAATCTCCCTTCCTGTGTCTTTAATTTTCTAGTGGTTACAAGTTTTGAAATAAAAATTACAAATTACATTTGTGGAGATTTTGTGATTAGATAAGCCTCTACACTTTTAAAATTGTAATGAAATCTAAAAGTTGGAGGATGTAATGAATTCAGAATGATGGATGGCAGTACAGATTGCTTTGCCACATTGGTATCTTGCTAGATTTTTCTTCTGTCTCTTTGTCATCCACCTATGAGACACATAATCATTCTCTGCTAATTGTCTTCTTTATAGTGACTTTGGTTACTACCTATTTATGACTTTTATTATCATTAGAAAAAAATAAACAATCAGATTGTAACTGCAGAAATGAGCTACTCATGCTATAAAACAGCTACCTATTGGTAAGCATTACTGATATGATACAATCAGTTATAGTTTATATCTGTTTAGTGTAAAATCACAACAAAATAAACAACATAGGTATAAATGACATGGATTAATAAACCTGCTAGGGGTTGATGTCTCTTTTCTTTATGAGTTAACATTTTATGTAATGTGTTCAACCAAATTAATTTAATTGATTTAATTTGTACATTTACAAATGTACATTAATTTAATTGTACATAATACAATATTATGGATTACATTGATTTTTAGCAATATGAAACTGAAATCAACCTCATTTATTTGATAAAATTTATCATGCTGTATTGCCAAGGCAATATTCACAGCACCAAGGGCAACTATGAATATGCTGACATAGTTCTGAATCTCCATATAGAAGGACATATAGACTCCCCACATAGAAGGCAGAAGTAAAACATTTATTCAAACAACAGAAAGCCAAATCTCAATGCTAGAAAGCCAAATCCATCAAAGTAATCAAGAAGGCAATATATGTTAGCATTGCAGAGGACAGTCATTCCCAAGCCTTCCCCCTGCTCCCAAATACTCCCAGCCCCGCCAGACCCTTCCCACAAGCAAACACTGAAAAGAATAACTGTGCCTGCCTGCCTGAGTCCTCTACCCTAACCATTCTCACCAACTTCCTCCCAGTTCTGCTCCATCCTTCCTGTTTTACCCTTTCATCAAGCTCCTCTCATCACATGTGACTTAGGCTTCCATGGTATTTAAGTGGGTCACAAGGGCCTAATAATGAATGGGGAAGATCTTCCCAATTAAATTACCATTATATTGGCCCCAAGATCTTTCATAATTCATTAGATAGATCAGTGGAGCAGTTAGGTGGTGCAGTGGATAGAGCACCAATGCAGGAGTCAGGAGGACCTGAGTTCAAATCTTACCTCAGATACTTGACACTCACTAGCTGTGTGACCTTGGGCAAGTCCCTTAACCCCAATTGCCTCATCCTGGGTCATCTCCAGTCATCCTGATGAATATCTGGTCACTGGATTCAGATGACTCTGAAGGAGAAGTGAGATTGGACACTGCCTCACTCCAAACAAAGTCAAGTGCAAGTAATGTCATTATTTCTCTGATGGCATGGTCTTCTTCAGCAACAAAGGATGAACACACACAGAGAGATCAGTGAAACAAATGGTATAAACAGAATTGTAACAGGGACAACAGAAAATAAGCATATAAAACAATATCTTAGGCAACTGGTGCCAACAGAATTTTACAACAGTATGACAAGGATCATATAAAGTAAGCACATAAAACAATATCATAGGGTGAGACTTAAGCACAAGTACCCCATCATTTTCCCCTTTGAACAAATTGGGCTTCAAATCTTGGAGTAAGAAGTAAAGGCCTCTTCCTCTATAGCTACTTCCTGCTGAAACTGGATGTAGGGCTGTGCCTGCCCCAAGAGGTCTCATTCAAGACATCAGTTCTTTAGCAGGCATCTAGAGTTTGGTCAGCTCCAAGTCTAGGAGTGGCACATCACATTTGTGGTCAGGGCTGACATCTAATTTAAGTGATAAGACATCCACTGGTGGAGGGTATTAAGCCTGCAGGAAACAAATCTAGCAAACAAGTTTAAAAGACAAAAAGAAACAAGGAAAAAATAGCCAGAAGCAGGGTAGACATAGGGTCAGCTGTGCTTCTCCAGTCCATGAATCCACTATTATAGCCTCATTCACAGGGGAATATATGAGTTAAGGGTAGAATTTGGTAAACATATTCTCCTGAATAAACAACAGTTATGATATTATCTTTCCCATGTGCTATAATTTCCACAGCCTATGGAACATCATCTGGCTTCCGTTTTATCCATAATTAAGCTGCCAATTTAATTTTATCAATATAGCCCAGCCCTTCAATTCCTCTGCTAGGTATTTCAGAAGGAGGGTCCATTTTCACAAGGGGTGTTTTTTCACAAGGAATAAAAGTCACTTGAACTATTGTATTATTTTTTTAAATTTATTTTTAGTTTTCAACATTCGTTTCCACAAGATTTTGAGTTCCAAATTTTCTTGCATCTCTCCCCTCCCTCCACCCCAAGACACTATGCATTCTGATTATCCTTTCCTCCAATCTGCCCTCCCTTCTATCACACCCCTCCCTTCCCTTATCCCCATCTTCTCTCTCTTTTTGTAGGGCAAGATAGATTTTTGTACCCCATTACCTATATTTCCTATTTCCCATTTGCATGCAAGAACAATTCTCAACATTTGTTCCTAAATCTTTAAGTTCCAACTTCTCTCCCTTCCTCCCTCCCCACACATCCCACTGAGAAGACAAGTAATTCAATATAGGTTATTATACATATGAAGTTATGCAAAAGACTTCCATAATAATCATGTTGTGAAAGACTAACTATATTTCCCTCCATCCTATCCTACTCTCCCATTTATTGTGTTCTCTCTTTTGATCTTGTCCCCCCTCAAAAGTGTTTACTTCTAATTGCTCCCTCTTCCCATTTGTCCTTCTTTCTATCATCCCCCCACACTCCACTTCTCCCCTTCTCCCCTACTTTCCTGAAGTGTAAAATAGATTTTCATACCAAATTGAGTGTGCATGTTATTCCCTCCTTAAGCCAGATGTGATGTGAGTAAACTTTACTTTTTCCCTCTCATCTCTTTCCTTTTCTCCTCCATTGAAAAAGCTTTTTCTTGCCTCTTTTATGAGAGATAGTTTGCCCCATTCCATTTCTCCCTTTCTCCTCCCAATATATTCCTCTCACCCTTTAATGTTATTTTTAGGTATGATCCCTTCCTATTCAACTCACCCTGTGTTCTCTGTCTCTCTCATTCTGTGTATATGAATGTGTGTATGTATGTATGTATGTAATCCCACCAGCTACCCAGATACTGAGAAAAGTTTCAAGAGTTACAAATACATTTCCATGTAGAAATGTAAACTGTTCAAATTTAGTAAGTCCCTTATGATTCTTTTTTCTGTTTACCTTTTCATGCTTCCCTTAGTTCTTGTGTTTAAAAGTCAAATTTTCTATTCAGCTCTGACCTTTTCATCAAGAATGCTTGGAAGTCCTCTATTTCATTAAATGACCATTTCTCCCCCTGAAGCACTATACTCAATTTTGCTGGGTAGGTGATTCTGGGTTTTAATCCTAGTTCCTTTGACTTCTGGAATATCATATTCCAAGCCTGTAGATCCCTTAATGGGGAAGCTGATAGATCTTGTGTTATCTTGTTTTATTTCCACAATACTAAAATTGTTTCTTTCTGGTTCCTTGCAATATTTTTTCCTTGACTTAGCGACTCTGGAATTTGGCTACAATATTGAACCTCATTTTCAATTTGGCTAATTCTGCTTTTTAAAGCATTTTTCTCTTCATTTTTTTTGCACCTCTTTTGCCATTTGAGTTAGTCTATTTTTAAAGGTATTATTTTCTTCAGCACTTTGGGGTCTCCTTTAGCAAACTGTTGATTTGCTTTTCATGATTTTCTTGCATCTCTCTCATTTCTCTTCCCAATTTTTCCTCCACTTCTCTTACTTGATTTTCAAAATCTTTTTTGAGCTCTTCCATGGCCTGAGACCACTGCATATTTTTTTGGAGGTTTTGGATAGAGAAGCCTTGACTATTATGTCTTTCTCTGTTGGTATGCCTTGTCCTTCCTCATCTTGTTCACCAAGAAAGTAACCTTCTATAGTCTTATTTTTTTCCTGTTTTGGGGCATTTTCTTAGCCTGTTACTTGACTTTTGAGTCCTTTGTCAAGTCAATGGTATACTTTAGAGACCTATAAGTTCTCAGTTCCTCCAAGGTGGCACAATCAAGGGTTTACTCCTCTCCTGGCCTGTGCTCTGATATGGGAGCAAACACAAGCTTTTCTGCCCAGGATCCGTGAGTAGAATTCCCTCTCCACAGTTACCACCAGCTCCACTAGGCCAGCACTCCTTACCCCAAGGCTGCCACTCAAGACTGAGATCCAGATCAATCACTCCATTCCCCAAGTGTCTTTAGGATGAGAGTTCCAAAAATGGATGCTGTGCAGCAGTGACTTCCACCACCCTGAGGTTTGGGCTCTGGCTGGAGCTGGGGCTGGACCCTTCTCCCTTCTCACTCAGGTGAAAGAACTTTCTCACTGACCTTTGAAGCTGTTTTTGACATTTATGAGTTAAGAATTCTGGGAACCACAGCTGCTGTCCCTGATTCTAGTCCTGAAGCATGCTCCAATCCTGTCTGAGCTGCAGCTCAGCCAAGTCTGGGCTGTGCTCCTCTCTGAGCCCAATGCAATAGACCTTTCCTGTCAGCCTTCCAGGCTGACTTGGGCTGGAAATGTGTTTTACTCCTTCATTTTATGGCTTCTGCTACCCTAGAATTTTTTTAGAGTCATTTTTTACAAGCATTTTATGAATTATGGGGGAGAACTACAGCAGGTCCGTCCTTCTACTCTGTCATCTTGACTCCACCTCTATTCAATCATTTTTACAAAACTGCATGGGTTCTACACCTAAATTTTAGAATGTCACAATAATTTCTCCTTGATAATTAGAACCTATCATTCCAACTAATGCATGTATTCCTCAAGCTGCTAATCTTCATTTAAGTAATACCTGTCCAAAATTATTTTTAGTGATTCTCATACATTTTCCAGTGGAGATTATTCTTATTTCTTTTCTATCCAGCCAAAAGTATTCTAAACAATGTAAATCATATGCTGCCAAACCAGATGTCCCTGGATATGGTGCTGGGACATCTGGTCTCACAATCTAATACTCAGTATTTGGGATCTTTTGTGTTTATTGTTTTCTAATTTGCAGATTTGGGGTCATCATTCTGACTAGAGGTATACTTCTTCCCAATGATCTATTATTCAAATTACATCAAGAAGTGAACAAATTATCTTTCCAATATTGATAAGAATTATTAGAACTTAAGTCCCTTAACTTTTCTTTCAATAACCTATTCATTCTTTCAGTTAACCTAGATGCTTGTGGATAATATAGAATATGATGTATCTATTCTATATTGTTTACTATGCAATATCTCTTCATTTCATTATCTTTGAAAAGTAACCTATTGTCACTTTGAATCTGCATTGGGGTTCTATAATATAGACTTATGAAATCTACAGTTTTACAGGTGTTTTTCTGGGTCACATTCTTGTAGGGATTTGCCATTAGTAAGCCTTAATAGGTATCAATACAAGTACATACAAATTTGAATCTTTTATCTTGGGGTAGGGGTACAATATAATCTCTTTGGCAAAGTTGGATTGGTACTTTTCCCCTTGATATATCTCCATTTACCACCTGAGGAGGAATTTGTTCCTTTTCCAATGGACATATATAACATTCCTGTGCTACTTGTTTTAATAGTGAATGAGAGATACTCATACCTTGGTCATGTGCTGGTATGTAACCTGGATCCCTAAATGGATAGCCCTTTGATGGACCCATTTTGCTAGTAACGCATCATCAGTTGATGTCAGAGTAAGGACAATATATTGAATAGGAATCTTTGCTAGTGATGAGCTACCACTTTCCAGTGTTTTTTGTGGTCGAAATATTTTGCTGTCCCATCAGTAAAGCATTCATGTCTCTTTTGTTCTTCAGTTAATTCATCATATCCCCAATTCCATTTTATCAAGGATTGTACCATCTATTGCTTTGGTTCAGGGGAGGTATCATTTCCCTCAGTATCTATGTTTGCTATAGATTCATGTAAAGTAGAAATTCCATTTTTGCCTGTCTTAGATCTATTTTGAATATACCATTTTCATTTAATTATGTTAGCTTTATGTGCATATCCAATTCTGTGAGAAGAAGCTAGGGTACTCATTAACCAAGTCCTAATCAGTATTCCAAGCCTTAATATTACTTCATGGCCTTAAAGTCATTTGTTTAGTCTCTACCAAAGTTCAATATGCATCTTACAAGTGCTTTTCAAAAAGGGTATCTTGAATTCCAAATGAAGGGAGTTTCCTAGACCAAAATCCTAATTGTATATTTTGGCTTCACTATTTTTGCCATACACTCCAGTTTGCATCTTCATCCTGTACAGTCACTTCTTATTCCACTGGGCCACTTTGCATAAACCATAAATCTGGGGCCAATTGTATAGCAGCCTTTGCTTCTTCAACAGCTTTACTCTGTACAAGTTCCCAATAAAATTCCTTTTTTTCCTAGCAGTTTTATATAAGGGTTTCAAAATTTGTCCTAGATGCAGTATGTGATGTCACCAATAGCCAAATAATCCTATTGGTGGGGCCTCTTTCTTATTGGTGGGGATAGGAAAATCCTGAATCTTTTGTGGACTTGCAGGAGAATCTTTTGCAGTCCCTTATTCCACTCTATACCCCAAAATTTTATGGTTTGAACTGGTCCTTAAATCTTTGCAGTTTTAATTTCTTATTTTTTGCTGTTCATATGCTCAATTAAAAGTGTCAAACTCTTCTCCACTTCTTTCACATTTTTTCCTGTGTCATAGTGTCATCTATGTAGTAGGTAAGCTGTTCATCAGATAGTTCTAATTCATCTATATGTTCAGCCACAATCCTATGACAAATAGTGGGACTATGCAGATATCCTTGAGAAAAACATGTAAAAATATATCATCAGCCCTGCCAAATGAAAGCAAATTGGTCTCATTGTCTAAAAATCTACTGGGACAGTAAAGAGAGCATTGAATAAATCAATAACTATGTACCAAGTCCCATCATATTTCTGGATCATTTCTATTAAGATAATTGTATCTGGAACAACACCAAACAAGGGAGGAGTGATCTTATTCAGTTCTCTATTATCCACTGTAATTCTCCATGTACCATCTGACTTTTGTACTGACCAGACAAGATTATTCCATTGAATGGTTGTAGGAACTAATACTCTTACCTCAATATATTCCTTTATAATATTGGTAATTTCATCTTGCCTACCTGGCACATGATACTGCTGGAAAGCAATTATTTTAGAATGTTCAGGTAAAGTGATTGGGTTCATTTTTATTTTACCCACTGAAACTGTATTAATTCCTATCTTCCTTACTGCAAATTGGTATCTCCCATCAGGTAAATTTAAAGTCATAATCTCTCAAAATATTTATTCCAATGATGCATTCAGGAATGGGTACAGTTATCATAGTACATTTTTTCTTAGGTATTGAAAATTGTCCAATTTTCATCATTAATTTGACTTATCTGACTGATATTTCAGCCCCTCCCAGCCTTGTGATGGTGATAGGGGTTCTATGGTTAAATTTATCAGTGTTTTCATATATAAGGGAAGTCTCTGCCCTAGTGTCTATTAATGCCCTAGTTATAATATTTGATCCATTTTTCTAATATATGGTCAAACTGATATGGAGTCTGTAATCCCATCAGGGTATTTCTTTAATTTCAGCTGGGGCTTGACCAATTTCCCATTTTCCCTGAAGGTGTGACAAACTTGAATATGAGGGTTCAGGAAGATCAGCAGTGGCAGCTCTTACTTTTCTGTTTTGACTAGTGTCAAGCCCCTTTTCTCAGTCCATTTTGTGTAGTTCATTAGTTAGAATAACATCTATGCTTCCAGAATCTTCCCCTGCTCTCAACAGAGCAGTAAACAATTCTTGTCAATCTATTCTGACTTTGCATTCACTGGCTATTTACTTTTCTCTCTTAAGAAATTTATCTTTTCCCCAGTCCCCTAAGTCACTTAACTGTAAAATCTTATCCTGCACTACCAAAAGAGAGTTCCCTATTTCCCCAATTATTAGAGTCAAAACTAGGTGCTTGTAAGCAGGAGGAACTGTCTTCACTATTACATTCCCATGGGAAACTATTCAGAGGGAATCATAGTATGTATCTGCATTTCCAATCTTTATCTCATCCTTTAACTTTATTATACAGTCCCTAAGTGAATACCAGGGTCTATCTTCACTAGGCCACATTGAGTCATTGGGATATTGCTTATTACATCCATTTGCAGTCAAAGCTAACAGATTAGTTGTATCGTTACCTCCTTGCATATTGTAATTTCTAAAAGCTTGATGTACAAAAGAATTCTGACTAGTATCTTTGAATTTCAAGCAATGCACCCTATCTATCAATACTCCTCCAGCCCCTTCATCACTGATTCTCACCATCCAAGATATTAACAATTCTCACATCCTTTGGGTGAACAGACTCAAAATATCTGTGACCTCCAGCTAGTAAAAGCCTCAATTATCTCCCTAAATACTGTATTGCCCCCTTGGGTCTCCTATTTCTGCCTTAGTATTGGGCATGCTTCTGCCTGAGGATTCTCCCTCTAACATAATTTCATTTTCCAACTCTGACTTTGTTACATTTTCTTCCAAAGCACTTTCCTGACAATTGTCTCCCTGGCAACTAATCTGGGTCTGTACAAAGATTGTATGCACTCTTCTTTTGCAACCCTTTGGCTTCTTCTCCTGGGGTAAATGAATCATCTTTTCTTTACCTGAGATCCCCCATCTTGCTCTTTAAAAGGAGAGCCTGAACACTATGAATTCCCACGCAAACTAGCTAACTCTTTTTACATCAGAAATTTTTCCTTCAGCAACTTGTTTTTGCTTTTATACATAATACAATAATATGTTAATAAAACGCAGCCTCCTCCTACACACCCCTGCCAGCTCTTTCCCTGGTTTTATTGGCATTGTTTGTAAATACCTTTCCAAATCTCTCCCCCTCCCAAAACTTCAATTCCCAGTTTTCACAGAGTCTGATGCTTTTAGCCCATTCTCTTGCTAGGGAGGAATAAAGTAAATTCTCCTATCCTGGGATATCTATTTCTTCCTCTAAAGCCCTTCTACCTCCAAATAGAGACTTCATACCCTGTGATCCTGTTTGTGACACCAAATGTTTCACTAAGGCAATATTTACAGCATCTGCAGTGACTATGAATATGCCAGCATAGTTCTGAAGCGCAAAGGATAACAGTCTCTATTTAAAAGGCAGAAGGAAAACATTTATTCAGGCAACAGAAAGTCAGATCCCAACACCAGAAAGTCAAATCCATCATAGTAACCAAGAAATCAATACACATTATCACTGTAGGAGATCCTGCTATTCCCAAGCTTTACCCCAGCTACCACCACCACCACCCCACCAGGGCCTTCCAACAAGCAAACACACTCACAATACTAGCTGTGCCTGCCTGCCTGTGTCCTCTCTTCTCTGCCCTAACCACTCTCAGCAACCTCCTCCCACTTCTGCTCCACACTTCCTGTTCCACCCCTTGAGCAAGCTCCTTCCACCACATGTGACTTGGGCTTCCATGTGTTTTAAGCGGGTCACATGGACCTACTAATGAATGGGAAAAATCTTTCCATTTAAATTACCACTACACATGTATATAAACATGTATTTGCATTTTAATCCAGATAATTCTGACAAAAGATGCAAAACTGACAGATTATGCATTATAAGGAATGATTATTTCTATTCTAATATTTTGGCACTTTAGTTATTGTCAATCTATGTGAATAGATGGAGTTTCCTTGAAATTAATTTCCCTACACTGATGAAATCATAAATATAAACCAAAAACAGTTTCCGTTCTTGATAAAACTTCATTTTGGTTAATGTTAAAATTAGCCTTTGTATCAACATTATCTTATTTGGAAGCTTTATTAGGTATATGTAAATTATATAACATAATTGTAAACTATCAAATCTTGTTCTTTATTGTTAAAATATTATTAATCAGCACTTCTCCGTTATAATCATTCATATTTATCATGGTGATATGGAGGTAATATTGTCTTATGAAAGAAATTAAACTCTATATGATGATAAAATTATCTAAGACAGATCATACTGTCAGGCATAACTTTAGTCATCAAGTAATTTCATTATGATTTTTCATTTGCTGAAAAAAACAGTCATTCTGAAAGGGCAAATAAAGTGATTTTATTAAGGAAAGTATTTAATAAACAAGAACAGCTTATTCTATTACCATGCAAAAAAAGAGTATATCAGTTGATATATAGTTTAAATGTAATATTTAAAATCAATGATTTTCTACTGCTTTCTTGTTGAGATTTATTTGAGTAAAGCATGAGTATTTTGGTAAAACATGTATAACTGCAGTTTCAATGACATTAAAAACAGCATGCTCCAAATCAAATATAAGGACACTGACATATAGAGTAAAGCTCAAATTCCTTTGCCTGGCATTAATGGCCCTCTACAATTTGGCCATACCCCACCCATCTAGCCTTATTTTAACCACTAGATGACTTTGCTAGACATGATCCTATGTGGAAAAAAAAAAATCAGACTCTGGGATATGATTATGTGCTCCATCATGAATGAAGGGGAATTTTGGGAAAATGACAAGCCTTCTGGTTCTCAAATATCAGCAAATTTCTGAGTGTCTGGGAGAGGGAGACAATGCTTCTGGCTCTCCATTTCCATTTCCAGACTTCTTCCTCTGCTACCATTAATCTGTAACTTCTCTTCCTTTGAGGTTCACTCTATTCAAATTTAATATCCAATTGAAGTCCTGGTGTCTGTTATCTACCGGCTCCTAGGTACTACTCTAGCATTCTTCAAGGAATTCAATCTCACAATTTTTCTCTTCACTCTAGTTCCTGCCTTCAAATAGAGGAATGTTGAAGTTCCTTCAAATACTCTACATCCCAGTTTACTCAATCTACTCAATACCCAGTCTACTCCCAACTTAGTCGACTAGGGTATTCACACCTTTGATCTTGCCAGCACCACATTTGTTACACTTTCAAGGTAAAGAACTCTAGAATTCTTTTCTAAACCACAATTTCCTAGCATTCAACCTCTCTCTGACTTATTCCCAAACCTATTCTTCATCCTTACTATGATGGCCAGTCCTTCCACCCCTTCAGTACTTTCCCAGATTTCTGGCTTCACTTTCCTTTCTTCACAATGTCAATAATTTAGTCTACACTGTTCTCTGCTCTCAAATCCCATGCTCTCTCTCTCTGCTAAATTCCAACCCTAAATGACTCCCATCATTGACCTTCTTTACTCCTGCTCATACATAGATAAGCAGATTTGGAGACAGTTATAAAGCCATGCTAACTTGGCCCACTGAAAATTTGTACTATCTAATAACAGCTGAACTTTCACTTCATTAAAACAATTCTTTTACTCCTTCTTAAATGATTCTTTATTCCATACTTGCAGAAATTCTTCCAAATGTTTCCATCTTTCCTTAGTCTTCCTACCCCACTTATTCCCACCCTCATAATTAAGGGTCTCTCCTCATGCTTTATTAAGAAAAATAAGGCCTATGCCAGTAGCACACTATTCCTTTCTCAACATCTCATAACCCCTTGAAATCAAGTCCTCTTCTTCCCTCATTTAATCTAGTCTCTGATAAAGAGGTTGCCATTCTTGACAAGGCCAGCCATTCTCCATGTATTCTTGATCCCATCTCATTTCATTTTCTCCAGTAAATGACTCTCATAATTATCCCAACTGTCTCTAATCTTCAATTTTTTTTTATCCACTGACCCCTCCACAGCTGCCCAAACGTGTCCAAATCTCTATCATACTTTAAAAATCCTTACCAGCTCCTATCTGCTTCTGAGGCTATTGTCATTTATTTCTTTTCCTTTTCTCAGCTCAGCTTCTAGATAAGATTCACTACACTTATTTCCTATGCTTTAACTTTCTTCACTCTTTTCAGTTACTGGCAAGCTGGCTTCTGACTTTATCTCTCAACTGAAACTCTTTCTGCCAATTTACCAGTGATCTAATAATTACAAAATCTTTTCCAAGTCCCCAAACCTTTTTTTATTTTTCTGCAGCATTTGACGCTAGTGACCATTCCTTCACCTGTATACTCTGTTCTCATGACACTACTTTCCTGGTTTTTCTCCTATCTCTTTGACAGCTCCCAGTTATGAATATGCCCCAATGCTCTGTCCTGGGATCTTGCCTTTTTTATTGCTAAACTCTCCATGACTTCATCAGTCCACATGAATTTAATTGTCATCTCTATACTGATCTATAAATCTAGTTCTAATCTCTTTCCTGAGCTCTAATCCCACACCTCTAATTGTCTATCAGAAATTTTATACTGGATGTTTTACAGCATCTCAAACTCAGAATAGACAAAGCAGAACTACTCCCTCACTTCAAACCTATGGTTCTTCCAAATTTCCCAATATCTGTTTCAGTAAATTTTGCAACTTTAGTGTGTTATCCTCAACTCTTCAGTCTATTTCCCTACATATATTTAATCGTCAAATTGTCTTATTTCTACCTCAGCATTATATCTTCCATTCACCTCTTCTTCACTCACAAAGCAACTATAGTCTCTCATTTGGACTATTGCAATAGCTTCCTAATTTGTCTGCCTCAAGTATCTCCCCACCTTGATCCATCTTTCACACAAGCTGCCAAAGTGAGATTCCAAAAGCTCAGGTCTCACCATATCACTTTCCTAATTAATCAACTCTTTCTTATTACCTCTAGGCTAAAATATGAACTCCACTGTTCTTTACAATTTGGTTCCAGCCTACTTTTTTAGACTTGTCACACACTCTCATATTTTACACAAACTACAGTCAAGGCAAAGTAGACTTGTTATTCACATATAATTGAACATCTCCTTTCTCTGTGCCTTAGCTCTAGCTATCTTCCATGTTTGTAATATACTTCCTCTTCACTTTACCTCTCAGAATCCCTGCCTCTGTTGTTGTTCATCATTCATTTTTGAATTGGATCATTGACATTATGGGGTGATGTCTTAACTTGTGTGTGAATTGGATTTAAGTGAGGCAGATATGGGCAGAGTCATCAGCCTTATTCTCTTTCAGAGTCATTGAAGTTCAGTGGCAAAACAGAAGTCCAGTGGTGAGACAAAAGTCAAGAATGACTATGGCCCAGGATGCCATGTACAACCTTGCCACCCTTGATATCTGACCAAGTGCACAACAGTGCCTACTTAAGCCACTTTCACGGCTACTGTTGTTCTCCTCTGCCCATTCCACTGGTAAGTCTTCACAAGTTTTGGGTAGATATTCCCTAATTCACCAAAGGATACCCTCAGCCTGGATTAGCCCATCTGCCAAGATGGTTTACCAAGGTAGTGGTCACTGCATATGCTACAGCTTCTTGGAGTCACAGATAGGAGTTGAGTGGAGGTGGACACCAAAGGTGGATGTTCAGCCCTGAAAAAGGCTCAGCAAGCCTTCACACCAGGATGCTAGTCCTCCCTAAACACTCCATACACTTCCCTTTTACTATTAGGAGAATACCCATCCTGTTGATCTCCCAGATCTGCAACTTTATTATCCTTGACTCCCTGCTCTCACTCAGTTCAAATACTGCTTTCTGAAATAGGTTTTCTTCATCCCCACAGTCAAGGCATCTTGCATATGCCTATTTATTTATAAGTTGTCTTTAACACTAGTATATAAGGTCATTGAGGGCAGAGAATGTTTTGTTGTTGTTTTCTTTTGTTTTGTCTTTATTTATGTCCCCAGTGCTTAGCATAATACCTGTCAGATAGAAAGCATTTAATAAACATTTCTACCCCTAAGGTTTAGTTCAAGTGCTGTCTTTTATAAGAAGCTGCTACCACTTTGCACTCAAATTATCTTGCATCATCTCTGTGTGTGTGTGTCTTTTGGTAGTATTGTTATCCTTAGCTATATTCTATGCTCCTTGAGATCAAAGACAATTTAATATTTTTTTCACACCCCCAGCACATAGCACAGTACCATACCACGTGGTTAATAAACACTTGTTGACTTATTGGTGAGTATTAATATATTTATATCAGAAAACTTACCTCCTCCCCAGTGTGCTAGATTTTACTGAGCCCTAGTAATTCGATCTTAGCATAATGGAGTCAGCACCCCATAATGACAGACTAGCATATGTTCATGGATTATTTTATTCTTTTTGCATTGAATAAATAAAATAATAAGTAATACATTATCAGAGCTGCATAGCATAATGGGTTAAGGGGCTTCTATTGCTGACAAGGAGACCTGGATTCAAATCCTGCCTTTGATACATACTGTCTTTGTGACTCTAGGCAAGTAATTTAACCACTGAGTGCTTCTAAGCAAGTTTCTGAAACTATAAGCAGGTAGCAAGTATAGATGGGTATTGGTAGAAGAACGTTCTCACTAGATTCTCCACACACCAATGAATTCACAGACTAGAAATTTGTTTAAAATGACATTAATAATAATGACAATAACATAGGTAGTTTTGAAGTTGGCAAAACATTTTATATATATTAGCCCCTTTGATCCTTAAAACCACCCTGGAAGATAGATATTATTATCCACATTTTGTGGTTCAGGAAACTGAGACCCAGAGAGGTTAATTAGCTTGTCTTTGGTCACACAATTAGTAAATGTTTGAGGCAGAGTTTGACCTAAAGTCCAGCACTCTAATCAACGACTCCCCTTTGCTGCCAATGGCCATGAAGCTGCATATCTGGAGCACCTTCTAGATTTAGGTTATCCCCATTCTATATGCTTTTATTATTATTTGTTCTTCATGTTTATATACACAAGCTCCAAACTCAGGGGCTCTTAGTGAATAGATAGTTCAGTTATTTAGGTCCATCATTGATCGTTCTTCCTGAAAGCAAAGAAATATAGGAAATATGTTTTCCAAATGATGTTCACTTCGTGCAATCCAGTAGAGTCATTCATTAGATCAAGTACTTGTGAACTTTGAATCCAAGTCTTGGCTTGATGTCATAGCATAGGATGATAATCCCCTTGTGCAGACTGAAATTCTTACTGGTGTTCCCTTCTGTGCCCTGTCTATGACAAACTTCCAAGTACCTCTTGCTATGGCTAGCTCATTTTTGGTTCATGGGACAGAGAAGATTTGATTCAAAAGCAGATGACAAGCAAGGAGAGCCTGCTGCCATCAATCTCCTCTGATTTCTTTGACTTTTGGAACTTTGTGTAACATTTCCAACACTTAAGATGCTGGTCACATTCTGCTGTTTCCTTCTGCTTCTCTTTAGTTTTTTGACTTTGTAGACCAAGCTGACCCAAGTCACAGAGCTGTAGTCATCAGGTAAGTCAGAGGTATTTCAGAGAATTTGAGGTGATCTCAGCAGTGAGCTAGATATCCTATATAGTCCAATCAGGAAGCACTTATCACTAGAACAGAACCAATAAATAGGCATCTATCCTCTGCTTGAAGACTTCCAAAACCAGAAACAGCATGTTTCATTTTTGGCCAGGTCTAATGTTAGGAAGTTTTTTCCTGACATTCAGCTTGAATTGGTTTCCTTTCAACTTCCACCCATTGTCCGTTTAATCTGTTACACTTATATCCTAATATTCCTCTCCATGCATTCAATGTTTCAGGTACACTGAATTACTGGCTTTCTGAAAATACTGGCTACACCTTGTGCCCTGCTTCCTCTACATGTTCGCTCCTCCTGTTTTGTAGGCTAGAACATCTGTCTACTCTTTCCTGCTTTGGCTACTGAATTTCTATTCATCCCCACCTCCATGGGTCCTTTCCTGATATGCCTCTTCAGTAACAACTTTTCCTCAGACCTCAGTGAGGCTCAGAGAGTAGGTGAATTGCCCATAGTCAAATAGTTAGGAAATGTGAGAGGCAGGAATTCAGACCTTCCTGACTCTAATTCAGCTCCCTCTCATCCCTCTTTGTATTTCTTAGAAAAATTAAAGCACTATGCAAAAATGAATTATTGTTATAGAACAATTCTACCTTACTCTGCCCAACTCAGTAAGCTCCATTCATTTCTTGAGAAAGAAAAACACAACAAAATATAAGTATAATCAAGGTCATACTCTTCAACTCCCTGCATATGGAATACTCAGGAAAGTTATATATTGAATATTGTTCCTCAGCCAGGTTAGGAGTCCCATATGAGACACCAGATTTTGAATAACTAAAACATAACACATATTCACTGATTTTATATTAGCTTCCTAGATGTGATGGCTATAACAGCTGAGCAATTAAGGTCTTCTACTTGTATGTTTCTAATACACAAATGTTCATAATTGCCCTTCTGCTGAAATCGCAGCAGGCTCTTAAAATGCTTCATAAGATATATTTCCTGTCAGTTTAAAAGAAAAATCATCACAAGGCTATTTCTCATTGCCTTCCCAAACTGTCATTTCATTTTGGGAGTGACAAATAGAAAATGGACCTCAATTAGAATCAACACTTTGCCATGATATATGATATCTGCAATGTTTTGCCATGCTTCTAGTTCTCTTTAATTCAACAAATATTGATTAAGCTGCTGCTATGTTCAGAGCAACTCCCTACCTACCTCCTTTAGTGCTATGATTAGGGAGGAGGCCACAATATTTGACCTCTTGCCCTTACAGCCTCCATGGGAGACAGGACACAATAGAGTATTTATGAAATAAAATGTTATATGATAAATGCATCAGACGGGTAGCAAATGAAATTTTATTATGAGATCTGAAAAATTTTGCGAAAGAAGTGGCATTTGAATTTTAAAAATGTATGGGAACTCAGAAGACAGAAAGTGAGAGAGATTGTACCAAGGATATGGCAGGGAAGCAGGAGAGTGTGTTCAGGGGACTACTGTCCCATTTAACTAAGAAATAGAATGCATAGGTAGGAACAGTATCATATATAATGTTGAAAAAGTTGGGTTTTTCCGTTTTCTCCAGTTTGGGTATTGAATACTAGAAAAGGATATTTGAACTTTGCTTGGAAAAGTAAAAGAAAACCACTGATTTTTTTTGAGAAAAGGTGCTACATGACTATAAATTAGGCATATCTGATTTTTAAAAATTATGATTCACTGACTATCTAATCCAACTAGAAATCCCTAGACTGGCATACATTCATTTGGAGGAGTTGTAAGAAGGCAATGGTTCTACTTTCCATAGATCCTGGATTCAGAGATATAGTATTTTAGTGATTTTCTCTAGTTTTTCTGTCAGAAATATAAAGAAAACAATATAGTCTACTTCTGAAATCCAGTTTCACTTTTGAATCTATCCCATTAACTTGGACCATCCTCAATTTACCTTGTCTTTTTCTTAAATTACATATCTTCCATGGCCACATAAAGTCATAGTTCCCACTTGGAAGATAATTTAATAGGATCCTATTTCCTGGCAAGCAAGACTCAAAATTGAGGAAAATTGAGAGATATTTATTCAATGAAAATCAGATTAGAGAGTATTGCAGTGTTCTTTTCAGTATCTCATATTGAGAAGGAAAGCAAGGACTGTTTGCCAAGATCAAAAGAAAGTACCATCATGACTATCTCTATAGAACACCCAGTGAAAAATCCAATATATTAGTACCATCATAATTCTAAACACTAGAATTTTTATTTTTGTAAATATTTCTGGACACTCATATAGTCTTCCAAAATGTACCAAGAAAAGTTAGAAAGATCATTTTTCTCTTTGAAGTAAAATAATATACATAGAAGTAATTTACTACATAGTACCTGTAGTAGGCAGGTCTGACTCAGGCCAGTTTACTGATAGTTTAGGTCCAGTATTGGAATAAAATGTAGTACTCATGTGTCATTTAACATTTAACACAAAGAGATTGATTTACTTAGTTATAGCATAGAAAGGATATTCAACAAAGATATAGCACTTAGCTAAGATGAATATGTGAAATCTATCTAGTCACCAAGGCAAGACACAATGACTCATTTTGCCTTGGATCCACTGCCAAGTCTAAAGGAACCATATTCCACATGGTGGTACTTTTATGCTCTTAGGTGAACAGGAAGTCACATCACTATAGCCTAAGACTACAAGGAAATACTGTGAATGGTTAGGTGTCTTTCTGGACCAGTCAAGTCTAAGAAGGATCTTATTTGGCTTTTAGGAAATGACTTTAATTTCCATAAGGGATGTTGTTGAGTAGAATAACAGGGGGAGAGATAAGATGGAACTCTGACATTTCACAGTATTGTTGTAGTACATTAAACTAGTTCAATGCCCCTATTTTACAGATGAAGAAATTGAGCATCAGTGGCATGAAGTGACTTGGCTTAAAGATGTTATATTCCATGTATTAAAAGGGCTATCCCCCACTTGTGACAGAGTGTTGTTGTTATGTGGTTTGAAGGGAGGAAGAATAGATATCTCTAGCCTCTTCCCCATCTAGCCTTTTCCAAAGGAGACTTAATTCCTATCAAGAAGGGAAGCAGGAAATTGGGTCCAGAGGTTCAATCTAGCTCCAAATCATTGTTTCTTTATGGGGGTAAAGGGGAAGCAGGACCCAAGCTTTATATCCAAGGCTTGACCTCTTTCCCACAAATACCAGTTCTACAATGAACACATAGAGAAATTATCAAAGAAACTGACATATACCATTTGGCAGCAAAACAGAAATCAGGGAAAGTATATATAGAAGAATATATACTAAACAATACAGAGTGAAAGGATTCTCCCATTGGGAATGAGATAACTCAGTTTTATCAAGAGTGAAATCTAGATCTCACTCACCCATGGGAAAAAAATCTCCAAAGTCTCTAGTGTAACAAACTGGAGATAGAGACACAATAGACACTGGGAGCTCCTCTCATGTATTCCCAGAGCCTTTTCCTTCAGCAACCTGAAGTGAGGTTGGCCATTTCCATCTTCCTTCTTGAATCTGGAAGCCAAAAGTGCCCAAAGTAACTAGAAATTTGAAAAGAATCCAAAGACCATCTCAAAAAGAACTGAACCTCTTCTGCTCTTGGCAATTTATGTAGGACAGGGCAATTACCTCTACCAACCTGGAAATAAGTCCCATACCAACGACTTTGGAACTGGGTTAGCAATTTCCAATAAGAAGAAGCCTACTGGATTGTCCAACGTCATACATGCTCATTTCCAATTAAGTGCTCTTACCATTATATACCACTGGCACAATTGTAGAACATCAATGCTAGAAAATAACCTTTTAAATCCTATAATCCAGCCCCTTCATTTAACAAAGATGCTAATGCCTAGAGCAAGGGAAGTCTCAGCTAATAACTAGCAGATCCTGGACATGAGTCCAGGTCTTCTGACTCCAATTATACTCTCTCCATTTCAATAGTACCTTTGAAGTAATTAATGCAGCTTGCAAATGATTCTAAATTACTTCCTAGATACAGTTTCTGTTCCTAGACAATAGCCTAAGGAAAGCATATTTATGCCACTCAAGCCACCGCATAATATCAGAAGAGCATTTAGTATTGAGTGAACTTTACAGTCCTAGGACACATTCCACCCCCCTCCCCAAAGGCTTTAACCACATTGACCTCATTTTTGAGAAATATTCCTGAGCATTGCTGTATTTGCTATATCCAATGACAGCGAGAGGGAACCAAAGACATACTTCACCTATTTCACAAATTTTTTTCAGTGAGGGATTCTTTTTTTCAGGTATGGGTTAAACTCTGTGGCCACTGATATCCTTTTGACTCTAAAAGACTGATTCCAAAATTACATAGAATAATTGGCATAAAGAATGTTATGAGAAGGATGTGGGACTGCCCCATCTGCCAAGCTAATCATGTATCAAGGGCAAAGAATAACTTTTGAATAGCTGCCATACTCTACTGGTATCCATAAGATGTCAGGAAAGCCAGGGGAAAACCTATAACAAGCAGGAGAGTAGCATTTGGAGAATTTACAGAAGAACATGAATGTATTGAGGCAATGAAAAAGTGTGGATGAGTTATTGTTTGTACTGGTAGAGAGCATGTGTCAGCTAGATGGCACATTAGATAGAGCACTTGCCCTGGAATCAGGAAGATCTGGGTTCAAATTTGATAGCTGTGTGACCCCAGACAAGTCACTTAACTTTGTTTGCCTTAGTTCCTCCTCTGTAAAATGAGCTGGAGAAGGAAATGGCAAAACGTTATAGTATCATTGCCAAGAAAATCCCAGATGGGATTGGACAAAACTGAAATGACTCCACAACATTAGACATCACATCCATATCAATAAAATCAAGATTCACTGGCATATTGAAACAAAATTTGTTGATTGAATTGCTGCAATTTAACATTGGTCTATACACAATTTTATCAGAAGTTAATGTTTAAAATCAACTTCTAAATGAGTTACAAACTCATTATAGTTATAAATATAACTAATATCTATAGAGTTTACTATGGAATAGACATTTAATAGTTATGCAAGAACTTAGGCTCTGCTGGATCTTTTCCATCACAGTGACAAACATCTTTGGTGAACATATATATTTTCATATTTCATACCTTGTCAGATGTTTATGATCAGATGTTTACTATTGATGTCTACCATTCATGTGACCTCCTTGAGGACAGTGTCAATGTTTGTCTTTATATCCCTGGTTCTTGGCATAGTGCCTGCTACATAGTAGGGGCTTAATAAAGATGTGAATGGTGAGGTCCTTCAGATGATACTGTTTGTGGTATTTTGCTAGTGTCATCAAACCCTGGAACATCACAGAACTCGTGATAAAGTTCTTTCATCATTCAAAAGAATTTTAACCTGACCATCTACATAAAAAAGATTAAATAGATGAAAAATAAAATCTACTACCTAGATCATCACATGCATTTGTATGGGAAGCCTACAGAGATTACTGATTAGTGAGTACATATCTGGACAGATTGTACAGATGGAAAATGGATTGAGCCTAGAATTGAACAGAAAAAGGAAATTAGGCTAGATTACCTTCATGTAAAATTGAAAAGCTCCTTTAATGACACTCAAACTTTCCATGGAAATGAGACCTATCTTCTTAATATCTTCATTCTAAAGGTATTGCAACAAGAGATAGAATATAGAGTCTCCAAAAATAATAATGACTATCACACAGATGGTAAAGGATTGTTACATGGTGGGTGTAAGCTAGCTGCAACTTAAAACCAATAAGAAATTTCAAGGTACAAGAGAAAAAGATGTCACCAAGGAAAGCAAAGGTGGGTTACTCTCATGGGGAGGGCAAAGGATTATGTATGGATTATCAGAACGTTCTTCTGGTAACCTTGTGATGTATGGAGAAAATAATGAAGCCCTCTAGAATATTGGGGGGAAATCCGATGACAAATTTCTAAGAGGGCATAGAGCAGAGTTACACAGTTTGCACAGGCATGGATGGGTTACAAATGGCGTCCTTAGAAGGAATTCATAACATGAGATAACAGATGTATTTGAGAACTTATGTCTGTAAGGATAGTTCTGTAAAATGGAAATATCAAAGAAGATGATGTGATGGTTAAGGAGGAAAAAAGAGCTTGAGGAAAAACATTTTCTTCTTCTTGGTGCTTCTGGTGCAGTTGAAATAAAGTTGACTGAATCATGAGTTCACTAGGAGACACATTGAGACAGTATGTACTAGGCTAGACTTGATGACAGAAAGAACCAGGTACAAATTTTGCTTCTCAAATTTATGAGCTGTGTTACTATTCTAAAACTGCTTAACTCTTCTGAGCCTCAGTTTCCTTATCTATAAAATGAGAATGATAATGGTTGTCACTGATCTCAGGGTTTTTATGTGGATTCAATGAGATAATGCATGTGCAACATTTTGCAAATTATAAAGTGTTACAGAAATATTGACTATTATTACAAAAACAATCCCTTGAAAATATGATTACTTTGATATTAGTTGGAGATAGCACCTCTCAGGGGCATTTTTAGATAACTGTCCAATGTCAATTTTAAAAAATACCTATTTTTGTAAATGCCAAGCATAAAAATTGATCATAACTTCTAAAAGGTAAGTAACTCCAATGGATTATTTTCACTTAAAACAGTAATTATTTGACTGCAATAAAAAATCAGTTTGCCTGTCCATACCCACTTAATTCACATTTAGCTGAGAGCAAAACTGGCATTTCTTAAAAATAAGTGTGTGAATGCAGTCTATGTAAGTGCTGTATAAATTATAAAACCTTCCATGTGCTAATGTAAGCATCCAATTATACAAGAAGTTTGACCATGGGATAAGCAAATCTCTTTTCAAAACATGGAGGAAGATAACTTCTCCTCCAGTGGTGTTAAAGATCTTTTTCTAGCTCTTTACTGACACAAAAATTTGTAACAAAAGCTAAATTAGACAGTCTCATACCTTTGGCCTCTAGGAATGAGAACTCCTTGAAAACAGGTAGTTTTTGCTTTTTTTTTTTTTTTTTTTGTATTCCCAGTACTTAGCACTGTGTCTGGCAAGTAGTAGGTACTTAATAAATGCTTTTTTGTTTTGACTTTAATGAGAGGTAGCATAAAAACCATGAGTACATAGTGACACCAAAAAAGAAAAGGCTTGAACCTCAGCTTGTTTTTAGCCACCTCATTTCTCATTGGGGCAATGCTTTAAACTAAGCCATTACTTTGACAAACTCAGCCTGAGCTACTTAACCGGCCACTCTCCGATAATAAATGTTTCTAAGCTCCATAACTACCCAAGACATTAAATGGTCTCTCAGAACACTGAATGAAAATTTCATCCTAATCCTCCTGGGAACAAGTAAGATAACATCATGGCAGAAGCATGAAATATGTTTTGTTAAAATAAATTACTTTATCAAGGAATATGTATAGAGCTCGGAGCACAGAACTTTTTTTCAAAGAATTTTCTTTTAAAGAGACCATTTCAAGTTGGATTTTACTCTCACCATGAAGAGAAGTAAAAAAATAAGATTACAACATTTAGGTTCTTTGTCTTGGTATTACATAAGCAGAATATGTTGTCATGAGCAAACTCATGATTCTTTTAATAAACTCTTGGCAAGAATATTAAGGTTATTGACCAAAAATACCATGGGTCTCTAGGTGAGGGTGATGGCTGAACAAGGTGCCAGATTTTTCGTGTTGATTGTTCTCATCCTTCTGGAGACAAGAGACTGATTCCATCTGGAAGGTATTTAAAGGACACCAGATGGAGTAATACCATGTGATGGTGAACAGTTCCTTTTTATTATAAACTACCAATTGTGGTCTTTCCAAGAATAATGTTACTAGTGAGCAGTGTGGGGTTGCTTTCCTTGGCTTATCTAAATCTAAAATTCTAGTTGCTGTGGATTCTCCATATTGGAAATAAAATACTTTTAAGTTTACAGTTAGTGTGGTAGCACCTAAAAAAAAAAAAAAGAAAGAAAATCAAGAGGGACTGGAAAGCAGAAAACAGCTAGCATAATTTCTACACCTGGAAAGGTTCTGGGGCAAATTCATTAAAAATCTATTTGTAAGCACCCTGAGGATAATGAGGTGCTAAATAGCAGCCAACAAGGATTTGTCCAAAGGAAATCATGCCAAACACACCTTAATTCCATTCTTTAATAAAAGTAATGACCTTTTATAGCAGTGAAAAGCTGTAGGAATGGTACATATAATGTTATGATACAGATTCATTTGAGTTCTAAGAATATTTTTTCTTTTTCCTTACAATAATATATTTTTTAAATTACATGTAAAGATGATTTTTAATGTTCATTTTTGTAAGATTTTGAATTCCATTTATTTCTCCTTCTTTCACTTTCTTTCCTTTCCCCAACATAGCAAGCAATCTGATAAAGATTGTACTTGTGCAATCATGTTAAACATATTTCCACATTATGTGTTTGTCCTTCGATGCCGAAGAAGATCATGTCATCAGAGAAATGAATGGCATGACTTGGAGTTGACTTTGTTTTGAGTGAGGGAGGGCTGTGCAGGTCTCCAGCCTCCCTTCTCCTCCAGAGCCATCTGAATCCAGTGACCAGATATTCATCAGAATGACTAGAGATGACCCAGGATGAAGCAATTGGGGTTAAGTGACTTGCCCAAAGTCACACAGCTAGTGAGTGTCAAGTGTCTGAGGTGAGATTTGAACTCAGGTCCTCTTGACTCCTGCACTGGTGCTCTATCCACTGCACCACCTAGCTGCCCATTTCCACATTAGTCATATTGTAAAAGAAGAATCAGAATAAAATGGAAAAACTACAAAAAAGAAAAAAATTTAAAATAGCATGATTCATTTTGAATTCAGACTTCATTAATTCTTTCTCTGGATGTGGATAGCTTTTTCCATCATGAGTCTTTTGGAATTGTCTTGGATCATTGTGTTACTGAGAAGAGCTATATCTATCAGAGTTGATCATTGCTCAATGTTGCTGTTACTGTGTACAATGTTCCCCTGGTTGTGCTCACTTCACTCAGCATTGGTTTATGTAAGTCTTTCCAGGTTTTTCTGTAATCCACCTGCTCACCATTTCTTAGAGAACAACAGTATTCAATTACATTCATATACCACATCTTATTCAACCATTCCCCAATTGATAAGCAAACCCTCAGTTTCCAATTCTTTGCCACCACAAAAAGAGCTGATATAAATATTTTGTAGTATAGTATCTAAAATATAATATATTGTAAGGACCCACATGTGGATCCTTTTCCCTTTGTTATGATCTCTTTGGGATGCAGAGCTAATAGTGATATTGATGGATCAAAGATATGCACAGTTTTATAGCCCTTTGGGCACAATTCTAAATTGCTCTCAAAAATTGTTGAATCAATTCACAATGCCACCAATAATGCATTAGTGTTTCAATTTCCCCACATCTTCTTCAACATTTATAATTTTCTTTTCCATCACCTTAGCCAATCTGACAGGTGTGAGGTGGTGCCTCATAGTTGTTTTAATTTGCCTTTCTCTAATCAATAGTGATTTACAGCATTTTTTCATATTTTAGGATCTCTTTTAGGAGGTGATTGGTGGATTTTTTTCAATCACTATTTTACCCTCTGGCTCTAGGATATCAAGGAAAAATTCCTTGATAATTTCTTGAAATATGATGTCCAGGCTCTTTTTTTTTTTTTTTTTGACCGTGGCTTTCAGACAGTTCAATAATTCTTGAATTGTGTCTTCTGATTCTATTTTCTGGTTAGTTGTTTTTCCAATAAGGTGTTTTACATTTTCTAGTATTTCTTTTCATTCTTTTGATTTTATTTGACTGATTCTTGATGTCTCACACCGGCATTAGTTTCCACTTGCCCAGTTCTAATTTTTAACAATTATTTTCTTCAGTTAGATTTTGTGTCTCCTTTTCCGTTTGGCCACTTCTACCTTTTAAGGAGTTTTCTTCAGTTGATTTTTTTGTCCATTTGACCAATTTTTTTTTTAAGGAATTGATTTCTTCAGTCAATTTCTGTCCTTCCTTTTCCAAGTTATTAACTTTTTCTTGTGTAACTCTCATTTCTTTTCTCAGTTTTTCTTCTTCCTCTCTTATTCAATTCTTAAAAATCCTTTCTAAGCTCTTCCAAAAAAGAATTTGGGCTTGAGCTCAATTCATATTCATCTTTGAGGCTTCCCATGTAGGCATTTTGACATTACTTTCCTCTTCTCAGTTTGTGTTTTGATCTTCCCTATGACAATAGTAGTTTTCTACGATCAGAGTTTTTTTCCTTTTTCTTTTGTCTTTCTTTCTTTTCTTTTTATGCTAATTTTTAGCTTATTTCATAACTTTTAAAGTTGAGCTCTGCTCCAGGGGCACAAGGGGCACTGTCCCAAGCTTCTTGCCCTGGTGACCAGATGGCTACTTCATTCTTAAACTGCCCCCTCAGTGCACATTCCCTAAAACTATATCTCATGAAACTTTAAATGTTTATTCATTTTTCAGTAATGTCCTACTCTTTATGACTCCATTTGGGGTTTTCTTGTCAAAGATACTGGATTGGTGTGTAATTTCCTTCTCCATTACATGTTACAGTTGAGAAAACTGAGGCAAACAGGGTCAAGTAATTTTTCCAGAATCACATAACTAGTAAGTGTCTGAAGCTGATTCAAACTCAGGAAGATGAGTGTTCCTGACTCCAGAACTGATGTTATATCCACCACACCACCTGAATGAAAGCGTCATTCTGTTTAGAACAATTCTGTTGGGTTTCTCATGAAACTGTATCAATGTATTTACCTTTACTAGTGAGTCAGAAGGACAGAGTTAGTTCAAAGTAAATGTTCTTAATGAAGTGATATAGTAAGAAAAATAGCAACAAAATTTTTCCTTATAAATTTAGATCAATGTCTCCTACAAATAGAAACAGTATAAGTGGGAAGAATGAATGCATATAAGGAATATGTGTAGAAAATCATATATAGATAGATATACACACTTACATATATTATATGTGTATAAATATATGTGTATGCGTATATATGTATATGTGTGCATGTGTGTATATATATATATATATATATATATATATATATATATATATATATATATATATATATATATATATATATACACACGTATACACCTTTGAAATGTGTGTAGCCAGGGCACATTCATGAAAAGGTACATACATAAAGAACTTATAAGAACAGGGTGCACAAATGGCAGTGGCTCATATATAGGGAACATAGGGACAGGGCACATTGTGAAGGGGAAAGTCATACCCCAAAGGCAAAAAGACTATTGATATTTTATTGTGATATCATCTGGATATTCCACTCTGTCTCTAAGACTCTGCTGGACTTTGCTTAGCCAGATGCTTTGTCTCTTTTGCTGGATGCTATTTGGCTTTTAGCCTCTTCCAGATGCCATTTGGCATCACTGGACACGTAGTCTCTTCCAGACACTGACTTACTGGATACTCTGCTGCCTGAAGCTTCTTCTTCCTTTGAAATCCTTGGCTTTCTCTTCCTAAAGAAAGAATGGGTGTCATCATGCTCTGTAAGCATAAAGTCTATAGGGTAGTTCTAGCTCTTTCAGATAAAAAGCATACAGCCTTTCCTAGGAATTAGCATAAAGCTTCTCCCCTAATATCTCTATTTTGTTTCCTAAGAATCTTACTAATGATGCCTTTCATCTCTCCAATGGGAGAGTCACATCCCTGGGTACAAAGCCTTTTAGAAAAACCAAAACCAACAGGTTCTTTCCAGCTTTAACCTATGCCCTTTCTACTTGATCCTCTTCCTAGCCTTGAGTTTCTCTGTCACCCAAGTTTATGCTAATTATTTTACATAGAGAACTAAATATTGAACCTCTAATTTCACTGGAAACTCCCTCAAGTTTAGAGAAAAGTTCCCAGAAAAATATCAGCATTTTTCTTGCAACTTACAGGCTCAACTCAGCACTGCATTGAACATCGAGAGATTGAGTGACTTGCTTAGGGTCACACAAGTAGTATGTATCAGTGGTAGGACTTGAACCCAGGGCTTCCTGACTCTGAGATCATCTCTCTATTTGCCATGGCAAATACTTCCCAATTTTCAATCTTTGAAAGCCAGACTATAAGCCACAAATGGTTATTTGACCCACCTACCAAAATACTATTGATTTCAAGGTTCCCTAACTTGCTCATCCTATGTCTATTCTGTTCTCCTATGTGAGAGAGATAAGCTTAGGGAACAAGTCACTGACTTTTCTACCTGCTAACTATATTCCTAATGTTTTTATATGCAGATAAAGCCAGCACCACCTTTAGAGTAGCTGTGGGGTATTACTTTATATCATAAAGGTCAGACCTTTTATTCTCCTCATGAAGCATTTTCCATATCTCTTACATCTCTAAATCAACACTCCCCTTTTCTAATAAGAATCTCCTTGCCCATTATCTCTCTTGCTCACATCAAATGTGTTCTTCAACTTTATTGAGACTTTCAATGTCACAACATGATTCACTAAAATCATTTGTCCTTGACAAAGCTGAATGCAAATACCATTTTTTCACTCTCCATCTTTCACAGCCTAAGTTATATGTGGTGGGAGGAGCTTGCTGAAGGGGTAGAATAGGAAGAGTGGAGCAGAACTGGGAAGAAGTTGGTGAGAGCAGTTTGAGCAAAGGAAAGAGAAAATAGGCAGGCAGATAGCTGGAATTGTGAGTGTTTGCTTGTGGGAAGGCCCCAGTGTGGGGAAGAAAGGCAAATACTTGGGAATGGTAGTATTCCCTGAAGTGATAATGTGCATTGACTTCTTGGTTACTATGATGGATTTGGCTTCCTGGTGTTGGGATTTGGCTTTCTGAATAAATGTTTTTCTTCTGCCTTCTATATGGAGAGTCTGATATACTTTATGATTCAGAACTATGCCAGGATATTCATAGTCATCACTGGTGCTGTGAATAGTGCCTTGTGATATATTTGGCATCATGAACAGGATCATAGGGTATAAAATCTCTATTTGGAGGCAGAAGAGCTTTAGAGGAAGAAATGGATATCCCAGGATGGAAGAATTTACCTTATTCCTCTCTAGTAGGGGAATGGGCTGAAAGCACTGGACCTTGTGAGAACTGGGGACTGAGGTTATGGGAGGGAGAACCTAGAGATATGGAAAGATGTTTGCAAGCAATACCAATAAAACCAGGAAAAGAACTGGCAGGGGTATGCAGGAGAGGCTGGTTTTATTAGCAGGTTACCATATTGTGTGTAAAAGCAGAAACAAGCTGCTGAAGGGAAAAAATAAGATGGAAAAAGAGTTAGCTAGTTTGCATGGGAATTCTCAGTGTTCAGCTCTGCTTTAAAAGAGCAAGCTGGAGGGTCACAGGGCTAAGAAAAGGTTGCTCATTTAATTCAGGAGAAGAAGCCAAAGGCTGACAAAACAAGTGTGCATACAAGCTTTTTACAAACTCAGTCTAGTTGCCATGGCAACAACTGCCAGCAGAGTGGGTGGGAAGAAAATGTAACAAAGTCAGAGGAGGAAAATAAAACAGTGCTAGAGGGGGAGGCTTCTCAGGCAGGAGCACTCCCAATACTAAGACAAAAATAGGAGAACCAAGGGGGAACACAGTGTTTAAGGAGATAACTGAGGCTTTTACTCAGTAGGATGTCACAGATATTTTGAGTTGGTTCATCCACAGAATGAGAGAACTGTTAATATCTTAGATTCTCATCAATGATGAAGGGGCCAGAGGAGTATCTATAGATGGAGTGGATTGCTTGAAATTCATAGGTATTAGTCAGAATCCTTTGGTACAGCAAGCTTTTAGAAATTACAGAATCCTTTCGCTCAGCAGAGCTGGGAGGAAGTTGGTGAGAGCAATTTGAGCAGAGGAGAGAGGACACAGGCAGGCACAGCTAGCATTGTGAGTGTTTGTTTGTGGGAAGGCCTCAGTGTGAGGGAGAAAGGCAGATGCTTGCGAATGGTGGTATCCTCTGAAGTAATAATGTGTATTGACTTCTTGGTTACTATGATAGATTTGGCTTCCTGGTGTTGGGATTTGGCTTTCTGCTATCTGAATAAAGGTTTCTCTTCTGCCTTCTATATGGAGAGTCTGATATACTTTGTGATTCAAAGCTATGCCAGCATCTTCATAATCGCCATCAGTGCTGTGAATATTGCCTTGGAAATGCACTATATCTTTTACCTTGGATAAATAACTTAATCTCTGAATCTCAGATTCCTCATCTATAAAATTAATATGTTGAACTAGATGGTCCCTTCCATAACAAAAGAATCCTACCACTCACACTTGACTTTCTTTTCATAGCAGCTTATCTCAAGCTTTATGTTTAAGTACAAAATCTCCCTTTTTTCTCCCACATTTGTGGCCACATGTACTTTTCATTCTCACAGGAGCAAACTCCAAGTCCAAAGCTCACCTGGTACAAGGGCTCACACCTAATCCCTCTAAGCCTCAATTTAGTCTATGTCTTCACATATCCTCATTGCCTAGTAAGTTAAGAAAAAGAAATGTTCCTCCTCCTCTCTAAATCTCCATGATCCACCTATGCTGTTTATCTTCTTTTCTTCTCAGTTTGTCAACAGGCAATTGGTATCACAGTGAATAGAGCTCTGTGCCTGGAATCAGGAATACCTGAGTTCAAATTCAGCCCCAAACACTTACTAGTTGTGGGACCCTGAGAACTAGTTGCTTAACCTTTGTCTGCCCAAGTTTCCCCTCTTAGCCTAAGGCAATGTGAAAGAGTGCTGTATTCAGATTGAAAAGACCTGGGTTCAGATTCTAGTACTGTTACTAATTACCTATGTAACCTCTTGACCATCTTAAAAATGAATCAGAGGACTAGGTGCCCTCAAAGGACATTTCCAGCTCTAAGTCTATCCTGATCCTCTTTTGCTGCAGATTGCCTTGCTCCAGGAGATACTGATGCCACCTCTCTCCTTTGGAACAATCCAAAGCTGAAAACCTCCTTGTTTTGAAAACTTCTATATTCTATATTCTATGTGCAATCTCAGTACTTATTTTCTTGTGACATGATGATGATGATGAGTAACAACAACTAGTATTTCTATAGCACTTTAAAGCTTGCAAAATATTTTACAAATATTATTTTATCCTCACAACAACCCTGGAAAGGTAGGTGTTATTATTATTCATTTTGCAGATGAAGAAAGTAAAACAGGTTAAGGGTCACAGAACTGGGAAGCATCTGAAGTCAGATTTGAACTTGAGTCGCCTAATTCCAGGTCCAATACTCTATTAAGTGAGTTAATATTTGCAAAAACACTTATCATGGTATCTGGCACATGGTAGATACCATACAAATGCTTATTCCCTTTCCTTTACTCTATCCTAAATTGCACATTGGTACAATTGGGGTGGAGTGTGAAAGACATATTGAGTCGTTGTAGACATATTTGCCCACAAGTTAATAAATACAAAGATGGTTTTTTGTTTGTTTTTTGTTAATGGAGAGTGCTAATGATGAGGAGATTAAGAAAGGCATCTTGCAGAAGCTGGCACTTGAGCTGAGTAGAGCTAATGATTTCAAAAGACACAGAGGGAGTCATTCCAGGAATTGGGCACAGCCTGTACAAAGCCACAGGGACAGGAGTTGAAATACTTTGTGTGTTTGCAGGGGACATATGAGTATATCAGGGAGAACACTGTGCTCCTCCTTATGATAAACCTGGCCTTCATTTCATATTCTCTAGCTTTCCTGTTGTGTAAAACAGAACTGAGGCATAGCTACATCAAACTATGATGGGTAACAGGAGCAGGGCATATCCTGGATTCCAGACCTATAGCACCTCTTGCAGAATTGCTGATTCTCTTTCTGTGTCTTCTATGTTCTAAAGATCATTACATCTGGCAGTAGTACAACTTTCCCCTGGTAAAGTGATTTTCCTAGAATGCGGGTCTGGCCATGTCACCTCTCTACTTAATATACCCCAATGGTTCCCTATCACCTCTAGGATAAAATATAAAATCCTTTCTTCCGTGTTCAGAGCCTTTCATAACCTGGCCCTCTTCTAACTTTCCAGTCTTCTTGCATCTTAATTGCCTCTCCCCAGATAATTTTGATCTAGTGATACTGGCCTTTTGGCCATTGCTCCCATAAAACACTCCATCTCTAGATTCTGTGCTTTGTCCACTGGCTTCCTGCCATAACAGGAATGTTCTTCTTCCTCATCTCCATTTACTGACTCCCTTCAATTTCCAGCTAAAATCCCACATACTACAGGAAGCTTTTCCCAATTCTCTTTAATTCTAGTACGTTCTCTTTGTTGACTACTTCCAATTTATACCATATATCAATGTAATATATAGCTTGTTTGTACATAGTTATCTGCATATTGTCTCCCCCATTAGATTCTTTTACCTCATCTTTTAGACCAGGGATGATCTTTTACCTTTTATTATATCCCTAGAGCTTAGCAGAGTGCCTGGTGCATACTAAGTGCTGAATAAATGTTCCCTGACTATTGACTCTCCCTAGGTGTCTCCAGTTAAGCCACAAGCCTTCTTTTGTGTAACTTAAAGTGCACCATTGTAGTAAAAATAGATTGCTTTTAGCATCACTACTGGTTGGTTTGCCTCTTCTGTGGAAAATTCTAAGTTCCCCAAATGTTACTTTTATAGACTAGAACATGCATTTATTCCCTCCTTCCCAATATAGTACCTTCAATTGTTCCCTTCTCCCTTTGAAAATGTCCATCTTTCCAATCTTGAAAAAATTTGATGATTTTCACTATTCCATCTACACTCCTGTTGTTACCCTGGTCACAATTTATTCCTCACACATGTTATCATTTGCTATGAGTCAAGGGATGACCCCTTTCATTAAAAAAAATCAAACTGAGAGGGGAAGACCTTCAGGGTTGCTGGGCAAAAGAGAAATAGTTACTATTTACATCACTCAAAGTGAGAACCTGGAAAAACTTTAGCTTAAAAGGACCGGGGTCTCCCATTGTATCCTAGGCCATCTCTAGTCATCCTGATGAATATCTGGCCACTGGACCTAGATGGCTCTGGAGGAGAAAGTGAGGCTAGTGACCTTGCACAGCCCTCCCTCACTCAAATCAAAGTCAACTGCAAGTCATGTTACCATCTCCCTGATGTCATGATCCTCTTCGACAATAAAGGACAAATACAACATCAATTGTTGCGTTCTCCATTTCTTTATGGGAATGAGGCAATATTTGTGAAATGACAAGCATATTTTCTTAAAAACTACAAGCCAAACCTATGATAATCTCATAACCAAGCCTGACAAATGGAAGCTGGATGGAATAATTATTCCATTGATTAAAGAAAGTATACTGAAATATGTGGTTTGGTGCAAGAAAGAGATACCAACTTGGTTCCTCCTGGGTTCTAGATCCAGTATAACTTTTTTTTAAAAAAATAGTAACTTGAATAAAAGCAGTGTGGTACAATGGGGAAAGCCCTAGATTTCAAGATAGAAGTCTTGGATTTGAATTCTGGCTTTGTTACTTCCTACATGTATGACCTTGGAAAAATAATTTTGCCTATTTGTGCTTACATTTCTTCATATGTGAAAAGGAAGGCTCTGAACAAGATAGTTTCAAAAGAACCTTCTGGCTTCAAGTTTATGGTGCTCATATGGGATAGAGGATATATACATACATACATACATACATACATATATATAATATACATGAGTGTGTTTGTGGATGTGAGTGTGGTTTTGTATATACAATATTTGTTGATGATTACAAGTTGGCAAAAACTGTTAGTTTTTGCTTTTCTCTATTGGTTTTATTTTTAAATTTTCCAATTTTTTTTAAAAGACAAAATTTTTTTTAAAAGGTAGTACACACTAATAAAATCAGTTAAACTTGTTTGGAAACTGCTTATATTTGTACCATTTAATTGAATTGCATAAAATATTGTGTAATTTTTAGTCATTCACTCTCTTTAGGGTCTCATCAGGGTTCTTTACTTTTTCATTTACTTTCATTCTCTTTTCCTTTCATATGGTTATACTCCATCCTCCTGGTTATACTTTTATTTTTTGCTTTCCATTATGTCATATAGATCCTTCAAGATTTATTTGTATGTCTTATATCTGTTGGCATTAATTGCATTATAATATTTCATTACTACAAATTATTTAACTTTTCCCTTGTTGTTGGATATTAAAATTGTTCACAATTTAGGGTAATTTCATGTAATGATCTGATCAACTTCTTTGAACAATAGCTTTCATTTGCTTTTTTAAAATTATGCTATCAAGGCATATTCTATTTTTTATAATTAATTTATTTGTTTTCAAGAATCACTTCCATAAGTTTTAAATTTTCTCTCCTCCCTCCCCAAGACAGCATGCAATCTTATATGGGTTCTACACATACATTCTTATTAAATACATTTTCATATTAGTCATGTTGCATAGATGAATTAAAACAAATGGGAGAAACCATAAAAAAAACCAAACCAAAACATAACAAAAGAGAAAACAGTCTGCTTCATTCTGTGTTCTGACTCAATAGTTTTTTCTCTGAATGTGGATGGCATTTTGTTTCATGAGTTCTTTTGATATATTTTAGGTACTTCCATTGGTGTGAAGCACTAAGTTTATCAGATACAGTACTCGTACACTTTTACTCTTACTCTTACTGTGTATAATGTTCTCATGGTTCTGCTCACTTCACTCAGCATCAGTTGATATAAATCTTTCCAGGTTTTTCTGAAGTGCTCCTGTTCATCATTTCTTACAGCACAATAGTATTCCATTCCATTCCATTCATATAACACAGTTTGTTCAGCCATTCCCCAATTGATGGGCATCCCCTTGATTTCCAGTTTTTGACCACCATAAAAAGAGCTGCTACAAATATTTTTGTACATGTTGGTCATTTCCCCCTTTTAATGACCTCTTTGGGATGCAGTCCTAGAAGCAATATTGCTGATTCAAAGGGTTTGTACATTTTTTAGTCTTTTGGGCATAGCTCCAAATTGCTCCCCAGAGTTCTTGGATCAGTTCACAGCTCCACCAACAACGAATTGGTGTTCCAACTCTCCCACATCTTCTCCAACATGTATCATTTTCCTATTTTGTCATGTTAGCCAGTCTCTTAGGTGTCATGTGGTAGCTCAGAGTTGTTTGGATTTGTACCTCTCTAATCAATAGTGATTTAGAGCATTTTTTCTTATCACTATAGATAGCTTTAATTTATTTCTCTGAAAACTACCTGTTCATATCCTTTGATATCAAGGTATAGTCTAAACTAACCCCTATGTAGCTCAGCTTCCTTATCTATAAAATGGGGATGATGATATCTATAGTATTGACTGCAAAGGATTGTTGTGAAGCTTAATTTTGATAATATAGGTAAATTCCTCTACAAACTTGGAAGTGCTATATAATTGTCAAGATTATTACTTTATCTTTGTATTTCCTCCAGTGCCTAGTGCGGTGTTTTGTACCTCTACTGATGCTTGGCAAATTTGTGTAGAACTTGACATGATTGAATCTGAGCTTGACTGATACTCAGTTGAATTTTTTATTTGTATTTTTTTGGTTTTCTCTTACTCTGTCTTACTTTGTTTACCTCTGTCTCTCTCTATCTTCCCCTCTCTTTCCTCTTCCTCCTTTACTCTTCAGTCATGCCTTTTCAAGTCCCATCCATAGATCACAACTATAGCTGCTTCTTTTGCTTCCATTCATATGCTAAGCTGGAAGAAATCATAAAATAGCACTAATTGGGTACCCTACACATTCATGTTATCTAACCTCAATTTGACCTCACTGAAGCAATGGTTATCATTCTTGCTTCCCTAATATATTACCTGCCTCACCAGCTCTTTTAAATTAATCGTCTTTTCACAAGTTTCCCTTACCTCATCCTCACACTTGAGGACCTCAGCTCATATTTCACCAAAAAAGAAATAAATAAAACTATTCACTGTGAGTTGTTCCCCTTTGCCCCCTCATCTCATGCCATTCAGATATATTCCCTGACTGCTGCCTCCTTTGCTCCACTCTCAGGTATACAGGTGACTCTTTTCTTTACCAAGACCACCCCATCTGTAAATACTGTGTGAATACTGATATAAACATATTGGATAAAATATTAGCAAAGAAGCTAAAACAATGTTTTAAAAGATTGCAAACTATGACTAGGTTAAATATTAGATAAACTAAAAACATAATAAGCCGCATTAATAGCAAAAATAGCAAAATTGCATAATTATATCCATAGATGCAAAAAAAGTTTTTAACAAAATAAAACTCCTTCAAGTTAGAAATATTTTTAAAAAGCATAAGAATAAATGGACTTATTATGGTAAATTCTAGAGGCCTTTCCAATAAGCTCAAATCTAAAGCAAGGACATTCATTTTCATCATTATTATTTGATATAGTTTTAGAAATTATTTATGGGTAAATAGAGATGAATGTTTGGTGGCCTGAAAAAAAATTTCTTCATTATTTTGGACCTCAGAATCCCATACGGCTCAATTATAACAAGCTCCTCTGCTCACAAACAATGCTTTGCTTCTTTTTTTCAGTCTTATATTCTTGGATTTTTAATTTCTGAAAACTTCTTTTCCCCATGCCATGGAGTTAGAGATTTGCATCTCTCTCCTATTATTTCAGAGAGAGATGACCAATCAGAGTCACGTTTATGTGACATGATGTTCTGGCCAGGTACTGAAAATAAAATGATAAAAATGAAATAGTCTCTGTTAGCAGGAACCTCACATTCTATCAAAGAAATAATATATATATATATATATATATATATACATATAAGTAGATACAAATATACACACACACGTATTAGAGGGGAGGTACTCGTGGCTGGCAGGTGGAGGGGTAAACAGTAAAGGTATCATGTAGGAGACAGTACTTAAGCTGAGCTTTGATGGAAGCTAGGGGATTCTTAGAAGGAGAGGGGAGGAGGAAGTATACCAGGCATAGAGAATTTCTAAGCCTGGTCAAAGGCATAGAAATGGTAGATGGAATGCCATGTGAGAGGAACATCAAGAATCACAGAGAATATGATTGATAGACAATTGGATGATTAAATAATGTATTTATGAAGCACTTTCTATGTTCAGGTACTGTGATAACTACTGAGAATACAAACAGAAGCAACAATCCCTAATCTAAAATAGATTACATTCTACAGTAAGAATATGCCATATAAAGGGATCAGAAAAACAGAGGAGACAGAAACAGGGAATTCTCAGGGAAACAGAGAGAAGTTTAGAGAATCAAATCCCAAGTGAATTGGAACATGTTCTGAGACTCTTGCTAGTATTCCAGGCAGGAATGAATAATAAAGCTGGAAAAGTCAGGTGGAGTCAGGTCATGAAGGACTTTGAATGCTAAGCAGAGGAGTGTGTTTTTGGTCCCAAAGACAACAGGGAACCACTAGAGCTTCTTGATCAAGACAATATGGTATTAATTTGCTCTAGGAAATGTCTTTGATAGCTTTTTCCAGTATGAATTGGAGAAAAGGGAGATAAGAGGCAGTGAGACTATTTTTGAAGCTGTTGAAATAGTCCAGACAAGAGAGGATGAGGGGGTGGACTAGTGGAGTAGCCATGTGAGTACAGAGATAGGAGCAGATGTGGGAGATGCTGAGGAGGTAGAATTGACAAGACTTGGCAATGAATTGGATGTGGGGGTTGAGTGAGAGTGAAGAGTTGAAGATGGTTCCAAAGCTCATGTTCCTCACTAACTTCCTTGCTATCACAATGCTTGGGTTGCCCAAGGTTTCCTTAGGTTGTGGGGTGTCCCAGTATGGAGATGCCCTAGATAGAAGAAGCAAAGTTGTCAGGTGACCCTATCCATGGACTATGAACAAAAAGTTGGCAAAACTCAGGTTATAAGTTCAAGGATGACCTTTCACAGACCCATTGTTGGCATCCTTTCTTCTCCTGTCTTCTAAAGATCATCCTGCCTAAGGTTCTGACATCATCCCTGGAGTATGTTTTTGATTTGGATCCCTGTCCACCCCCATTTTTTTTTTTAGGTCCTATACCTTCCCTTAAATAATTTTTTTTTAAATGCTCAAACTCTACTTCTCTGACTCAAAATCCAGTGCTATTTCAACTCCCATTTTTTATAGCTGGTATAGAACACATTTCTACTCAGGTATAGGTTGAACTATTTGATCTTTAAGTTCTTACAATTCAGAGATTTTGTGATCTTCTTTGTATTTGAGTTTCATGCTCAGTGATATAAAAATTTTACAGCTAGAAAGCACCCTAAAGAATGTCTATTCTAAGTCCAACATTTTATAGCTAAAGTAAGTAAAATGATTTTTAGGTATTTTCACCCTTCACCATCTAGAAGGTCACCTAGCTGTCCTTGTTCATTAGAATGTCATGTAATATTTGGCAATAACACTGTGCAGTCAGAGGGTGAGAAACATCAGATCTGTTAAAGTACTGCAGCTCAAACCTTTGGTCCACTTGGCTTAGTTGCTCTGACTGTTGATCAAGAGAGCTGCTTTATTGTTTAAGAGGTATTTTAATGTTCCTACTACAGGTCCTTTCCCCAAAAATGGTTCTTGATTTAAGGACTGCAGTGAGATTTTGGTGCATCCAATACCTTTTTTTTCCCTAAGCACTGTATCTTTCTTATAAAATGCTCTCTCTGGAAAGCTATTCATAATTAACCATAAAATATGTTAGATGAAATCATTACAGCCTTTTAAAAAAAAATGGCTGCTACCTGTTTGGAATACTAAAAACGTTCATCCAGAGATAAGGAGAAAAACAACTTCCTGCTTGTTTCTTGGTAAGCAAATTGGCATCTCAAGGTAGCTGTGTGATCATGGGCAAATCATTTAACTTCTCTGTGATTATTCCCTACCTCTCAAGGGATATTGTGAAGATAAAATGAAATAGTATTTGTACAGTATTTGTGATCCTTAAAGCTACCTAGCTAGCTAGCTAGTAGTAGCAGTAATAGTAGTAGTAGTGGTCATGGTAAGAGTAACGGCAGTGATAGTGGTAGCAGTTGTGTAGTAGTGGTAGTGGTAGCAGTAGTAGTGATGGTAATAATAGTAGAAGTAATTGTAGTAGTAGTTATACTTCTCAAAAAAATTTGGCTAAGAAAGATTAAAATTCAACCAGCCAATGAAACAAAACCAAAGGGCCCCTAGAGCCACAGGAGTAGTAAAGTCAGCAAGTGGCGAAGTTTACAATGGTCATATTATATGTATATCTAATGATTTGTACCCCACTTTTCCTTAGTCAAATATTGTGCTTCATTCTGAGAAATCGAGGCAGGAGAAAAGATGAGCAGATATTGTGAAATCAAGAAAAACTGACTGGGTAGTGGTTCTACTAGGAATAAAGTAGTGTAAATGAGATTTCTTTGCCTTGAAAACACAGATGATTTTTAAAGAGAATAGACCTTTTATTGCTGTTCTCACTCTCTATAGCGAATCAGTACTATGCCAGATTACAGATTACATATTACAATGGTAATTTATACCTTTCCTATTTCAAAAGACCCAGCCAGCCACTCTTTTAAGCCACTGAGGCAACATTAAAGGCACTACTGAAATGACATTTATGGGATTCTCTGAAAAGCTTTTCTGAAATATCAAACCAAATTAATGAGCAAATTATTTTCCGATAGAAGCTATATTATATTTCTTGTAGAAATATAAACAGTATAGTTTTTTTTTATTTTGTAATTAAAGAACTGATAGTAAATATCTAATTAAAAATCAAGAATGCTGGCATCCCCAAAGTAATTGTTCTTGAAATAGGTGAAGGAAGATAGTACTTTACATGGTTGGTTGGCAAAATATGATGATAATTGTATTTTAGAAAATTGTCCAAAATATTAAAACATGAATCTGTTAATGCTAAGCTTGAAGTGGAAGGAAGAGAGAATTTTCTAGAGGTAGGGGATGAAAGAGGAAAGGGTACTCTACTTTCTTTCTCTTTACACCCCTCCCCAAAACCCTCTTCCTCTGTTTCGACCCTGATCCTATCTCCAGAGGGTTGAGTTTGCTTTTTGGAGAGGGAAGTCAAAATGGTGAAAATGAATAATGACACTTTAGAATATCTTAAAGTTTCAAATATATACTTTAAAAAATCATTCTTTTATTATGAACTTAAACACCAAAAAATGATCATTTTCATATAAACAGTGGAACACCAAAAAGAATTGTATATGGAACTATGTACCTCCATTTTATACCATTTGAATTGTTTTTAAAGTGTATAACAAATCTCACAAGTTACTTTGAAAACTTCCCTGCTTGTCTATACTTCCATTTTGGCTACTTTATGTTCCCTTTGGTACTTTTTTAAAAAAATTCAAATCTGGGGTAGAGGAGAATCCAATCCTATAAAAACAAGCATATTCAAGGAAATAAAAATAGTAACATAACTAAAAATGTATGTCAAGTATCTTATCATTGAAATAGTTTCTTAGCCCTGCAGTCAGCTTGTTCTTGAAGTAACTATTTCCACTCAACCTATTTAAGAAGTACTGATAATCAGAGTCAGTGTCTTTACTTTTTCAGAGTAAAGAACTTATTATAATCACATTCTGTTTATATTTATTCTTTCTACAAATTTGAAAGCAGTGCATATTCTAAACAATAAATTATTTGACTGAATATAGATAATTGACTTTGAAATGACTCCCACATCAGTAAGCTGTCATTTCCTTTCTGTTAGGATACTATCAATTCCATTTTTTGTAATGTTTATTACTTAGTGTGTCTACCACTTTCTAAGTCCCTTCTTTTTAATTTTTATTTATTTTATGTTAAATTTTTATAAAATCAAGCATTTCCATAACATACCATAATAAAAAGATGATTGCACATGAAACTGCATATCTATTATGTACAATTTGATATTCCTTTTAAATATATAATAAAGTTATCATGTAAATTTCTTTCTTTTTTTTCTCCTCACTCCCACCCTAGAGATGGCTACCATTAGTCATAAATTTATATGTATGTGTGTATAATTACATATACATATATATATATACATTATGTATATACACACATATTTATGTATATTTATACATGCAGTATCATTCTATAAAGACTGCTGTTTATCACTTCTTTCTCTGGATGCAGATAGTAACTTCCTTCCACCATCCTTTGCAGTTCATTTGGGTATTTATAATAACAAAATTGACTTTTTCATTTATTTTCATTTAAATGTAAAATTGTTCTTAAAACAACATTGCTGTTGCTATATACAATGTTCTCTCGGTTCTGTTCATTTTGCTCTCCATTATTTCATGAAGATAGTAGTCATAAGGCACAGAGATAAGATTTCTGAGTAACCTGCAAGCCTTGGAATTCTTTTATATCTGAATTTCAAACCATACTTAACAACGTGTTTTCTAGGCCTACCTTGTAATCCCCTTTGCATTAAAGTCACCAAGTATCAAATTATATGTTGACTTCATTTAGAGTACCTTGTCAAATTATCTTTAGAATTCCTGTCTCAGTCTCTACCAGATTTTGGTGCATAAGCTACAATTGTCTTCATGGCAGTCTATTTACTTACATTCATCCGGAGAGCTGCTAACAAGATGATCAAGTCCTGAATGAAGTGTTTCATGTTGTATATAAGCATATGATAAGAATAATTCCTTTCTCTGTCTTTCCAGAAAGAATTTGTGGACTTTCTTTCCATTTAATCACAATTTCTATGTCTTCTGATTTCCTTTACAGAAAGAATAGAACAGATTCTTAGAGCTGGAAGTATCAGCAGACATTTAGTCCAAAACAGGCCAGAAAGAAATCTCCACTATCTTATACTCAGTAAGTGATCATTCAGTCTCTGATGGAAGACTTCCAATAAAGAAGGATTTTTCACCTTTCTGAGCCATCCCATCCTACTTTTGAATGGCTGTAAATCAAAGGAAGTTTCTATCAGTCATCAAGCTTAAATCTTTCCCCTTTCAATTTCTAACCATTGTTCTTGGTTTAGGTTTCTTATAAGGGCAAATAGAATAAAGTTAATAACTCTTCTTTGAAACAGCTCTTCAAATACTGAATATAACCATCATTTTCTCCCCTAAGTGTTCTCTTCTTTTTTTAGTTGATCTTCATATGGCATGAACTCAAGGACCTTTATCATCTTAGCTGCTTTCCCCTGGCTACTGTCCAGATTATCCATGTCTGTGTTAAATAGCCATTCCCAGAACTGAACCTAATCCTCAGATATGGTTTTACCAAAACATACAAAGGGACTATCTCCTCCGTCTTCTTGGAAGCCATTTATTTTTTAACCTAG
The DNA here is from genome assembly GCF_028372415.1 of Notamacropus eugenii. NCBI lineage: Eukaryota > Metazoa > Chordata > Mammalia > Diprotodontia > Macropodidae > Notamacropus > Notamacropus eugenii. Next base: position 583,023,476 of record NC_092872.1, read on the forward strand.
CCTAAAATAGCATTAGCATTTTTAGCAATCATATTACAATGCTAACATATTGATCTTTCAGTCTACTAAGATCTTCAGATCATTTTCAAACTATCTATTTATTTCTTCTCATTCTGTATTTATGAAGCTGAATTTTTAATCCAAATATAAGACTATACTAATCAATACTAAATTTGGTGTTATTAAATTCAGCCCATTTATTAAAGCATTCAGCATTTATTAAGCTTTGAAAGTGCTGGGAATACAAACAGAAGCAAAAATAAAAACAATTCATGCCCTCACTGAAGGCATTCTAATGAGTAAAGGCAGCATATAAAGGGAACTGAAAAGACAACACATAAAAGACACAGGAGAGTACCATGGAGCATGGTGGAAAAGTCCATAGAATCGGGAGCAGAACTGGGAAAGAAGTGAAGTAGTAAGTATGGGGCTATCTAGGGCACTTCCTCAAAATATGGGGTCAAGGGGGAGGGAGACACAGGATAGGAAGGCCAAACAGATGGATATCTCTTCCAGGGTGAGAAGGTTGTTGAGTCATGGTAGACATCTCTGAAGAGTCTAGAGTATTGGAAAGAATGAAGGACACATGCAAAAATACACACACATACATACACACACACATATGTGATTTAATTATTCTGGAGCCAGGGTACCCTGGCCCCAGTAAACCAGGAACAGCCCTTGGGAGCCACTGAATCAATAACAGCAGCCATAGCTGTTTATGGAGCTCCCAGACCAGATAACGTAAGGGGGTCAAACAACTGATCAGAAGGAGATTACAGGGGTCTTTTTGCTAGCACGGAGTCAGGACTTTGCTGCTTTGCCCATAGTATGATCCTGAATCAGTCCTGGGTGGCAGTCCCAGGGCAAGAAGCAGCACTAGCCCACCAGAGCTTGTGGGCATAGTGTAGCAGGGATCCTCCTCACAGTTCCAGGACAAAAAAGAGTGCTTGTGGTGGCTCACAGATCAGAGAACAATGCAGGAGAAGAATAAACAGCTCTCCTTAGGTCATGCCGTCTTGGAAGAACTGAAAACTTACAGGTCCCTAGAAGTATCTCCTTTATTCTCCTCCCATTTCTACTCCTGACTCTCTAGATTTCCTTATCCCTCATGCCCCTGAGGCTTCATTTTATGTGATGTCTTCTCCCATTGGAATGGAAGCTCCTTGTAGGTAAGGGTTGTCTTTCTGTTTGCTTATATTTGTATTACCAATACTTAACATAATACTAAGCACATAGTTGTTGTTATTCAATCATTTCAGTCTAGTCCAACTCCTTATTATCCCATTTGGGGTTTTCTTGGTAAAGATACTGGAATGTTTTGCCATTTCCTCCCCTTGTTCATTTTTTTTTTACAAATGAGGAAACTGATGTAAAGAGTTAAGTAAGTGTCTGAGGTCAGATTTGAACTTGGGTCTTCATGACTCCAGGCTCATACTTTATCAGTGCTTGTTGAACTGAATTGAATTGACTCTTCACCATTACTAACTAATCTATGATAATGTAAATGATCCTTTTAATGATTTGTTCAAACATTTATTCTAAGATTGGATATGAAGATCACTGACCTTGCAGTTTCTGGAATCTTTCCATTTCTAAAATCAGAAGAATTAGGATAGCTAGGTGGTGCAGTGGGTAAAGCAACTGGCTCTGAAGTCAGGAGGACCTGAGTTCAAATCTAGCCTAGGACACTTATTAGCTGTGTGACCCTGGGAAAGTCACTTAACCCCAATTGCCTCATCTCCCCAAAAAAAGAAATCAGAAGAGTTTGTTCATCTCCAGTTCCGTATCTCTTCTCCAAAATCACATCTGCAGCAATTGCATCTTCAGATTCTTTAAATACACAGGGGTGTAATTTATGTGTATGTTCCATTTGACTGGAACTAATTTAGGGCAGCTAAGCACTCTCTTGCTTTTTCATCATTCATCTATGACATGGATTTTTAACCTTTTTTGTGACAAGGACTGATTTGGCAGTCTGGTGAAGGCTTCTCAGAAGCCTTCATTCATAATGGAAGGACATGCTAACTTTCTGTCAACTGTAAGTAAAAAAAAAGGTTTATAAAAATAAATATGCAATTTTTTCCAATCTAAAACTGCATGAAATATATTAATACTCCCCTTGGGAGTCTATGGACCCCAGGTTAAGAATTCCTAATCTCAGGATTCAATTCCCTTTAAGGAGAAAGGACACTGACATGCTAGAACATATCTAGAGTCATTCTACCAGTATGCTTAGTGAACCAGATGTCATACAGTATAGGGATTCATATAAAGAACTGGAGATATGGAGCCTGGAGAAGAGAAGAATGAAGGGGGACATTACAGCGGTCATCAAATTGAATTGAATCAAAATCAACTGAAGGGCTATCATTTGAAAGAGGGATTAGATTTCTTCTCTTTGGTATTAGAGAGGTAGAAGTAAGGATTCATAGAATTACAAAGTGTCAGGTGTGGAAGGTCATTTATCCCATATCATATCTCAAAACAGAACACCTACTATGATATCCCTGAAAAGTGATTGTCTCGATTTTGATTGAAGACCTAGAGTAAGGGAAATCTACTGACTACTAAGGAAACCCATTCCTTTTGGGATGGGGAGATGGTTCTTGGTTTGTTTTTTTTTTTTAACTTATATCAAGTCTCTTTTCAATTTCTACTCGTTGTTCCTAGTTTTGTCCACTGGAGCTATACAGAGCAAGTCCAGTCCCTAGAGTCTAGGGTATGACAACCCTTCCTTTAACTCAAATGAGATAATATTTGTAAAGTGCTTAGCATGGAGCCTGTGACACAGTAAGCTCTATCAATGGTAGCTAGCAATACCACCACCATCACCATCATCATCATCATCATTATCATCATTATATATTTAAAATAGCTGTCTTATTCCCTCCCCTTCTCCCACTAGGGCTTCTATTCCCCAGACTAAACACTCCCCTACTCTTTTAGTTGATTGTCCAACATGAACTCAAAACCATTCACTTTCCTATAGATAGTCTTCTAGCTTATCAATGGTGTTCCATAACTGTAGCAACAACATTCTAGATGGGATCTGAAGATGATAGAGTGGAGTAAGATGATTTCTTTCTTATCCCTGTCATCTCTTAATGTGAACTAAGATCCCATTATTTTTTTGTCTACTATATCACACTATTGACTTGTATTGAGACAGCAATCCACAAAAATACCCAATTTTCTTTAAGACTAACTTGTGTAACTGTAGATCATGCGGTACCATGGAAAAAGCAGTGACTCCAAAGACTATGATAAAATTATAGTTCTACTACTTCTTATTTGTGAGACCTTTGGCCAGTGACTTGAGCTATTCCATAAGGTCCCTTCCATCTCTACATCATCTTAAAAATCTATTATCTAAGTGGCAGTACATCATCTCAGATAAATATAATGAAAACTCACCCACAATTAGACCGGTCCTGTCCCAAAGTGGAATTGGTTGCATTGGGTGGCAATAGATTTCCATTTCATAAGAGATTTTCCAATGAAAGTTGTATAGCTGTTGGTAAACCAATCCAACCCAACAAACAATCATTTAGTACCTATTATGTACAAGACACTATGCTAAGGACTGGGGAAAAAAGACAAAAATGAAAAACTGGCCTTGCCCTCAAAGAGCTTACATTCTACTGGCAATATTGTAGAATGGGTTCTTGACAAAACATATTTTAGACTAGATGATCTCTGGAAGGGTCATATCTTAAGTAGACTTTCTGGTAATAATCTCATAAGAACATGCCACTCTTTTGCACTCATTATTGATGTGCCCTGTTTTCATCTTTTCTACATTTCCTTTAAAATTAGTTTAAAATCTAAGAAATCCCTATCAATCACATTACTTTCTTTTTAAAAATGTTAATACTTTATAATTATGTCATCAGAATTCCATTCTGGAGAACTTCCCATCCTTCTCGAATAGACTTCCCTTTTAAACTCACAAGTCATGGGATCCAACTATGCTTTCTTTGAATATTCTAAAATATGAAAAATTTCATGGACAGAATGAAATTTTCACCAACCCTTGAGGGACAAATAGGATTATAAAATGCAGAGGTGAATTTGAATAGAAATGTGTTTCAAAGTATAGGAGGATTTTTGGAGGAAAGAAAGGGAGGAAGACATTCCAGGCATAGGGAATGGTGGGAACAAAAATTCTTCTTGCTCAATTGTCTTCAGTTACATCTGACTCTTCCTGACCTCATTGGTTTTGTTGGGGTTTTTTTGACAAAGATATTGGAATGGCTTATCATTTCCTTCAGTAGCTCATCTTACAGATGAGAAAACTGGGGAAAATAGAGTTAAGTGACTTGACCAGGACCACACAGTTACCAAGTGTCTGAGGCCAGATGTGATCAAGAGGATGAGTCTTCCTGACTTCAGGCCTGGCACTCCACCCACTGTGCCACCTAGCTGCCCATGAACAAAGGTTCCTAGTTGAAAAAGTGCAAGCACATTTGGGAAATGGCAAGTCTACAAATGGGAGTGGTGGGAGAAGAGAGAAAATTAGTTTGGCTGGAGGTACAGGCCTTTGAATGTCAGACTAAAGAGTAGGTGATGGAGAGCCATAGAAAGTTTTTGAACAATGAAGTGATGTGCTTAGAGCTATAGGTTTTTATCAATTTTCAGCTGTCAGCAGTATGTAGGATGAATCAGAGGGGGAAGAGAGAAGATACCACTCATATGATGCTAAATCATTCTCATCCACGTGAAGCCAAAATATTTCAGTACTGCTCTCACTTATCCTCATGTTATTTCCACTGCTACTTTTCTATCTTCACATTTTATCTTTTCTCACATGCTTAGGCTGCTTGATATTAATAGTTCAGTAAGTAATGCCAAAGCAGAATCTTGGACGAACTTGCATTATGCTAAACAACTTTCCCTTTGGAAACTGCTGCTTATGAGTGGAAGTATAATCAGAAGGCATTTGGAGATTAGAAATTGTGCTGACATTAATTTTCCTATCCTTATTAAATGAAGCACATCAATTTCCATTTCTATTTTCAAAAAATTCTCACCTCTATTAATGCCCAATCCATTTGGCATCATTCACCCTGATTTTTCTTCTGCATATACTCACGGTGTCGTTCAGAGGGAAGCATCTGCGTAATCCACAAAGATGATTTAAAGGATTAAAAAACTGATTGATGGAGAAAGAAATACCTTTGGAAACTTTGCTTTGTGATGTTTAGGTGAAAGGATCTCAAAGATGTCTTTATTTGCAATATTCAAAGACTGCTTAGTGCAGGGCATATGTAAGTCCGAGTCCAAAATCTGCTAGGAAATTTCAGTATATCAAAAGACCATTTTAAATGTAGTACAATATCATTTTCTATCATGTTCAGAGAAAAGCACAGATTTACCTTTACCAGACTGTAAAACAGACATCACACCTTCTCATCCTCAAACCATCTTGTTTCTCAATAACGAGGGCAAAATGCCCCTAAGAACATTCTGTCTCTGTTGGCTGGCTTTACTGTGAAAACAAGTGATTTGGATTTGGAGGGGAAAATGGAAGGGAGAAAATTTGGTGGGAAATAATGAAGAGCCAGATTCCTTGCACCATCTCAGGTCCTACCCAGGTCCTTCTCTTCCCTATCAATCAATTACTTAATGGATAAGTCAACATTATTAAGTACCTACTAAGTTCCAGGCAGAGATGAGATATTTGTAAATCATTTACCTAAGTGTGTAGCACATAGTAGGTGCTTAATGAAAGCATATTCTTTTTATCAAGTAAAGAGACATGCTGTTTTAAGATCATCTGAAGATGGTTTGGAGACCAAAGAGAGTTGTCCTTTATACCATGTCTCACCCTACACTTGCTCTTTTTACTTCAGATGGCCCTTCCTTTCCCTCCTTAACAACTGACTGCTCTGACTTATCTGCTAATTGTCTTTTTACTTGTTTCTTTCTCCTAAATGATAATTGAACATCGTTTAAAATAATTTGTTAAATTGTTCTGACAGCAGAAGAGGTTCTCTATAAAAGTAAAGATGTCAAAGGATTAAAGGTTCTGTTGCAATAGGCAACAGAACTTCTGAAACCAGTCCACTCGACTATAAAAATGAAGCAAGGTTTCTTTAAGTGTTCCCTTTATGTACTTCCCTTATTGCTCTTAAATAAGCAATACTATCATGTTTACTCATATGGGAATACTTTCCCCTAATGTATATCAAAGTCATTATACTTTATAAAATCTTAGGGAGAGTTTAAATTATACTTGAACATAGATTTAGAGCTGGAAGGGGCCTTAGAGGCTATCAAAGCCAACCCTCCTCATCCTGCAAAGGAGGAAACCAAGATTATCATTATATTATTTTGAAATAATATTTTATTTTAATTTTTTGTCATTTGTTTTTATAATCACTTTCATTTCCAAGTATATTCCTTTCTCCTTTCTTAACCAGTGAGTCATCTGTATGAGAAAGGATTTTTGAAAAGACCGAAAGGAAGTAGTTCAATAAGACTAACATATCAACTAAGTCTGAAAATATATCAAATCTTGCATACTCATAGTCTCTCACCTTTACAAAGGAGGGAGAGAGATATATTTTCTCATCTATTTTTCAGGCCAACTCATTATAATCACCCTGTGTTCTGTTTTATTTTCTTGCTTTTATTCTATTTATTTATACTATTATTTTGTATGTTGCCAAAGAAGACCATGCCATCAGAGAAATGATGACATGACTTGCACTTGACTTTGTTTTGAGTGAGGGAGGGCTGTGCAAGGTCACCAGCCTCACTTCTCCTCCAGAGCCATCTGGATCCAGTGACCAGATATTTCTCAGGATGACTAGAGATGGATAAGGATGCAATAAGGATGCAATGGGAGACTTTGGTCCCTTTAGGCCAAGGTCTATGCAAGTACTCACTTAGGGTGAGGTAATACCCATTGAGTGAATAGGCCAGTTTGAGAAGTAGTCAGGGGATGACCCCTGTAATTAGGCAAAGAAAAATAACTACATCAGGCTAGGAGGGAAACAGCAACAGTTACTATTGATAATCACTCTTAACCCGGGGGGGTGGGGGGGGGGTGGGGGGGTGTCCAGAAAACAGCCCTTAAGTGGAGCTTGGGCAGCGTTCTAGTGAGGGAAAGGAGAGAAGAAGAGGGAAGGGGAGAGGAGAGGAGAAGACAAGAAAGAAGAGGAGAAGGAAAGGGAGGGGAGGGGAGAGAAGGGGAGGGAAAGGAAAAGAAAGGAAAGACTTACAAGTTTTATGACCCTGGGCAAGTCACTTAACTCACCTGGGCCTCAGTTTCTTCATTTGTAAAATATAACAGCTGACCTATATAACTTCTAAGTTTTCCTTTAACTGTATGACCTTATGATTCTGGTGCCCACTGGGAAAGAAAAAAAGATCCAGAAAAAAAAAATCCATAAGAAATCTTTCTTTGGGTGTGTGACTTCACATAAGTTCTTAATATTCATTTCTTCATTTACAAAATGGGAATAATAATACTTTATAGTATTGGTTGTGAGGAAAGTGCTTTGTAAATCTTGAGGTGTTTTATAACTGTGAGTCTTATGAGGTCAAGAGATGAATATCATTGGGTAAACATACAGTTGAATAATCTTTGGCTGAGTGAGGCAGAGGTCTGGCTAGTATGTTGTTGTTGTTGAATCATTTTTTTTTCCAGCTATGTCCAACTCTTTGTGGCTTTATTTGAGGTTTTCTAGAGCAAAACACTGGAGTGGTTTGCCATTTCCTTCTCCAGATAATTTTACATATGAGGAAACTAAAGCAAACAGGATTAAGTGACTTGCCCAGGGTCACACAGCCAGTAAGTATCTGAGGCTGGATTTGAACTCAGGAAGATGAATCTTTCTGACTTTAGGCCCAGCACTTTGTGTAGCTGGCTAACATATCACTGATGTAAGAGTACCCTAAAAGTTTATATCACTGTCAAACAGAATTGCTCCTTCTGTGTTATTTTCTTAACTTTTTTCCTCTGTAATCTATTCTGCTTTTCTTCTATCTTCATATCTCAGGCGTTGAATTTGCTTTTACCGACTATATCCTTGAAACTGTCATCTCTGTGGAATTCCGACTCTGAATTTGTTTATTTAATCCTTCTGACCTTCATTATACATAATTAAAAGCACTTGTTAATTGTTAACTTTATGCAAAACATTACACTAGACATATCTGGAAAGATATGCAATCCAGATAAGATATAGTTACAATATGACATTATATTAAAGCATTAGGGACCAACAAATGGTACAAAATCATGAGAGCACAGTGTATACCTTGGGGAAGAAAACTATACCATTTGATTCTACTGTAGGATTCATTGAGAGATAGAAATCATAGTTGGATGTCATGTTGTAGAGGGCCTTGAATGCCACAAAGTCAAAGACTTTGAACATTATTCAATAAACAAGAGGAAACTGCTGAAGATGATCTTACCAAAGAAATGAATGAGAAAGATTAATCTGGTCACAGCTTGAAAGATGGATTGAAAGGAGGAGAAACTAGAGGAGAAAAGACTTTTTAGGAGGCTGTTATAATAATCTAGGCAACTGGTAATGAAAACCTGTATTTGGTTGTGTGTTCATCCTTCTTTGCCAAAGAAGACCATGCCATCAGAAAAATGATGACATGACTTGCAGTTGACTTTGTTTTGAGTGAGGGAGGGCTGTGCAAAGTCACCAGCTTCACTTCTCCCCAGAGTCAACTGAATCTAATGACCAGATAGTCATCAGGATGACTAGAGATGACCCAGGATGCATTGGGAGACCTTGGCCCCTTTAGGCCAAGGTCTTTACAGGTACCCACTTAGGGTGAGACAAGGCCCATTCATTGAATAGGATTGTTAAAGAAGTAGCCAGTGCATGGCCCCTTTAATGAGGTCAAGAAAAAGAAAGACCTCAGGCTGGGAGGTAAACAGCAACAGTTACTATTGATAATCACTCTAAAGCTAGGAGGGTCAAGAAGAGCCCTTAGGCAGGGGCCCATTGACCTCCAGCTTCAGAGTGCAGTAGGTTTAAGGTTTTGGAATAGGAAAGAAAGGGAAGGGGAGGGGAGGGAAGGGGAGGGAAGAAAACTAGCCAGTAAAACCCAAGTCAACTAGGCATCTTGTGGTCATCCAGATTTACCCTCCTTGGGAGAGGAGAAGGAAGGAGAGTTGGAGGCAGACAGGAGAGGAGGAGCTGAATTACCCAGCTAGCTGAGTTCCCATTCAGCCAGCTGTGTCTACTCGCAGGATTCTGTTCATCCTTTGTTGCCGAAGAAGACCATGCCATCAGAGAAATGATGACATGACTTGCATTTGATTTTGTTTTGAGGGAGGTAACAATAAAAAGAGACAGGGATAGAGTGGAATAGAGAGAGATCATAGCATCCCTTTATAAGGGTGAATGATCTATCCCAATTAAACAGAGAAGGTCCAAATTTATCTATTAAATCAATCAGTTAATGAAAGGTGTAAACTAAATACGACCAAGTCAGTGACTTCTCTACAGCATTAGAAAACCAATAATATAAAATGAATATGGAGAAGCCCTTAATTTAGGATAGATGAAGTATTTTGAACATATGATAAATTTATCTAGAAAATGTCTTATAATCGGTTGGAAAAAATCAGACACACTTTTGGATCTATGGGTCCCACTAGCCATTTTGTCTTCTGATATTCCAATAATTGCCCCAGGAGTGTGAGTTGGGTAATTAATTCACCGCTGGTGCCTCAATAGGAGAATACATTAAAAGAGGGACATAGCAGAAATGGAATTGACAAGATTAGATATTAAAGATGAGGGAGTGTGATGTTCATACTATATAGAACTAAAACAAATTTATAAAAAAAACAAGAGCTTTTCCCCAAAGGATAATTGGTCAAAGGAGATGGGAAAAAAAGTTCGCAGAAGAATTATAAATGATTAACAACCAAATAAACAATCATTTGAACACATAGATTATAAAAGAAATGCACATCAAAACAGTTCTGAAGTTTGACTTCATAACCAAAAATTGGCAAAGATGAAAAGATATACAAATTAATTAATGTTGAATGACTTTTGGGAAGAGAGCACTAATGTAGGGTTGATGGGGCTGTGAATTTGTCCAACTATTCCAGAAAGGAATGTGGAATGATGCTTTAAGAAAAAGTAACTATGACATCTGTGCCTTTTGACTCAGAGATTCTTTTGCTATGCACATACCCCAAGGATGTCAAAGACAGTAAGAAATTTCCCTTATATCCTAAAATATTTAAAGCAGGACATTTTGTTCTTCAATAAAATAAAAAACTGGAAACAAAATATCCCAGAATCAAAGGATTTAAGAGTTATAATGAACCTTTCAGGATGTTTAGTCCAAGAAGAAATCCCCATATAACATACCAGAAAAGTGGTCATCTACCCTTTGCTTGAAGACCTCCAAGGATGATGAATCTATTATTTCTCAAGGAAAACTATGGTACTTTTGGACAGTTGTAATTGTTAAAATATGTTTCTTGCCATCAACACCAAATTGGTCTCTTTGGAACTTCTACCCCTTGCTCCTGATTCTGTTTTCAGAGGCCAAATAGAACAACTTTTTCTGGCCTTGACAATAATTCATATATTTGAATACAGCTATCTTATCTTTCCTAAGGTTTCTTTTCTCTAAGCCAAACATTCTCAATTCTTCTCTGATCCTCATGTATCATGAATTCAAGGTCATTTGTCAACTTAGTTGCTGTCCTCTGGACATTCCTAACTTTTCAGTGTCCTTAGACCATAGCACCATACCCTAGGTCATGCCTGGCAAGATCAGAGTGCAGGGGCATTATTCTCTTCCTTTTTGTGGAAGCTGCCCTAATGGGGCAGCTAGATGGCACAGTGGATGGAGCGCCAGCCTTCTAGTCAAGAAGTCTCGTCTTTCTGAATTGAAATCTGGCCTCACACAGTTACTGGCTGTGTGACCCTGGGTAAGTCACTTAACCCTGCCCCAGTTTCCTCATCTGTAAAATGAGCTGAAGAAGGAAATGGCAAACCATTCCAGTATCTTTGCAAAGAAAACCCCAAATGGAGTGATGAAGAGTCAGACATGACTGAAAAATGACTAACAACAACAAAATAGCCCCTTCTGATACATACCATGGCTAAATACAGGTGAGTGTTTTGTTTTTTTGTTTTTGGTCTGCTTGATTTTTGGCTGTAATGTCACACAGCTGAATTATATTGAGCTTGAAGAATCCTCAAAACCTCAGATCCTTTTCAGAACAACTGCTGTCTATGCATGCCTCATCCATCTTATGGAGTTGATTCTTTTTAACTACATGTAAGACTCTTATATTTATCCTTATTGAATTCCATTTTCTTAGACTCGGCATGATGCTGTGGCCCAGGCTTCTTAACCTAGGGTTCATGAAGTTTTTTAGAAAAATATTTTGACAGCTGTATTTCAGTATAATTAGTTTCCTGGGCAATCCTTTGTAATTTCTTTTATATATTTAAAGATATTATTCTGAAAAGAGGTCCACAGACTTCATGAGACTGCTAAAGGCGTCCATGACACAAAAATGGTTAAGAACTACTTTTGTAGGCTTTCAAGGTCCTTTTGGAATCCTGACTTCATCATCTACTGTGTTACTTGTTGCTCCTCGTTTTGTATCATCTCCAAATTTGCTGAGTGTACTACCTATTTTTTATTCAAGTCATTTTTTTAGAAAACTTAAACAGCCCAAGATAAACACAAATCCCTGTGGTACTCCACTGGAGACCTCACGTCATGTTATTATTGAACCATTAACAATTACATTCAAATTAGGTTATGCAACTGGTTCTGAATCTGTCTGATCATATTATTTTCTAATCCATCTCTACATTTTCTGCATAAGAATAGTATAAAATATTTTATCAAAAGCTTTACTAAAATCTAGTTAAATACTATTCATCCTGATCACCAAGCTTAGTAATCCTGTTGAAAAAGGACATGACCTTAACCTAATATGGCTTGATCTTGAAGCCATATTGGCTTTTTGTAATCACCACTTCCCATTCTACAGATTTGGCAACCATCTCTAGGTATATGTTCCAAAAAATATTCCTAGTAACCAAAGCCAAACTCAATGACCTGTAGTTTTCAGGCTATGCTTTCTTGCCTTTTCTGGAAATTTGGATAACATCTGCCCTTATCCAATCATGTGATACCTGGCCAGTTTTCCATGATCTTTCAAATAACATTGCCAATGGCTCTTCAATCATTCCAGGACTCTGAGGCTGTTCATCTAGGCCAAAGGATCTGGATTCATTAAGGATAGCTAAGTTTGCCTTTCTATCTCTTTCATTATATTTGGTATCAACACCCTATTAGATATTTTTTGTTTTGTCATTTTTAAATATCTTTCTCTATTTTAGAGAAAACAAACAAAATAATAATTAGGCTGTTCTTCCTTCTTTGTGTGATAAGTTATCATTATGTTATTTACCTCAAGCAAATTTTCTAGCCCTTCTTGGATTCACTTTTTCTTTCAAATATAACTTCAATTATTTTGGTTTGGGTTTATTGCTTTAGTTTTAAGTGTTGTTAATACTGAGTCTCAGAAAGATTATGTAACTTAATCATAGAGACTGATTCAGAAGTGTGAGAAGTAGGACTGGTATAATCTTCCTTACACATTCCTTTGCTCAAAGATTTTCAGAGGTTCCTTCTGACCTACTTGCCAAATGGGGATCATCTCCAGTTGTTCTGATCTATATCTTGCCACTGGATCTAGAGAGTTCTAGAGAAAAGAGTGAGGCTGCTGACTGCACAGCCCTCCCTCACTGAGATCCAATTTACTTTCAAGTCATGGCATCACCTCTCTGATGCCATAGTCCTCTTTAGAATGAGTCTGGATGACCACTTGCTATTTGCGTTTTAGACTCCAAGTCTGGTCCTCTTTCCACATATACTACTTTTGCATAGATTTTTGATGACTGCCCTGTTTATTTCAGGTTGTTGCTGTTGTTGATGAATCATGTCTGACTCTTTGTGACCCCATTTGGGGTTTTCTTGGCAAAGATACTGGAGTGGTTTGCCATTTCCTTCTCCAGGTCATTTTGTAGATGAGGAAACTGAGGCAAACAGGATTAAGTGACTTGCCCAGGGTCACACAGCTAGTTAGTGTCCAGGACCAGATTTGAACTAAGGTCTTCCTGACTCCAGGCCTGATAATCTGTCCACTGTGCCACCTAGCGGTCACTTTCAGTGTGGTTAAGAATATGTTAACTGGCATGGTGTTAATTGCCACAGAGGTCAGTTATCTTTGCACTCTATCTGACCACAGATTTTGTCTGTATTCCTTGGAATTTGTTATGCAAATGCATGCCTTTAGGAAAAACTAGCTAGGATAGTGAGAATTGATCAGCACAAAAGTTTCACCACCAACAGAAAAATAATACAAACCATTTTGCCTACTGAAAGTGAGATGATATTTTGGTAGAAGTCAAGGCCACATGAAGAAGGTCAGCATTTTCAGATAGATGAGCAATTCTGGAGATGTCCAGCTTAGCTCTACCCAAGAGAAGGCATCATAAGATTTGAGCCATTCAGAATCAATGCATAAAGAGAATAAGAGCTCTGGTTTTTTTTTTTTTTTCCTTTAAATTAATCTATTTCATTTTAGTTTTCAACATTCACTTCCATAAGCTTTTGGGTTCTAAATTTTCTCCACCTCTCTCCCCTTCCCCCTCCCCAAGATGGAATGCAATCTGATAAAGGCTTATATATACATTCTTATTAAACATATTTTCTTTTTAGTCATGTTGTAAAGAACAATTAGAATGAATGGGAGAAACCATGAGAAAGAAAAAAAAAGAGAGAGAGAGCAAATAGTCTGCTTCAACCTACATTCAGATTTCATAGTTCCTTCTCTGGATGTGGATAGCATTTTCCACTATGAGTCTTTTGCAGTTCTTAGATCCTTGTGTTGCTCAGAAGAGCTAAGTCTAGCAAAGTACCAAAGTTAGTCATTGTACAATGTGGCTGTTACTGTGTACAGCCTTCTCTTGTTTCTACTCATCTCACTCAGCATCCAGCCTCAGACACTTACTAGCTGTGTGACCCTGGGCAAATCATTTAACCTCTGTTTGCCTTAATTCACTGGAGAAGGAAATGGCAAACCACTCCTATATCTTTGCAAAGAAAACCCCAAGACAAGTATGATCCATGAGGCCACAAAGAATCAGACATCGGGAGCCAAGATGGCAGAGTAACAAAAAAGACTTCCTAGAGCACTCCCCCAAGCCAAGCAAAAACCCTTAAAAATGGCTCTAAACAAATTCTGGAGCTACAGAATCCACAGAATGACAAAGTGAAGCAAATCTCCTGCCCAAGAAATCCTGGAAGGTCCCCGGGAATTGTCCGTAGCACCACTCTGAGGGCAGGACACAATCCAGTGTGTGCCATGCTGTCACTGACGGACCTGTGCAGGACTTGGAGGGACTGAATCTCTCACACCTGTGGTGGTTTTCAGACTTAACAACCTTAAAACTCTGAGGACAAATTGGAAGTTCAGTGGAAAAAGCCTGTGGGACTAGTGTGGGAGAGTGGAATGGTCTAGCAGGGCAGCAGCAGAGAAACCCACTGCAGCTACAGCAGCAGCAGGGGCCACAGAAGCAGTATCAATATAGCAACTGTTTCTGGAGCTCTAGGCCCACAGATTATGGGGGGATCAACGGTACACCTTCCACCCCACTGGAAGCAGAGATCTACCTTGATAAAGAGGTCAAAAGTTAAACCAGAAAAAGAATCAGACTATTGAATCTTCCTTTGGTGACATAGAAAGCCAAAACATGCAAACAGAAAACAACATCTTCATCCAAAGCCTCCAAGAAAAGTATTAATTGGTCTCAGGCCGTGGAAGAGCTCAAAAAGGATTTTGAAAATCAAGTAAGAGAAGTAGAGCAAAAATTGGGAAGAGAAATGAGAGTGATGCAAGAAAATCATGAAAAAAGAGTCAACTCGGGGGCGGAGCCAAGATGGTGGACTAGAAAGACACACTTACACACGGTCCTCCCCACAGCCCATAAAATACTTATAGAGAGGGACTCTCAACAAATTCTGGAGCAGCAGAAGTGGAGAACAACAGAATGGAGGAGATTTCCAACCCACGGTGACCTAAAAGGCCCACGGAAACGTCAGGACATGGAGCCGAGTGCAGAGCCCAGCCCAGCCTTGGCCAAGTGGCTCAGCGCAAGGAGAGTAGGAGGAGGACACCTCGGGGATGAAATCTCCAGTCACAGTAGCAGGGCCTCAGATCCCTCAGCCCACAGGCACCAAAAGTCAGTGACAGGGTTTAATCAGCAGGCCAGGAAGGAAGAAGGCCTTTCCGATAGCTCCAGCAGCAGACAGCAGCCACAGAGCCTGCACAGCAGCCCCTAAGGAAGCTCCATTGTTGGAGCGTAAAAATCCCTGGGGGCATTGAAGAGCTGAGTCTTGCCTCTGCCCTGGGTGGAGGCCCTGGCCCAGCTGGTCTTTGTCTCACACTGAATGGCAGCCCTGCCCATCCAGCTTATCTGAAAATCAGCCCCCAGTGCTGACTTGGGAATTGGAGGCCAAGTGGCTGTGCAGAGGTATCTGCTAAAATTCTGGGCATAAAAATCCCTCTCTGCATCCAGACCAGTACACGCTTGATTGTGCCACCTTGGAGGAACTGAGATCTCACAGATTCCCAGAGTATACCCTACTCGACAAAGGACCCAAAAGTCAAGTAACTGGTTGGGAAAATGCCCCAAAAAGGGAAAAAAAATAAGACTATAGAAGGTTACTTTCTTGGTGAACAGATATCTCCTCCTATCCT
Organism: Notamacropus eugenii; assembly: GCF_028372415.1. NCBI lineage: Eukaryota > Metazoa > Chordata > Mammalia > Diprotodontia > Macropodidae > Notamacropus > Notamacropus eugenii. Next base: position 583,039,266 of record NC_092872.1, read on the forward strand.
TT